>NC_142068.1:26331562-26640156 GCF_059756535.1 Pantherophis guttatus | reverse complement strand
TAAAGGTAAAGGTTCCCCTCGCACATATGTGCTAATCATTCCCGACTCTAGGGGTGGTGCTCATCTCCGTTTCAAAGCCAAAGAGCCAGCACTGTCCAAAGACGTCTCCGTGGTCATGTGGCTGGCATGATTAAATGCCAAAGGCACACGGAATGCTGTTACCTTCCCACCAAAGGTGGTCCCTATTTTTCTACTTGCATTTTGACGTACTTTTGAACTGCTAGGTTGGCAAGAAGCTGGGGCACGTAATGGGAGCTCACCCCATTACCCGGCACTAGGGATTCGAACCGCTGAACTGCCAACCTTTTGATTGACAAGCTCAATGTTTTAGCCACTGAGCCACCGCGTCCCACTCTAAGTACAATACATGACATCATATAGAAAACACAAGTTTTAGTACAGTAGGATATTCAATAATATTCTAAGTAGTAGCTTGTAGGATAACATGCAGGCTACAAAGCTGGAATGCAGAAAATTTATTTTCCTTTCTTCCTTGAAAATTTAAAAAGGATCAGGAAAATAAATAATGGGGAGAGGAGTTGAAGGCTTTTATTCTGGGGCTTATATATTTAACTTTGAATCTTGGAGAGATATTTATTTATTTGAGACCCATAATGTTTACTGTGTTTCTAAGAACATTGATTAGAATATTTTATATAAGCCAATACAACTGAGTTCTAATTAAACTTTAGAAAGGCTAACTGCTTACCTACTGCACATATTCCTCTGGAGAGAGTCAGTGTTTTATAAGAGTATATAGTCTTGAGTTCTCCAATGGCTTCAATGAATCTCATCAAAACCATGAATATCATCAGGACTGGATCTCAGGACCGGATGTGGATTATTAATACCTCCAGTTAACTAAGTGGGCCAAGCTTGGCTTTTCCCTTATAAATATTTTACCCTCTCTATTACTATCAGCTAAATTTCTACTAAATGAATTTCTAACCTCCTTCTTATTTTACATGTATTATTTACTGCTTCAAGTTTAATTGGTGGAAGGAAACAACAGAAATAGGCTTTGGGGAGAAATTGTATGCAATCCACATTTATTGCTTAGGTTTTGAATAGAGAGAACATGGGATTAATCATATGTGATATGCAGGGGTATCTGCAAGCTATGTAGAATATATATTTATTTATGCATGTATGTATGTACCATGTTTTCCCGAAAATAAGACCCTGTGTTATATTTTTTTGGAACCCTGAAATAAGCGCTTGGCCTTATTGCCATGCGCTCGAAGCCCAATTGGACTTATTCATCAGGGATTGTCTTACTTTGGGGGAAACAGGATATGTGTGTGTATGAATAGTGTGTGTGTGCGTGTATGTGTGTATTTATATATCTATTATAGACCTATTGAACTGCACATTATTATTTTTATGTTTCTTTTCTAACTATGGTAGAAAAGTGAAAGTTTGCCACCTTGACTTATTTATAAAAATAATAAAAGCTGTATTTTAAAAAAATCAAACAAATATTAAGCTTGAGGAGGCTTTTAAAAATGTTCTGGTATGATGCAATGATTTAGACATAAGTCAGACCTTGCTCCAAATCAAGTTGCTGCATCAACATTAGCACTCATTAGAACTCTGATGGAAACTTCTCACATTCCAAAGAAACAACTTTCTTGCATCCCCAACTATTTGGAAGTCATATTGTACAGAGAGATTTCTTCTTATTCTTATCATAATGCTGATTTTTCTTTTCTTTTGAGATGTTAGGATCATGTGGAAATAGTGCCGTTGTCCCAAAACCTTTTGCACAGGTTACACTGTTAGTTGTATTTTTATTGGGGTTCAACATACAGTACGTTGTTCACACAAAAATATATTCTTAATTAATCTAGTAAATAGAACTTTGAAAAATGCTTGCTTCAGAGTTTTTACTTGGAGTTGGGTTTTCTTCTGGAACACTGACAGCTTTTGACAATTCTTTCAAGTAATGGTAATAATACTATTTACTAATCTGGGTACCATCATAGTCTATTCAATTCTAGGGCAAAACTGTTTCAATCCATAATTTTCAATCGGCTCAATTGTTTTATTCAACAAGATGTTTATTGAATTGTACGAATTTTATGCATTTATTCACCCATTTATTTATTTATTTTTGCAAAGCTCTTCTAAGATCTGTGTTTGATTTTCGTCAAACAGCATTATTAGAAAGCTGGAGGGCTTTTTACTGACTCTCTTTTGGAAGGTGTTTGCAGGCATGAATAAAATATAAGTTTAATTTTGAATGTTAAAAGTATTTGGTTCAAAGAATAAAGACTATGCCTTTTGAGAGCTTAATTTTTTAAAAAATGGCAATAGATGCATAGAAAAGACAAGAATACTGATTGAGGTGCTGGATAGATTCACATGAAATGTCAAGTTCAGAATATTTGTTTTTTCAAAAGCAAGTACACAACTCTCCAAGATGTTTTTATAATGGATATATAGTATTTTAATTCCCAGGAAGCATTGGGAAATATAAAGTCTAGGAAAGACAAAGAGCTAATTAATCCTTGATATACTGGATTAACAAAATTATTGAGATAATAGATAGAAAAAGATGATCCTGCTAATATAGGATTTCAGAAATGTTGTTGTTGAATAGCTGTAGATAACACTAGGCTGAAAGCTTATATATTTTATTTCTTTTATAATATTCATTCAATCTGATGGAGAAAATATCATTTCAGTTTGGTCTCATCTGAATTATGAGGACAAATGTTTAAAAATTAAAATGTACACTTGTGCACATGACTATCATAGTGATGATATATACTAATTGATGCATATAAATGCAAACCAGAAAATAATTTAAATAGAAATACAATACCTCACTGTAGCATGGCATAATGTGACCATGGGAGTTCTATGTTGAGCATGCTTGGGCTGTTATTCTGTAGAACTGAAGAGCACTTGTTCTCCTTTCTTATAATTATTCCTCTGTAAAACCAACTTGTACCAGGCAACCTTTGAAATAAAGGATAAAAAGTAACACCCAGTTATAGTTTTAGATATGTTCTGTTGAGTTTCTTCTATCCCCGAATCAATATTTAATTCCCTAAGATATATTGTGTGTGTTTGTTGTGATGCAATTCCCACTAACCACTAAGATGACTAAACAATTTTAGGTTAACTGTCTTAACCTAATGCAAAAATCAAAATTAGTCTCTGGCTTTGTTGAAGTAGACTATGTTGCTTCTGAGTTTCTGCTTTGCCAGGCCAAAATTCTTACATGCACCATAAGAATAGATTGTCTACTAAAAATGGATATCTGATTGGGTCTCACCAGTAGTGGTATTCAGCCAGTTCTATCTGGTTTGGGTGAACTGGAAGCGGCAGCTATCAGAGGCTCCGCCTACCTGCCCAGACATCATCACATCCCGTTTTTGATGCTCTGTGCATGCATGGAAGGCCCTGTGCATGTGCGGAGGTGGTGCATGTGAGTGAAGTCCACGCACGTGCACATTCACATTTGCGAACCAGTAGCGAAGGTAAGTGATTACCACCCCTGGGTCACACTGCTAGTAAATCAGTAGATCAAACTGAATGCTTGGTCTTGAGTGGCTCCGGTTTTAACAGGGTACTGCCTGGAAGAACTGAAAGGTGAGGAAATCTTAAAAGGTCAGTCATGCTTTCAAAGCCCTGTCCCTTTTCAAAATGTATTCCATGCACGTAAAAAGTGATTTTATGATGCAATCACATCTTGAGATTTTGGACAACCCTAACTGATCCTGAATTTGAGTACTGTGGCTGATTTCCTGGGAATCTCCCAGCAAGATCTCTTTAGTCTCTTAAAGCCAGGGTCTCCAATCTTGGCAACTTTAAGCCTGGTGGACTTCAACTCCCAGAATTCCCCATCCAGCTTTGCTTTGCTGGCTGAGGAATTCTGGGAATTGAAGTCCACCAGGCTTAAAGTTGCCAAGGTTGGAGACCCCTGTTTTAAAGCATTCAATCCTTCTTTCACAGATAAAGGAAGGGGCACTTTCTCCTTCTCTCCCAGCATCTAAATTAGAACAGAAAGGAACAGCTTTACTTTATTATCTGTATTAAGAAATTATTAACCATACAGGTATACAAAGCTATTATATAAGTATAAAAATGACCATAAACAGAAACTATTGAACTCAGTGATTTTTGCCTCTGTGTGTTTAAGAAACTTACTCAGATCCCATTCAGAAGCTAGTCTCTTTCTCATCCAACATCTAGAACACTATCCTTAGAGGATCTGAACATTTAAGAAGTGCCTTTCCCCAAGCATATCCACTTGGTGCTCCTTGTGAATGAAATTTGCCAGCCCCTTTACCCATCTATCCTGCTTACACATGCCAAACCACCTACATTCCCTTGTACCACCAAAGCTGACTTTTATCTTGTTAGCTATAGGGGGTAGAATTCAAATTGGGTATGGAGAATAACAATACCAATAGCACTTATATTCCACCCTATAGTGTTTTACAGCACTCTTTGAACAGTTTACAATGACAATATATTTTCCCCAACAATCTGGGGCCTCATTTTACCAACTTCAGAAGGATGGAAAGCTGAGACAATCTTGAGCCCTGTCAGGATCAAACTCCAGGCTGTAGGCAGAGTTAGCATGCAATACCGCATTCTAACCATTGCGCCACCAAGGCTCCAAGCACCTAGATTAATTTCCTTGCTTCTCACAACAAACATTTTTCCAGTTTATACCAGGTGATCTACTTCCCAACCACACTGTAACTTATGAAATGGCATTATTTTGAGTGTCAGATTTTCTTTAATTCTTCTCTATGTATTGTTGTCATTGTATTTTACCAACTACACAGAGCCATACCACTCCTGGGAAAGGAGAGAAGGCAAAAGAAATAAAACTGCATTTAATTTTGAGCCTGGAATATTACTTCAAGGAAACATTCTAACAGCACTTCACTTTTTCCCTCTTCTCAAGAATTTTATATTTCTATATTAAGAATTCAAGAATTATACATAGCATCAAGCCCAGGTTTTTGGCAGTTCTTATCTTTAGAGTTCTGTGACATCAGTGGAAATCAAGCAATGATGAAGAAAACTTCAGTAAACAGAATAGGCAGCTGCCCTTCTGTATCTACATCAGGTTGTCTGTTTTGTTTTGTTTTTTCTTTTGCATTGAATTATTTTGTAAATTGGCAAAACTACATTTGGCATGTCTGTGTTTTAATTTGACACTTCCATTGTAGTTGTGCAATCATTGTACTTGTCCTAGAACATTATCTTAATAGGTAGAGGAAAGAATAGGAAGCAATTACACATCGCTCCATGCAGGCACATTTTGTCATTTAGGTATGGGATGAAGAAGTTCATTTAAATTTAGACTCTTATGAAAATAGAACAACTGCAGCAGAAATAATGGCAACAACAGCATTGATAAAAATTGAAATAGTTTCTCCTTGTTTCCAAATAAAAAAATCATGTTAAAAGGCAATGAAGAACCTGCAGGCAGAATGAGGAGGAGGAGATGGTGGCAGGGGTGATAAAGAGAAGACTGCCAAGTTTGTGTTTAGCTGACAGCAAAAACTCATTTTCTCTAAATCCACAAAAGATTTATGCAACCTTTTCACTAACCTTTATTTAATATTTGTGGAGTACAGTGCATTTCACTTTATTAAAATATATAGCAGAAAATATACAATGATTCAAAGGACTCTTCCATGTGGTTGCTTTGTAAAAATCAGTGCTTTCTCTGTGTGTTGTAACACAAAGCGCCCACATTTTAGTTATTGTAGGCATGGAGTCCACAGGTCTGGGCAAATCTATACCTCAATATATCCTTATATTTCTTTCTCTGCTTTACAGGCATTCCACACATTACGTACAACTACTGTTGCCTCTCATCTTGCAAATGGACCAGCATTCCAACTCCTTGACATCAATGTTTCAGATTCTCAAACTGGAAGCCATCCACACTCTTCATCCTCCATTCTAGATGCACCTTATATTCACATTTCCTCAAGTGCTCCAGTTGTGATGCTTGATGGGGGGGGGGAGGAGAGAAACTTGCTCTGATTGACAATAGGTATCTTAGATTCTGCAGGGAGCTATCTTCTGAAGTGCTTTGCTATCAGAGAGTGGCAATAGAAGCAGGCTGGTGCTATGCTAGAGAGACAACTTGAGTTCTCTAGCTGTTAAAGAGTTCATCATGTTAGGCAGAAGCAATCTTGTTTCCTCTGTTGGTGGTAGGATTCAAGAAAATAGATATTTCTATTAGATAGAGATTTCTATTAAATAGAGATATTTCACAAGAAGAGTCATCCACTCCTCTGCTCGCAACAGAATACCTTATGCCATCAGACTTGAAATTTTGGGTTTAGACAACTTAGAACTATGCCGCCTTCGGTCTGACCTAGGTGTAGCACATAAAATTATCTGGTACAATGTTCTACCTGTCAATGACTACTTCAGCTTCAACTACAACACTACATGAGCACACAATAGATACAAATTTAAGGTAAACCACTCCAAACTCAATTGCAGAAAATACGACTTCAGCAACAGAGTGGTCAATGCCTGGAATGCACTACCTGATTCTGTGGTTTCTTCCCCAAACCCCCATAACTTTAACCTTACTGTCTACTGTTGACCTCATCCCATTCCTAAGAGGTCTGTAAGGCACACCAATGTACCTACCATCCCTGTCCTAATGTCCCCTTTTATTCGTATCCATTTCATGTATTCATAATCATATTTATACTTACAGTATATCTGTTATCTTATACATGCTTGACAAAAGAAAGAAAAAGAAAGAAAGAAAGAAAGAAAGAAAGAAAGAAAGAAAGAAAGAAAGAAAGAAAGGTAAGTTAGTGTGTGTAGGTTCTAGCTAGTATAAAAATGTTGTGATGATTTCCATCTACAGCATTCAAAGAATCTGACTATAGAGGACTAGTCAGTCAACTGATTGTTTTGGTTGGTAGTGTTGATTAATTGTTGGTATCAAGCCCGTTGAGGCTGGCAAACTCAGGAAACAAGAACCATTTTGATTTTTATAATAACCATTATACCTAGTATGGTAATGTAGCAATTTTCCCCACACAATTTATAGTGAGATTAAGTGGTAGTGTAATTAAGGTAGAATTACTCTACAGAAACAGGCTAAGCCTTTTCTCAATGGACATCTGAAATTGAAGAACCCAAAGAGGTTATTTCAGGCCACTCAGTGAAAGTTGGTTGAACTGGAGGGGCTCTCTCTCTCTCTCTCTCTCTCTCTCTCTCTCTCTCTCTCTCTCTCTCTCTCTCTCTGTGTGTGTGTGTGTGTGTGTGTGTGTGTGCGCGCGCGCGCCATGTTTTCATTATGGTGGACATAAACCAGGGGTGAAATCAAGCAGGTTCTAACAGGTTCTGGAGAACCGGTAGCGGAAATTTTGAGTAGTTTGGAGAACCGGCAAATACCACCTCTGGCTAGTCCCAGAGTGGGGTGGGAAAGGAGATTTTGCAATATCCTTTCTTCAGGAGTGGGGAGGGAATGGGGATTTTGCAGTATCCTTCCCCTGGAGCAGGGTGTGAATGGAGATTTTGCAGTATCTTTCCCCTGTCACGCCCACCAAGCCATGCCCACCAAGCCACTCCCACAGAACCGGTAGTAAAAAAATTTGGATTTCACCACTGAAATAAATAACTTTGCTAAGAACTGAATGCCCCACAGAGTTAGGCTTTGTGCATACTACAGGTCCAAACCTCAAGCTTAAAAGAACTTACTATTTTTTAAAATATAGCAACCAAAATATTAATTGTACAACAATAGAAAGCTCTAGACAGCTAAATTTTGAGTTGTGTATTAACAAGTTCTCTTGCCACATTATATATATATATATATATATATATATATATATATATATATATATATATATGTATGTATGTATGTATGTATGTATGTATGTATGTATGTATGTATATATATATATATATATATATATATATATATATATATATTTGCTCCTGGAAGCACGAAGCCGAGAACACCAACCTGAAGATGACTAATGTGGTATACTTTACAGACAAGATAAATTTGTACACATGCAATACCTCTCTCTTTATTTACATGGTAGCATTCCTTTTTTTTGTATTTTATACATTTTTTTTCTTTATACGGATCTTGGATTTATGTTAATGTAAACCTACATTAGCATTGTTCATTCATCATAGTTAAATAAAAACAATAAATAAATCAATCCTATCAAGACTGATAGCTATGCTGGCTGGAGAATTCTGGGAATTGAAGTCCACAAGTCTTAAAGCTGCCAAGTTTGAAGACCTCTGGCCTATGGCAATGGTACACATAGTCAACTGTTTCATGAACACAATGGCTCACAATAGCCTTCCCACTATATTGTTGGGGGCAACATGCTGATTCTGCAAACCGCTTAGAGAGGGCTGTAAAGCATTGTGAAGCGGTATATAAGTCTAAGTGCTATTGCTATTTCAAGATCAGGTTACCTCTTACCAAACTGTTTGTGGCACTGGACCAGATATTTGTGGGGACTGCCTGTCTTCTATCATTTCAGCCCACCCCATAAGATCAGACACACCATAAACAGTGTCATCTGATTGGATCCAGGATATGTAACTTTGCTGTCCTTCCCTATGGAACATCACACCTCCAAAGTTGTCGATGACACAAATCCTGCTGGTTTATCGCAATCTTTTGAGGAACTCTTTTTTCCCTCTTGGGCATTAAACCAAGGTGCTAGGAGATTCATTTGATATGAACTTGGATGCAATATGGGCTTTTGTATTGCTTTCAAATTGTTATGTGTTGCTTTTAATTCTGATATTAGCAATCCAGAGTCATATTTCCAAGTTAGTCAACCATCATACAAAATGAATGGGAAAATAATAATTATTAATAGGGATATTAGGTGTTTTACATTTAAATGATTTTGTCACTTATCTAATTTTTCTAAACATCTTGGTTTTTGACTGTTTTATACAGTTATGTTGTATGTTATGCAGTGCAAGGCTACTGTTCTGACTCTTGAGGAAAAAGCAAATTCACTTTTCCTGCCTGTTTTAGCATTGAAATGCTACTGAAATGCAGCCACCCCAAGCTATGAAATATTGCCTTAACACCTGCCTCCCAAATGTGCTGTTCCATTTTGCTAGTCCTTTCTGGATCATTTACATTCCTCTCTTAAACTATTTCATATGCAAATAAGGTCTTTGTTTCATATTCCATCTAATTACACAGCCTTGTACTGTGTCCACTTCTGTAAATCTGCCATTATATTTGAAGCCAATTGTTTATGTGACATAATCCTGGCTTCTTACATGGCCTAGAAATGTTTTTTTGACAAAAAAAAGGAACAAATTGGATTACATATGCAGGAGTTCTATTATAATTTATAGGAACACCACCCCAAATTGCCTTTCCTGGCAGCGTATCAGTGGACTCTCACTTTAATCAGAGAATAATTGCACTCTGATTTGCTCTCCCTGTGCATCATTAACTGTGTCAAAGGAATTCATGGTACAGTTGGGACAGACCTTTCGCATGGCAAACAACAAAATTAAGTATATGCACATGTTAGAGTTGCATCATATGTAATATTTAATCTTTGCACTTTTTTATTCTATTGTCTATACTATAAGTAAAGATTTATTATAGAGAAAATTTCCTATTGTGCACATTTTTATCGGCAATTAAATTCTGGGAAAGCAAATCTTTTCCAGGGTTGGTAGATCTTCAAGGACTGTGGATCCAGGATTTTTTTGTGTACAGTATGCCATAGGACCATTCTTATTGAAAGGGACTTGTGGGGAAGAAATGACAAACTGAAGACAGCTCTACAGAGAGCAGAGCTAACAGATTAACAGATTAGTCCAACCCCCCGCTCAAGCAGGAGACCCTACACCATTTCTGACCAATTGCAGCCCAAACTTTTCTTGAAAGTCTCAAGTGATGAAGATCCCACAACTTCCGAAGGCAAGCTGTTCCATTGGTTGATTGTTCTCACTGTCAGAAAGTTCCTCCTCGTTTCTAGGTTGAATCTCTCCTTGGTCAGATTCCATCCATTATTCCTTGTCTGCAGGGCAGTGGTGGGTTGCCCCGGTTCTATAGAACCTGTAGTAAAACCAGTGGGAGGCTCCGCCCACTGATCCGGACGTCATCAGAAGCGATCTGCATGTGCGCGCGGCTGCTGCAGGGGTGGGTTCTACTTACCTTTACTACTGGTTCATCACGCATGCGCAGATTGTGAAGTGAAGAAATTCTGCTGGGAATTTGTGTTGGTGTCAACATCAGGCAGGTTTTGGGGCTAGGAGCTTAAGCCAATTTTTTTTTGTTCTGATTTTTGCGTTAGAAGTGGAATAATTTCAGACGTTGCATGATGTGATCCACAGTTTTGGACTTTTAAAATAAGTATTTTGTTTTTCTTTTTTAAAAAATCAACTCTATTCACTGCTTGGAGTCACTGCTGTGAGATGAGTAGCTATAAAAATTGTATAAATAAATAAAATTAGCAAAGCAATTGAATGGGGGGACAGCTACAATGATTTTTTAGTGAGTTAATAAAATTAAAATTATGCTTTGCATATTGCTCTCTCTCTCTCTCTCTCTCACACACACACACACACACACACACTCACACACACACACACACACACACTTTCATTTTACCATTCTGAAGTAGCCCTGGGGATTTTCTTTCTCAACAAATACAGGACTGTTGTGCTGAATGGCAAAGATATTGATTTCTGGAATCATTACCAGGGTCATAGGATGACTTCTGCTGTGCAGATATCAATTTCTTATGGTGATGTCAATTCAGACTTTTCCAACAATTCCTTTCAGATTGTCATTTAAAATACTGAAGATGTTATTTTTGAGCATTGAGTTATATGAAAGTCTCAGAATCTCAATGTTGGGATTTTTCTCCAAAAGCCATGTCTTCTGCTTCATCCTTTAAAAAAAAAAAACCCTATTGGGTACTAAAGAGTTTTTAAAAAGGGTTTCTGCTGGGATCATAATACTTTCTAAATGTAACATAAGCTGTAAAGGCTTATGTTATGTTATGTATCCTGTTCATTGGATGGTTATAAAAGCAGCATACAATGATATTATTTCTAATGTGTTTTATATACCATATGGCAAAATATGATTATGCTTGCCATTAACAAAAGTAAAGTTTATAGTATGGTGATTGTGTTTGTGCTATACTATCTTTTCTCCCAGGCAACAGAATTATTTTTATGGGCTTGTGGAATTTGCCAGTGGTGGGTTTCAAAATTTTTTACTACTGGTTCTGTGGATGTGGCTTGGTGGGCATGGCATGGCATGGCTTGGTGGACATGGCAGGGCAAGGATACTGTAAAATCTCCATTCCAACCCCACTCCAGGGGAAGGATATTGCAAAATCCCCATTTCCCCCCAATCAGTTGGGACTTGGGAGACAGAGAATAGATGGGGGCCGGGACAGTCAGAATTTTTACTACCGGTTCTCTGAACTACTCAAAATTTCCTCTACCAGTTCTCCAGAACTGGTCAGAACCTGCTGAAACCCACCTCTAGTATTTGCCATTTGAGGGGCAGCCAGTTAGTTAATTTTTCTAGTTACCATACAAAGACCAGGAGGCTGTCCATCTCTGTTTCTCACCTTAAATTCCTGCACCACTGGAGAATACATACATTTTTAGCAGCCCAATTAGGGTTAGTGCTATTGTGTGTATTCTCAGAGGGGTACTTTGTTACCCCCTTTTTCATTCCACCACATGTCCAAGGAAGTTGGGGGAACAGGAACTATCAAGGCAGAGATGGCGGTTCTTAAACATGCTGTAATGTCTCCATGTTAGGATTAAGGAGAGTTAACTAATTGCCTGGTTTGGAGTGTTTTCAGATCTGTTCTAACTTCAGAATATTATGAATAAATACATGTTTCTGTTTTAGTGAATTGAGCACTCACAGAAAACCACTGGCCAATCATTGCTTACTTCATCTAGCCAATAGCTGAGCATAGAGAATGGTTAGCCAATCAGGTCTCCCTTGTAATTGAGTGTCTGTTCCCATTTCCTCTGTTAATTCCTTTAACTTTCCACAACCTAAACAAGAGATTTTAAAGGCAGCACAAATCATGCCTAGATATTGGATTTCTGGTGGAGGTAAATCCATCTCTGGGGAGAGTTGAGAATGTGGTAAAGACTGAAGAACTAATGAGTAGACTGATTCTTTAGAACCTCTCTGGATAAGGAAAGGTTGAGAGATTGCCTATATCTGCTTATGGCTGCTTCTTGTGAGGAGACTGCAAGCCAATAGTCTCCCATATGTTTGAGTGCTGGGAGAAACAGGGCAGAACTTTTTAAATGACACTAAATTTACAGATTACAGATTAACAGAGTTGGAAGGGACCTTGTAAATCATCTAGTCCAAGCAGGAGACCCTACACAATTATTGACAAATGGCAGTCCAATCTCTTCCTGAAAGCCTCTAGTGGTGAAGCTCCCACAACTTCCGAAGGCAGCTGTTCCATTGATTGATTGTTCTCATTGTCGGAAAATTTCTCCTTATGTCTAGGTTGAATCTCTCCTTGATTAGTTTCCATCCATTATTCCTTGTCTGGCCTTCAGGTGCCTTGGAAAATAGCTTGATCCCTTCCTCTCTATGGCAGCCCCTCAAATATTGGAACACTGGAATCATGTCTCTCCTGGTTCTTCTCTTCACCAGACTAGGCATGACCAGCTCCTATAACCGTTCTTCATATGTTTTAATCTCCAGTCTCCTAATCATCCTGGTTGCTCTTCTCTACACTTTTTTGTTACCCTCACTTCTAATCACTTTTGGAAATTGTGCTTCCCTAACCTATTAGGGATGCTATTAGAACTCTTTGGAATTATAATCTGAAAAGCCATCTGGTAAGCTATTTTCATTTTTGAACAAAAGAAAAATTAAGGGTAAGTTTTTAAATTTAAAAGAATTTGAAATAAATGGCAAAAAGCTAAATGAGATTTTGAACCAAGAAAGTTAAAAATGAATTAAGGGCTCAGAAAAATTATTCAAACTTTTAGTGTAAGATTTTGGAACTAACCATATAAAATTTTGTCTGTTGTAAATCATAACAGAGATTAGAGACTTTGTTATTTAAATTGGACACTAGAAGAGACTAAAGACTCCTGGCAACAAGAAAAAAAAAAACCCTGCCTTTGGTTTAGATTAAGATTGGGATTTCAAAATGACACAAAATATTAGAACATTTGAAATGCAGAAGTTATGGGGAAAATAGGAGAAAGGAGTATTATGCATGTTTACTACCTTGGGTAATTTATAGAAATAATAAATGTGGAATAAAACAAAATCTAATAAATTAATAAATAGAAATTAGTAGACACTATCAATATTATCAGTAATTATGTCTACTTCTATGAATACCTTCTAAAGGAAGTTATGGATGGCAGATGTGAAACAAAATTTGCTTATAGTAAAATCAAAATAAAAAATATTGGATTTAAGAAAGTGGATTATAAAACAGAGAAGCATTTAAAATGTAAATACAATTTACAGACCAAGTTATCATCTCAGATAAGGACTTTTTTACTGGCTATACAAAAGAAGCTGGCTGAAGTTTTAAAAAGTAAAATGCAAATGATAAAACAAGAGAATGACCTAGATCAAGGGTGTGAAACTCGTGGCGTCACGGTGGCATCACATGATGTATCAGGACTTTTTTCCCTTTTCCTAAACCGGGCTGGGGAGGGGCCAGCACGTGACGCATCTGGCCTGTGGGCCACGAGTTTGACAGCACTGACCTAGATAATGCCTTTTTTGAATTTACAGAAGAAACTTATTAAAACCTCAAAGAAGCCTATGCACTATGCAAGTAAGAATTAGAGAGATCAAATCCTATGACAATATTTAAATGAATTAAAGATTAAGATTTTCAGAAGTAAAAGGTATATAAAGTTGGTTTATTTGATTAAGGTTAAAATAAAGCATGTGTTTATGAAAATCTGGCAATCCTTTTTAGACTTTTTGCTGCAACCAGAATTGAAAAGTTTATATCTTATGCATTTGCTTATAGATAAGGGCTGGGTTGTGGGATAAAGAGAGATCTGTTTCTAATCTTAGAGGGAGTGAAGAGCTACCAAACTTATTTACACTTGTTTTGGAAGGCATTTCTTTATATATTTCTTTTCTGTTTATTTATTTCATTCTTTACTTCTTTTCTTTCTTTATTCTTTTTACTTTACTTTCACCTTCCAAGATTAATTTGTATTAGTTTTGATTACAGTAAGTTTTTCAAATAAAATTTTACATATGTATATGTGTTTGTGTATTTTCCTGATATCAGATAAATAAATGTTTACTTTAAACATAAATAAATAAATAAATATAGTTGAACACCATACAGAAGTAAAATTTGTTATTACTTGTTGCTGGTGGAATTCTAACCACATTTCAACTTATTCACCCATACAGCTTCAGCAGTGATTTACAACACCTTTTCTCTCTTTCTTGACCTGACAAGTCTATCATACCTTCTCCAGTACATACAACTGGATGTCATGCACAACAATTCCTAGCTGTTTACTGCAATTAAAATTCCTGACAGTTGGTTAAAAAAGCAGAGACATTGCCTTATCTTCATTGATAAGTGGAGATATAAAAATTATCCAGAGCAAAATGAACTGTCTTTGGATGAGGTAAAGTAAGTTTTTCTATTGTTTCAATAATATCATGGGGGGAGCTTTGAACAGAAGGCAAAAATAACTGTTGATGAAGTAGTTCCTTGTTTATGAGCATGTAAGAATGCTGTGAAAAGAGGAAACAGAGTTCTGATGTGTAGCCATTTCCCCCAGTTGGTTTGCTGACCCTTGTAATTTTTCAGAGCAGCATTGCCACAGACATATCCCGCTCCTAACTATAGAGCCAGTCATGGGATTATACCGGATGTGCTCAGTTTCCTTTTAGAAATAACTAAGCAGTTGTACTCAGTATAACCTAATTTCACAATCAATGGACAACTTGACAGTTTTATCCTGAAGAACATTGTATTTTATGAGTAGCTTGTCTACTATATGATATCAGGCTAAGGCTTATCTTTTTGCATTAAATAAAGGGAAAAGGGTTCAGGAAAATGGGTTTTATTTTTTTTTTGTTCTTGGGGCACTGATGAATATACATAACTTTTAATATGTGATTCAGGCATGGAATTAGTACTGTGAAATACATTTTACAGAAAGGTTTCAAAACCTTTAAGTAATTACTATATGAATTTTGCTTGGAATAGCCTTGCCTCAATCTTAGTTATATTTTCTCAGTTCTCAGTGTTACATGAAGATTAATATAGCTTAATAAAGAGTGTATAATGTACTCCATAAATAATAAAGAAATAACAGATTGGGGAAGGCGTGCATTTATTTATTTATAGGTCACACCTCATTTATTTTCTGCAACTATATGTCCAAGAAATAGAAAAATATTTTTTTAAAAAAATATGGAAATGCAATCCATAAAAATACACTCTATTAGAAAAAGCTAGTATTAGACAAGGATACATGAATATGTGCTGTTATAATTGGAGACACTATTGACATTCTGTTGTAATTTTGCATGCAGATATTTATGAAGATTTCAAATGTTATATGACTAATACACTTATGATTTTATTTCAATGGTTTTTAAAACAAGGTGAGATCTTCAAGAAAATGATGAAGTATGTTTAATATGTGTGTACAAAAATATTTCTAGTTATGTGGCATTCCTAATAGGGATGGTTCTCCTACACGTTTATATGTAATTTTTAGATTTTGATATGATGCCTGGACACTTGAAAGAGCTAAGAGCCTCCCAAATGAATATCAAACTCTATAATATTTGTGGAAATTGGAATAGAGAGAAAGGTAATATTTTGGATTCTTACTATTCTTTTAAATGTTTATAATTCTAATGATGTCTCTGTACAAAATGTTAAATTCTATAAATGCAACTGATATTTTACAACAAGTGTATCAAACACAACTAGTATAATGTTATATAATACAGGAAAAGAATACACACAGGTATCTGTTTAATATACATACATGTATATAGTTTGTACATAGCCATTTTCAACAAATGTACTCTCAATGCCTTTCATAAGTATTAAAGGTAAAAAATTCCCGTCCAATCATTTCCAACTCTAGGGGGCAGTGCTCATCTCCATTTCTTTGTTGAGGGAGTCAGCATTGTCTGAAGACATTTTTGTAGTCATGTGGCCAACATGTGGCCAACCTAACACTGTTACCTTCCCACTATCGTGGTACCTATTTATCTACTCGCATTTGCATGTGTTTAAATTGCTAGGTGGGCAGGAGCTGGGACAAGTAGAAGGAATTCACCCTTTTGCACAGAGCTCAGGTTTTGAACCCAGACTGTCAGCTTTCCAACCAACAAGTTCAGCGTCTTCAGTCACTAAGCAACCTCATCCCCTCATACTTTTAGTAGCCCCCTATTTTGCCGATGAGCACAAAATATTTGCCACACATGTATATGATGATGATCTTTAATAGGCAATTAAAGGTTGCCAGTTTAGACCCATCCAGGAAGCCAACAAGCATGGTATGATAATGACTCATTCAGGAGTTTTGTTCTAATAGTAGACAGAGGAAAACCTGTTTCGGTACTACAAAATCTCATGTCTGCTAACTGACCTGAAGCAGCGCATGGCAACATAAGATACTGAAAACAAATGGTCCAGTTGGGAGATCTTGGCCACAGTCCTAAATTAATACGATGTTTACTGCAATCTCTACTGCTTTATCCACTTACAGTTTCATCTGGTCACTATTTATGATAATTACATTATTCCAATATTGAAAGCTTCATCTTTGGCTTTTATATGCAGACACCTGTAGTTACACACAGAAATGCAAGAACTGCCCCATCATCACCTATATTTTAAAGAAATATCAAAATATGGCATTTTGTCCCAAATGAAACTGCTGCTCAGAAAACATAAGTCAAGAACTGAATTAAAATATTAGCAGGAGATGCACACCAATAAGGAGCACTGTAACCTCACAGTTTTTAAATGCAATACACCACACAGAGCAGACCCATTCTAACAATAGGCAAGGAAGAATGGTTTTGAACACCGAAATATTAGAACGGTAGGATGAAGCATATATCATATGTTTCCTGAAGGAGAAACTAGCCATACTGATAGGATACAATGATATAATGCCCATATAAATCTGCCACAGATTACTGTTCACGGCTAACCACATTGAAAAAACACATCCCATTGGATGAATGGATAAATGCAGTTTTTCCTCTATACCATGTCTGTCAAATAACCATTTCTTCTTTTCCATCTCATTCCCTTCAAGTGCATTGAATTACCATACATGTGGAGAAAACAAATTAAGCTGTAAATGAGTCAGGTCATTCAACACTTGTATAAGCCTAGATTTGTCAAATGTGCTTATATGGGATATGAGACTGAACTGAATTTTTTAAAAATTGATTTTTTTAAAAATATAAGAAAATGGATGTTGTTGTTTTATTCAAAAAGGAGGCTGTGCCTGAGCTTTGTGGCTTGGGCAGCTGCATAAGATACAGAAACCCTAAAGTCAAAATTCATTCCCCTTCACTCCATCACAGCAGGGGTATGGTGGACATGGCAGATGTCACTGCCTGTCAAATATCTCCCCCTTTCTTTAAGTAGGTCTTACCTGTATTTGTAGCCAGTGTCTCACAGCTAGAGGAGGCCAACCGGGAACTAAACACTGCACTGTAAGCAAATAACAGAACACCTGAATACACATGCCCTCCTCACAGCTACAGCCAATGTTGAGGCCCAGCTGTCCATTGTAATTATGGTAGAGATTCCAGCTGTGTGAGTTGTTTTGATTTGGTATTTTTAAGCACTAATATTTGCAGCAGAAAAAAAGGGGTAAGAGCTCACACCACAGTTAGTGCTAGTTAGAAGCTGATTGACTGAAAGCTCGGCGTGACAATCTGTACCAAGAAAACTGAATACATTAAAATGGCACCTCATCTCCACAGCCTATCTCCTCACAGTGTGTCTCCAGAGCTGTGGCTTCTTTTTATTTTTATTCTTTGCAGACTGAAATGTTAGCACAGTGAGCAGGCTACAGAACTAATATTTGCCACTCTCAGAGGAATTATGCTGGCTTCACGCATCACCATCTCAGTTGTCAAAACATTTTTTACCTGCTGATATAAGTCATAAAATGCATTCAAGAGGATTCTCACCTCTCAGATTTAATTGGCTGCATTCTGAATGTCAGCAATCTACAAAGAGACATTTTATATAACCAGCTAAGAAAGTGACCACTGAATTTATTTGCTCAGGATAAACTTTTACAGGTTGACGAGATTCCACATACCAAAATTGTGATTCGCCCTGGGGGAAGTAAAAGACAAGAATGCACAACAATAAAAGTTCTTTTCCATATCATATTGATGTTACTCTTACTTTCCTCATTCTCCATGTCTTCTTATCCATGACTGGCAGCTTTTCTTTGGTTAAACATGTCATACAACTAACACAGCTACCATTTTCAATTAGCACTAACTAGAAGCTATCCAATTCCAATGAATGTAAACTGGAAATGGTGGAAACTCCAATTCTGGTGTTTTAAAATATCCCCCTTCATGGTCACAACATCTGTATATGTGATCATATTAACTATAGCAATAGCACTTACACTTATATACCACTTCATAGTGCTTTACAGTCCTCTCTAAGCTGTTTACAGAGTCAACATATTGCCCCCAACAATCTGGGTCCTCATTTTATCAACTGAAGAAGGATAGAAGGCTGAGTCTACCTTGAGCTGGTCGGGATCAAATTCCTGGCAGTGAGCAGACTCAGCATACACTATAATAAATATTGCTGATTTGTTTTTAGTTCTGAGGCACTGAAGAAAAAAAATCCTAATTAGATAAAAAGCATTTTAGATGCTATGCTGAAGTCTTTCCAAACTGCAGAAACACATATGTCAGTGATGGCTAATCTTTTCCAGACTGAGTACCCAAATGTGCATGAGTGCCCCAGAACCCCCAAAATGCAATGCGTGCACGGCCCCCACACCCACCCACAGCTCATGCACATGCACCCTCTGACACGTGCCCCGCACATGCATGTGTGTACCCCACATGTGCCCCACCCCCCACACATGTACATGCACCCCCTGCACACGACCCACCCCCCCACACATACACAGCAGAGCTGAAGACCAACTGGCCAGCGGGAGGCATGTGCACATGTGTGGCAGAGCTGAACTGAGGTGACGGCTCACGTGCCATCAGAGAGGGCCATAGGTTTGCCATCACAGACATTTGTGATTCAGTCCCTCAGCTAAGAATTAGGACATACTATAGTTTGTATAATAATGAAATGTATCGAATTTGAAAATCACAAATTTTCATATCTGTGCCTTTACAAAGTCAATTTTGTATGCAGCTTTCTGGTTTTCTTTTAATTCCTATATTACGAAAAGGTACACATAGAAATGAATTTAAGTATAAAGACGAAAAATTAGACATGATCATGAGATTTTTTTAAAACTATTTTTTTTTATTTTTTATTCTTAGTTTGTAATCATAACATTGGGTAGGCCATTAAAAACAAATCAAACAAATAAAAGGGATAAAGACAAGACTGAGGAAAATAAAATTTAGTAGGAATTATCTGCTTTATTAAGGCAAAAAGTGTTTCTTTCATTGCTAGTTATTCTCTTTCTACTTATTTTCTATTGTTCCTCAAAAACACTTTCTAATTTTGAATTATGTCATTTTTACAAATATACAACAAATGCTTGATAATAAGGATGTGGTTTACATCTCTCTAGCCTATTGCTTCAGATTATTATTTAATTCTAATGCATATTAGGGCGTGTTTTCCTTTAAATTCCAAATGATAGAACTTTTTTGTTTTGAAAAATAGCACACTGACATCGGAAAACTGCCATAGAAATCAGTGAACTATTTTAAGATGCAGGTGATGCTGCATTCAGGGAGAATGTGCCAATCTTCCTCTGTTATTATTGAGTATCCTGTAATCATGAAAGGACATCCTTAAAAAAGAGAGGGGTAGAAATGAATAATAGAAAGGCTACAAAGAGTTCATTTCTAAATTATCATATTAGAAATGTTTTAAAGTACCATTTTAAAAGAGTAGAATTTAACACAAAGCTCAGTTTCACCATTTAGTGGATTGAAATGCTTAGATTATAATCTACAAAATAATTCTTTTAGAAAGACAATGCTCGTGGTTGTTTTCTGGGATGAAAAATCCTCAGTGTTGTCACTGCTTGCCAGTTCAGCAAGTTTCCTTCCTCAAAAGGAAATTAGGAAACCCTCTTTTATGATAAGACTCCTTCCCATTGTTGCTTTGCTGCCTGTGTTGTTAGCTTATTTCTGACATAATGATGTCACTGAGCAGCAGAAAGGCACAGTAGAAGGGATACAATAAAGTCACGTGAAAACTCAGCCGTGGTCCCTGTGGGATAGGCTTATGAACTCTCATGTTTTATTTCTGCTATTCAGATTTTTGAAGCCCATTCTCAGGTCAACAGGGTTATACATTTAAATGATAGACTAATCCCAGATGGTTATCTTTCAATCTAGATGTATTAACAAGTCTTGCACTAATATTATTTGAAAACAATCTCCTAAGAGAGAAGTATTGTTGAATTAGAATTGGATTTGAACTCCTCAGTCTATTTTAATTATCACCTTTTAAAAAACCTGGACCTCACCACTGGTGAAATGGAAATCTAGCTTTCCTAGATGTGCTAACAGTATTTACTGAGGTAAATTTCAGAAAAGGTGGAAAAGCTAGAGATGAGTATATATCCTTGATTGGTAAGATAGTGATATAATTTAGGAGTCCATTTGAACTAGAGACTAGTGCAATATACATTAAAGCAGAAATTAGTTTATTGATAGTGTTGGAGACAAAGTCAGACCTAAAAAGACTTGGAGTTTCTTTATTGATTTATATAAATTAAATATACATATGATCAGATAGATCAGCCAAGTCTTTCTTGGGATATAACAAATTTGCCTTGTGAGTCAGTCACACTTTTGGAGTATACTAATGGAACAAAATAGCAAAAACAATGGAATTTTGATATAAGAAAGGCAATATACATAATTTCTTCTAGGGATTCATTTGCTTTCCCAAAGTCTTGCTCATTTCCCAAGATCTTTTCCCGATTTGTGAAAATTCCTTGGCTTTCTAAATATTGTGTGGCTAAGCTGACAATGTAGTTTTCCTAGGAAAGTGGCTAATAGACAGCATCTATACACCCCACATTTCCATCCCATAATGACATACTATGCAACAAATTACTCTATCACAGGTTTTGTGTATGGAATAGGGGTGTAGGGACCATATATGTTACCCTGAACTACTTGGAAGAAATAAAATCATAGGTGTACAAAGTTGGAAAGACCAGTTGGGACATGGAGACTCTCCACAAGGGCACTCCTGCTTTATATTTAATGTGTGGTGGTCAAAGTTTTGCTTGAACATTTCCATCGAAGGGAAACTTACCATGTCCTATCGTAATTGGCTGACATATATCCAACTGTCTTGCAGGTAGCATGGCTTACATACCATTCAACCACAATCTGCCTATTTCATGTCCATCACTCTTGAATGGTGGAGAACAGATTTTTGCTTTCTTCTACATGGGCTCCTTTCAGATACTAGGTCAGGGCAAGCTTCATAAATGATTCAGAAGAAGTATTTTTGACATTTCTGCTGTTCATTAAAGCACAGCATTCTTTCCTCATGAATGCCTGTAAAAGAAAATGCTGCTGTTTTAAGAGTTGCATTAAATAGGTTCTGCTTTAATGATTATTCACTTCATAAAAGGAGCCTGGAAAAAAGCCTGCTCTAATGAATAGCAGACAGCTGCTGTACTTGACTTAGTCTAAAATACTTCTTCCAAAATCAATTTCAAAGACTGCACAGCCATATCAGGTACCTCATGAATGGAATCATATTGCCCTTGGTCTTTTCTTCTCAAGGCTGAATGTACCTATTTCTTGCAGGATTTAGTTTCCAGTTCCCTATTCACCCATATTTTAAACATAGAACATAAAACATTATCAATTACACAACACCCATTCTATTGTCCTATGCTGTAGGTTCGCAATTAGAGGTTTGAGAAGCAGGTGTCCTTGCTTTAACAAAGTGTTTTACACCTTAGAATTAATTACCTCAGTTCATTTGACTGAGGAGCATTGTGGAGCTCTATGAAATATTTCAATTAGCCAGTTTAGTCTTGGCACATTAAATTAATTGACAGATTTATTTTTAAGCCATTAGACAGCTCTATCTATCTATCTATCTATCTATCTATCTATCTATCTATCTATCATCTATCTATCTATCTATCTATCTATCTATCTATCTATCTACCTACCTACCTACCTACCTACCTATCTAATTTCATATTTTTGAACCACCCTTACCTCCCTCAGAGATACATTTGTTATTATAACAAAGATTATCTGTTTTCATAATGAAATGAAATGTGTCTATTAAACATTAGATGAAATATAAGTTCCTTAATTTTCAGGTGAGGGCTTATGTCAATAATATGTTGGAAAATATCAGTTATCATAGGTCTGCTCTCAAAAATATCTTGTTGACCATACATCCCATAAGTGATAGGTGTCAGTTTCATAGAAGATTAATTGATGAGAATGATCCAAGATGTTTGATAGTTCAGGGTATATCATATACCGTTCCAGAGAAATCATGAGCTGCAGCCAGCTAGTATTTCCTATCAGCTCAGAGTCATTTTTGAAAGAAATCTTCCTTCCTTCCTTCCTTCCTTCCTTCCTTCCTTCCTTCCTTCCTTCCTTCCTTCCTTCCTTCCTTCCGTCCTTTCATGACCATACCCATCCAGCAATTGGGCAGAGAACCCCTTGCTAAAATTTTTGAAGCCCACGCCTGCTCTAGACTCTAGGTCATGGATTCAGGCAGGGTTTTTGTTACAATTATGTTATATTGTACCATTTATTGTATATCATTACATTTCCATTTAAATTATTTCCATGAACTGCAAGGGATTTATTTAAATTAAAGCATAAAAATATTTAAACAAAAAACAAAAAAAACTAGAATCACCAAGAGTCGGACACAACTGAATGGATAACATTATCACCATCATATGAGTGCATATAATGGAGATACTCAGTGTAAACCTTGCTAGTAAAAGAGCCTAATCCTAAAAAGGGATTAATGTGAGTCCCAGGCATGGCTGTCTGGGAAGAACATTCTTATAAATGGCACTTATAGCTAAGAAGGTCTTAGTCACCTAAAGATGGCCTTCAAGATGACTGAAATGTGAGGAAACTTTCTTGAGATGTCCTAGTAGCAAGATATTCAGGACTTTAAAGATTAACATCAGCACTCTAAAAAGGACCCAGAACTGGCTTGATAGCCTACACAGCTATCAAAGCACTTGCATCTCATTAATCACAAGTGCTAGTTTGGATTAATTGGTATCTTTAAATGTTTTCAAAGATAGTCCCATAATGCATTGCAGTAATCAGTTTATGACTGCATGTATAAATCATAATACTTTCTCTACTCAGAAAAGACCCAACTAATATATCAATCTATATGTGGAGTTCTTGGCCAGAAGAACCACTTATGTTTATAGGGAGAATAGTTGGCACAAGGAACACCTCCAAACAGTGAAGTTGATCTTTCAAGATTAGCAATTTTATGATGTTTGTGTATCTATATTTTTCTTGACTATACACTGCCTTGAGTCCTATGGGAGAAAGGCGATATAGAAATATAATAAATAAATAAATAAATAAATAAATAAATAAATAAATAAATAAATAAATAAATAAATAAAATGAGTGTGACCTCTTCCAGAATTTGTTTGATCACCACTTTCCTGGACCAGGAACTACTCAACAGTACTCCATCTTATTATGATTATGTGTCAATGTATTGCTTCTCATCTGGTTTATTACTATGCCCAGGTTTTGGCTGAGATGAAAAGGAATAGTAAATCACTGTGTCACTTCTTTACTGAGGTCCTCTCTCGGGTCGCTGATGTTTAACTAAAGAGCGCTACAGATAAGCTTCTACTTAAAAGAGCAGCAAAGGATAAGCAAAATGTCACAGCAAGAAAGATGATAATTTTCACACATTAGCTTACTCGTGTGCATAAAACAAAGCTAAAATCTGTCATAAAATGAACCAAATTGACAGATATAGTGCTTGCAATTGTATTTTTTATTTTATTTTATTCCATTATAGAGAATAGCATTCTGTCACATAAAATTTACTACATGTAATTTCCCAACTGAAAATTTGACTTGAAGGCAGCCTTCTGGTACAATAAGATAATACATCTTTATACAGTACTTTTACTCAAATGCATCAATTTTTTGCAGGCTTAAAATATGGAAAACACATTTCTTTACTTCAAGTGCTGTGTTCTTTGACACATGTGACTGAGGAAAAGAGTTGTAGTCTACAGAAAAAGGAAGGACCCCCCTACTTAAATATATAATATATAACAAAATAAAAATCCAGGCACCCAGAAGTACATGTTATCTAAAATTTTGAGAAGTCAAGAACTTCATACCTGTTTCTTTAAAAAGAATTAACAGTAAACTTAAAATATAGCTGGTTGTACTGAAATAAAAATTTTAAACTAATATTTTTTACTGATCTCCTCATCCATATTCTGAGTAACAGATGAAAGTACATCTTTCCTATCAATAAAATTAATAAATCTAATAATAACGCAGGAATATATTATAATATTGGCTAACAATTTATGGCTGGCATTGCTAGAATTGATGTTGGCAAAATATTAGATGTTTACAATCACAACTTTAAAATACAGATATTCTTGACCTTTTTAAGTATTTTGCATATTTGTGAGATATGCTAATAAAAGAATATTACTGGAATGAAATTTAATCTCTGGACTATACTATAATTAATGTCATAAGTCATTATTCTACTTAAGTCATTATTGGAATTTATGACTAAATGTATCTATGTGTATGTATGTATCTTATCTGTGTGTATCTAATAATATCTATACATACACATACAGACATCATTATAAAGTATGAGTATGATATTTATTTAAATCTTACAATCCTATGAAATCTGATCTGAGTTTATGGATGATCAGCAAATATTAAAGCCACCATCTGGGCTGACAACCATAGATCACTCCAAAGTTACAAACACCTTTTGCTTCCATTCAGTGGTCATCTGAAGCTTTTCAGCAGAGATCTGGTAGTCCTAGAAAATGTGTAGAAAATTTCAGATATCTTGAAAGTCAAGCCAGAATTTAAAAATTCTTATTTTAAATTCCATGAATTTTACGGTGAAGGAGAAACAACGCATTGTAAGCCGCCCTGAGTCTATGGAGAAGGGCGGCATATAAATCAATTTTTTTTAAAAAAAAATGATTTAAGTAAATAAATAAGTCTATAGCCAGGAATGGAAAAAGATTGTGTCATAGATCTGGGGTTTGTCCAAAGTTAGGCACTCACAGATTCTTCTTGTAGCTTTTTGTGATAAAAGCTTCAGAGATACACACATACACATACACATATACACCATTTTCTGTGAAAGAATGTGATGAAGTAAACAAGTTGCATATCATTACCATCCCTCAAAAGCAAAGTATGGGGAGGATAAAAGTTTACTTAAGGAGATTGATGTTTAGAAAAGGCTAGCATTTGAGAAATTTAAGTCACAAAGAATGTAATTCTCATTTAAAATAAGTTAACAACTACTTCCATGAAAGGATGTTACCAGTGGTGGGATTCAGCCAGCTCGCACCACTTCGGGAGAACCGATTGTTAACTTTCTGAGCAGTTTGGCAAACTGGTTGTTGGAAGAAATCATTAGGGCAGAGAACCAGTTGTTAAATTACTTGAATCCCACCACTGAATGTTACATATTGCAAACAAAAATAGACATAATTTTTATTTTAATATAAACAGTCCATAAAACAGTAAAAGAGGCTGGGACATTGACCCGCTGATATGGACCACAGTATATTTGCTGACAATTTATTCTACTTTTAACATGCTAATTTACTGCTGTCTCGTTAAGAGTTCCTATTCAGTATAATTGACACTGAGATAGTAACTTAAAATTGTCCATTTATTTGAACAGGGTTAACTGTTGAGGGAGCCTTACTGTTGAAGGAGTCTTACTGCTTCAACAGATACATGACATTTTTTTCCTGTTAAACTAAGATTAGGTAAGGAACACTTAAATAAACAGATACACACTCTAATATTACATGATCGGGGCCTTCTGGATCAGACTTGTGATCTACCTAATCCAGTGGCCAATCTAATCACATTCACAGTGGCCAGACAACTGCACAAGGAAAATGCTATCTTCCAGCAGATGGTCTTTAGCCATTGATCACCATGACTTCTATGAACCGGCTCAAGTCAGTTCCAAAGTTGAATTATGTGTTGAGTAAAAAAAAAAATTCCTTTTGTCTGTCCTGATTCTTCTAGGACTTGATTTCTTGAATGGCCTCTAGTTCTAATATGTGGGGAAGGCAGGGGTGAAATCTAAAATTTTTCCCTACTGGTTCTGTGGGTGTGGCTTGATGGGGGGATGTCCTGTGACTGAGTGGGCATGGCCAACTCAAAGTCACTCATAGCCACGCCTACTCAGTCACAAGACCATCTCCCACCAAGCCACGCCCACAGAACCAGGTAGAAAAACTTTTTAAATTTCTATTCTGCCAGCATGTCCTTACCTTTCTCCAGCGGCTCCACCCGCCCGCCCCAATCCCCGGAGTCGGGGAATGCACCATTCCCCGAGTCCTACTGCCCACCTTTCTCCCACAGCTGGCTGTCAGGGAAGGCAAGCACCTGAAAGGTATCGGAGACTCACTCTCCTTCTTGAATGAGCCATTCTGGTCCACATGCTGGCTGCGCAAGCGCACACTGTTTATTTAATTCAGTGGCAGGTTGGATGTGTGCTTGCACAGCCGGCGCGTAGACCAGAGCGGCTCATTCAAGAAGGAGAGTGAGCGACTCCAGTACCGAATGGGGCGGGTGGGCGGAGCCTCCAGTTTCCATTGCTACCAATACTCCAAATCACTGACCATCATCGCTACCTACTCGCCCAAGCCAGTCCGAACTGGGAGCATTTCACCCTGAGGGAAGGAATAAATAGCTTTTCCTGCCTATATTATCCACTCCATGCATAATTTTGTACACCTCAATCATGTCCCTTTTCATTTGCCTCCTTTCTAGGCTAAAATGCCCCAAATATCTCAGTTGGGAAGCTATTCAACTTCCTTAACAATTTTAGTTGCATTCTTCTGAAGCTTCTCTAACTTCACAGAAATCTTCTGAAGCTTCTCTAACTTCACAGAAATTTTTAAGTGTGGCAACCAAAATTGCACAAAATATTCCAGATGTAATCACACAAATGATTATGATAGTGGCACTGATATTCTGATCATATTCAATCTTATATAATTCTACGGTTGTAATCGAAGCAAATTTAAAGCCAGTTTGGTGGCTTTGAAATTAGTGCTTAAAATAGTAATAGTACAATTATAGGCAAACTTATTTGGAAATATTTACCTGAAATCATTGTAAATCATTGTCTGAGAGAAGGTGGCTTTCATGCCTAAAGCAAGACTGGAACTCATGGTCTCCTGGTTTCTAATGTTGCAGGAAATATCCATCTGGTTCAGTTCCAAGTGGGGAGAAAGACACTGGAAACATGGAGGCTGATTGAAAAGATGGTTTATTGATGAACAGAACCACATGGGTTTGAGGTTCTGGGCAGCTGATCAGATAGAGTGGAGAGTGAGGGTTATTTATACCTACTCTTGGGCCTTGTCCTTGAGCATCCTGTTCCTGTGCAAGTTATTAGCTGCTGTAGGGGTCATAGCTAACCTTGTAGGCTTTCTTAGTCAAGCTTGGTTGAAGCTTGCTGGATGATGCAATGAAGAGGCTTATGTTCTGAAAGGGTGTTGGGCAAGTCCTATTGTGTCTTAATGGCTTTGCCCTGGTTTGGATCTTGAGTGAGGGCTAATCCCATCACCCTGAGGCTGAAGTTCTTTTGTCTTGTAGATAGGCTGGCCCAGTCCTGCTGGGGTTATTAAGAAAGGTGGGGGCTGCTCTCCAAGAGCATGTTTCTCCTTTAGGGAGATATAATATTCTGCTTTTTAATATTTCTCAAAATATTTCATTCTTCTAGGAGAGGGGTGGGTGCGAACTTTCTACAGTAGCCTGATGCTTTAATCACTTGACCAGATTGGCTTTTTTGTAAAACATTGTGATGCCAAAAGGCTTGCACAAATATTTGATGCAGTAATAAATCCTTCTGTAAAGCCTATAATTTTAAGAGTCATAGATATCCCAAGATAAGAAAGTAGGATTGATCAGTTTAAACTTGGATAAATAGGACTCAAATCCAAGTAAGTTGGAACAAAATACTGGCTGGGAATTCTGGAAATGTAGTTTCAAACAGTATTAAATTCAATGCATCTAAGGGTTTGGTTCATTATGTGAATTATCAGTGTATTAATTAATTATATCACCAAATAAAGGATATTGGACTTTTTATCTGATGCTATTGCACTGTAGTTTTTACAGCAGTGGAAGGAAGGAATTTGTGTTAACTCTGATCTGTGACTTGAAAAGATGGTGATACACTGAACACTTATTTCATCCTCTATTTCAAAGTACTGTCATTCCTGGTTTAAAATATTGATTTCTTCATTAGCGTTTAATTGTGTATGTATTGTTGAGGATGTCATTACAAATTAGCACAAAATGCTTGTCTTGGTTAAGTGAACAGGCTGTATAGTAAGAGTACTCTGTTGCTGCCACTTAAATGCCTTCAAAATGTCAGTTCTAGTGTCATCCAGATAAAATTACAATATCTCAATTTACTCAAGAAATCACTTAATAACCCAGTATTCAAGCTTTCTGTTCACTGATGATTAACAGAGCAAACTATTATGTGATCTCATTTTCTCTCCTCCTCCTCCTCCTCCTCCTCCTCCTCCTCCTCCTTCATCGAGATTCTATTAAACATCTTCTATTGAATGAAACCATGTCTTTCCCACAATCTGATATCAATAGCAGTCCATATTTCCCTCAGAAAGGAGTAGGCTAAAAGGATATATATAGCGTTTACCACAAAATGAGAGACAGGATAGATGGTGAAAGCTGAGAAAGATATACATGTTTTGCCATATAATTCACCTACATCTATTACTTCTTTGACAGCAAAGGTGACCAACAAGCAAGTCCTGAAGCACATAACTGGAAGGCAAAATCACAAAGCATCTCGTTTATTTCGGCCATGTCATGTGGGGAATTCACTGGAGAAAGCAATTATGATTGGAAGAGTTAGTGGTAAAAGAAAACCCAGCCACCAAAGCTGACATCAGTCAGAGTATAGAACAATTCAAAGAAGTAGTGCAAGATTGGAAAACGTGGAGAGACCTGGCCCACAGAATCTCCAAGAGTCAGACATAACTGAATGGATAACATCATCAAATCTTTTACAAAATCGTGACAAACATTAATATTAGAGTGAAGATAAAGCTGAATATTTGCATAGAACTTAATGATTTTCACATGTTTCACTATCACAATTTTCAACTTAGAACATGGTTGCAATAGTCTTCTGACCAAGCTGCCATCAGATGAAGATCTGTAATGCAGAATCTTCCAACTGGCATTTTTGCTTTTTTGTGTCATTCCTAAATTCAAGTTCATAATATGAAAGTTGTAACTAGCAGGAAAAATAAACAAGAATGTAATTTATCAATATGTTTAAAATATGTAAATGGAATCAACAAAGGCAGTATATCAGCCTTGATACAATATTCATTTTTTACCACATTGCATCTTCTTTGCAATTTTAGAGGTAATCTTGTCCACATCTTAATATTCCGCTTTTATGTTGGGGGAGGGGAATTGAAATGTTCTCATTCACTTTGAAAGATATGTTCTTTTTGGATCATGTTTAAATCCAAAGATTATTGGGTCCAAAGATTACTAGTAATAATAATCTCCAAGTATATAAATATTTTCTGAACAATAAACAAAGCTTAAATTTTATCTGCATCCTTCAGGATATTCCTACCAACAGCTACAACATTAGACTTGTTCCTAATTATTTATACTCAGAATATTTATAACTGCATAATTTCAACAGATTTCATAAATTGATTAATAAATAAAGGGTAAAACAGACTATTGTCTTAACAATTCTTTCAGAAGCAGATTGTGGAATATATATTTAAAATCAGTTGAAGATATCATTTGATGGGAATTAATATTTAGAAAATAGTCAGGAAACCAATAGCATTCTCACTGAGTTTTTCAAATAGAAAAGCAACCAGAATATGTAAATTTTTGTAATAAATTGTAGACTGCCATTGTGTTAGAGAAACAATAATATATACATCTTTAATAGTTTATGGCTGTTCTATGGCTAAACAATTACTATAACACTTGTTCAAACCCTCTTTAAAAAGATTGAGATTATGAACTTTGTTATACAAGAGATGTTAATTTAAAGCATTACCTATTATGTCTTCATATTGTATAATCACATTTTTATCATATGTAAATCTTAAGTTACGATATCTAAATTCCAATTCATCTTATGAAATAACATGCAATTAAGTTACAATATTTTAAAACAAATCATAGTAAATATTCCAATTTATATTAACTTAGTTTTTTTTAAAAAGGTATGGGATTGTAAAAGAAAGCTAGTTTTGGCATGGCTAGCAAGGTTCCAACCTTACTGTTAAATAAGAACTTTCAAGAAACTTTTCTTATTAGAAAGCTGATATCAGCAATGGTTTAAGGTCAGCATAAATGTCACATTTTAGAAAGAAAATGTTTTACCATGACTTTACTACCCAAATAAAATGATTGAATTATCTTACTGTGGCCAAATTCACAGAAGACAGTAATTGATAAATGGGGTAGGGCTTAATCACAATTGGTAAACAGTTGTTTTAAGAAATTAGGAACCCCACATTTCAAGGATACCTAACTGCACACAAAATATTAGCATATATAGTTGCAAAGACATATATGCACAAATTTAATTCAAAAATGCCATGCTCATAAGTATCAGACAGCTGTGGTATTAAGTACATGCTTTGCACCTTAATTTAAGATAATCGAGTGGGGGGATGTCTGCAGCTTTGACCTTACAATCCTCAAGAGAGCTGTGTGCAACTTGGTGCCCTACAGCTTGTTCTTTCTGATATTAATTTTTGGCATTAGATTGCCATAATTCAAAGTTTGAAATGCAGGGAACATACTGTATTTATTGAAACAGGGTAATATATATTACTGAAGTTGCCTCTCCATTTAGGTAACTTCTATATCAATTTGATTCAAAAAATGAAATATGATTGGAAGTCTGCGTGGATACAGTTGCTTTAAGGGGCTTATTGGGTAGGAGGTGATTTTCATTAAGAGCATAGCAGGAGAGAGGAAGGGTATAATTCAGACTCTGTTGGAATTAGCATTTTAATTTTTTTTTTTTAAGTAAAGATATTAATGCATATATATAATATATATATATGCATCTCTGCAGGGATATGTGTCAAAATCTGCAAGATGGTTGGTGCCCTGCCCTTTTGTAAATGAGCCTGCCCTTTTGTAAATGAGTAACCTATCACTTACTGTACCTATAACTTGTTTTTCTATATGAATCATTGAGTCTACTTGCTAGTATCCCAAGTTTGAAATAGAAGGTGGCATGTGTGAAATGACAATGCAAATATCCAGTAAAAGCTACATGGTTTGGTTTGCAAAGATGGGGCCGCTATTTTGCCAATTTTGACTCTTTCTCCAAGAACAATATTGGCATTATGGACTACTGTCTCTACTGGACTACTGACTGCTTTTCTGTAGTCAAAGCCTAGGATTTTTCAGTTTTAAAAAATGAAGAACTTTGTGAATGCTGGTCCTAACATTTTAATCATTGTTAACGATTCCTCTTTCATTCAATCGTTCTTTGTTTTGAAGCACATTGTGATAATCTTTAATGATACCGAATTATCAGGTTTCTAAGATTGCTTCATAAAACATGAAAGGATTTTAAAAGCCACTTTTTTTAGAGGAGCAGCACCTAAAATAAAGTACCACTTCATAAATATACATACTTGCAGTATCAGGTTGGATAATTTTATGTGCTTTGATTTTGACCCCTGGCTGTATGAAAACACCTGGGGATTCAATTCTTGTTCTTCTTTAGAAAAATTCTAGTCATGAATGTTCTTACCATTCTTTGTTCTAAAGTGTGAATTGGAAAAAAGACAGAGAAAGCCTTAATCATCTGAATCAAGCTGTGGCAGCAAGTGATTGTTCTTACATCTGAACATTTCTTTTAAAAGTAGATTAGGATCACATGGTGAATGTTTGTGGGTGACATGAATGCATTGTGCACATGGCATTTTGCTAATAGAGATATTTTTTTTCATAATATTTACACACACGGACTCTGTCTCTGGTTAGTCCATCATGTTTGCTGTTCTGTCCTTCAAATTGTGGGCATTGAATTCAATATGAATCTGATATTTTTATGGGGGTGGAGTGGAAGAATAAGGGTTCTGTAAAAAAGAGAAGCAGTAATTATGAATGTATTAACTTTGATAATAAAGTCTCCAACTCATTAAAAAGTGTAACCATAGCAACCTCAACAACACAGTCTACCCACGTTACATCTATCTAATGATGTGCAAAGTACATTTCTGAAAGCAGAATTAAGTAACATGAAAAGGAGCAAATGGATACTAGCTGTATGTGCATCTATTTTTATTAAGAGCCTTTAATAATAGTGTGCTGTCATTGCTTTGTAAAATAAAAGAGTAGCTACAGAGAATATTTTCAACATGAACATGTATTCCCTGTCCAATTATCACTATTTTGTTGTCTTTTAGTAAATGTTTATCACCATGATTGATATACAATTTCTATTTCAAAACCCAAGTGAGGTGGGGAGAACATAAAATCCATGCATTTCCCAAAGCTTTCTAATTATCTGTAAATCTTGTCTCTCAGGTCAGAGTGCATAATATAAAACAGTGTTCCATGCCATGAATATTTATTTACTTATTTAATAGTGTTTATAGCCACCAAGGTACAAAAGAAATAATAATATATTATTTTCTATACAAATAAATAATAATAATATATCAATCACTCTAAGATGGGTATCTGTAACACTTTACTGCTGTTGAAGGTTTGGTGAAATAAAACTGTCCTTAATGATTATCTGAGCACCATGAAGCAGGAAACTTTATGAACCTTCGGGATAAGGAGTTCCATCATGAGGAGGTCATCATAAAGAAAGGTTGTGATCTTATCCATTTACCTCTACCTATCTTCAGATAGAAAGAGATCTCTTAATAGACTTTGCCTAGAAACCTTCATCAAATGTGGAACTTCAATTTGTAAGGCAACATTCACTCTGAATCAGTGGTGAAATCCAAATTTTTTTACTACTGGTTCTGTAGGCATGGCTTGGTGGCGTGGTGTGGCTTGGTGGGCATGGCTTGGGGGCATGGCAGGGGAAGGATACTGAAAAATCTCCATTCCCTTCTACTCTTGGGGGAAGGATATTGCAAAATCTCCATTCCCACCCCACTCTGGGGCCAGCCAGAGGTGGTATTTGCCGGTTCTCCGAACTACTCAAAATTTCTGCTACTGGTTAAATTTACACATCACTAGTTGTTTCAGGTTTTTTTTGAAGGCAAAAGGGAATACATCTTGGAATAGAATCCTATGAAGCTTCAACAGACGCAAGCTACTTCCTGACACCATTCACAGAACTCATAAGCATATTTTCAAATAGTAAGGTCATTTTTTTATTGTAAAACTGAAACTCTCACACCCTCTTCGATCACATGTACCCTATAATTATTTCTGCATAAAAGTACATATGGAAGTACATATGGAAGAGGAATAACAGGGGACTGACAAGAATCAGCAACAGTAAACAGATGAAGTGGTTCAGTTTTTGTTCTGGAGGTGTTTTGACCTCTGCAAGAAAAAAGCTTCACTTCCTTCTAACCAGTGTAGAATTCTCAAATATGGCATATGCTTTTTGTAAGCTTTAACTATCACATTTGGTACACCTACAAAGGTGGACATGGTTTGCTAGGATTTTACACAGCTCTTGGGTACTGGCGTTCAGCAAGAGTATCACATGAAACATTTTCTCTACTACTTGATCTCAATCTGTTTCCAAAGAAGAGGGTTAAAGAATGCTGTACAAAACTGCCTGTTTAAAAAAAAAAAAAAAAAAAAAACTTTTAACAAGGCATCAACAGGATATTTTCAATCTGTGCCATGTCTTTCTTCACCCAAGATTGAGAAAGAAAACACAAAAAGACTCCAAAATGCATCTGTGACCATGTGGAACTTGATGCGCTTAGTATGGAAGACATTCCGAATGATAATTTGAGAAGACCTATGACAGTGCTTCCCAAACTTTTTCCTTCATTATAAAAAACCACCGATCAGAAAGTTCTTATTTAAATTCTCTGTTGTGATTGGGTAGTAAGTTTGTGTTTCATTATCCAAAGAAAAACCACTTTCATCCAATTTCGAATAATTTGACCAGGTTTGGGAAACAGTATACTGTAGCTTCATTCAAGGCAAGCTTTTGTAGGTATTGTGAGGCATCCTTGGCACAACTACCTATCGAGATCTTGACTGGGTCATTCTACAGTGGCTAAAGGCAACAGTATGATTAACAATGGATGCAAAGGAAAGTGTAATAATATTCATTTATTAAAAGATGTTTTGGTTGGAATAGCTATGGCTGAGGACCATTCAAAGAGTTAATTTGTTTTTAGATCCTTAAATGTGTAATAGCAGGACTCATTCAGGGTTCAAACCTAATTAGGAGTCCTGTTTCCATGTTGCCTAGCAACTAGGGAGAGCTGGAGGAGTTTGTATGGAGCTTCTTGTGTGTGTATAAAAGAAAAAGCCTAGCATATTTTGTTCCAGGTCACAGTATGCTGTGTATGTAAACTGTCTTGCAAGCCTATTTTGCTTCTGAACCATCAAGGTTGCCAAATTCTAAGCTAATTTGATTTAGCCTGCTCACTCTGAGGTACTTTGCTAATAGGTTTGCAATCCGTTTTTTTCCCTTGTAGATAATAATGCTTCAGAAGAATGTTCCTCAAGTCAAAAATGAATCTTTTTCAATGGAATTGAAAGGGGCCTGTATTGCTGTTGATTCTCTGAAGATCTCCCCCAGTTGAAATCAGATTTCTCTTTTTGTTATTTGAGTTGCATTTCATGGACTTTTTCATATTTGGATTAAAATGCAGCATTTAGAGGGGCCCTTAGTTTACCCAGCATACTGTCATCTGCAACCCTCTTGATATCATAGGTTTCTCTTACGGTAGTTCTGCATTCCTATTACAGTATGGCCTGTTTTGGGGCAGAAGATAAGTGTAGAGATGGTAATTGAGGCTTTCCAGAGACAAAGCACTCATATTCCGTACACCCTCTTAAAATGATCCTTTAAGAAAGCAAAAAGAAATTATGTAAGTAATGTACCAAATACAGGTAGTTCTCGACTTATAACCACAATTGAGCCCAACATTTCTGTTGTTAAGTGAGACACTTGTTAAGTGATTTTTGTCCCATTTTATACCTTTCTTGCCAGAGTTGTTAAGTGAATCATTCTAGTTGATAAGTTAGTAACCTGGTTGTTAAGTGAATCTGGTTTCCCCATTGACTTTGTTTGTCACAGGTTTGCAAAAGTGATCACATGATCCCAGAACACTGCAATAGTCATAAATATGAACGAGTTGCCAAACATTTGAATGTTGATAACATGATCATAGAATAGAATAGAATAGAATAGAATAGAATAGAATAGAATAGAATAGAATAGAATAGAATAGAATAGAATAGACTAGAATAGAATAGAATAGAATAGAATAGAATAGAATAGAATAGAATTTTTTATTGGCCAAGTGTGATTGGACACACAAGAATTTGTCTTGGTGCATATGCTCTCAGTGTACATAAAAGAAAAGATACATTTATCAAGAACATCATAGGGACGTTGTAAAGGTTGTAACTGTGAAAAACGGTCAAAAGTCACATTTTTCAGTGCTGTTGTAACTTTGAATGGTCACTAAACAAACTGTTTTAAGTCAAGGACTACCTATATTAATGAGGCCCAGAATGAGAGGATTTAAGAAAACTGTAGGACAATTCGTTATATGCCTCATTTTTCTATGGAGGGCTTCTTAATGGGAGTCACTGAGGTGTAAAACATCTCTATGCTCTTTAGTCACTTCTGCCATATACCTTAAATTTGACAGTTTTCCACACAATGTTTCTCTTCTTTCTCAGAATTAAACTCGAATGTCATTTTGCCTCCCCCTCAGAGTAAAAAAAAACAGTTGTAATATGCTGTAGCTTAATTAGAATTGGTGATCTTGAAAATCATAATGAGGTGGGTCTAGCTGCAAGGCTGAAAACATCTCTACCCCCAATTCCCTTTGCTTTCACAAGGATTAATCACACAGATGCTATATAGCTGAGCACAGACAGTATTTTGAATTTGATAGAAAAAGGAAGAAACTAAAACAGGCATTCTTGTTATTGGATAATAGGAACAATTTTAAGCAGAGGCAAGGGCAAATGACAACCGGTCTTAAACTAGACTTAGTCTTCTACAAATTATAATTGACCTGGAGTAGTTTATTTTTAGCAGCAATGCAGCCCAAGATCCAGTGGTGGGATTCAAATTTTTTTACTACCGGTCCTGTGGGCATGGCTTGGTGGGCGCAGCATGGCTTGGTGGGCATGGTTGATGAGCGTGGCTTGGTGGGAGTGGCAGGGGAAGGATACTGTAAAATCTCCATTCCCATCCCACTCCAGGGGAAGGTTACTGCAAAATCCCCATTTCCTCCCAATCAGCTGGGACTCAGGAGGCAGAGAATAGATGGAGCGGGGCCAGTCAGAGGTGGTATTTACTGGTTCTCCGAACTACTCAAAATTTCCACTACCTGTTCTCCAGAACTGGTCAAAACCTGCTGAATACCATCTCTGCCAAGATCCATTATTGGGACTGCTTGCTTAAGCTTAGTGGATTTCCAGTTTCCAAACTGGACCTAAGCTACAAATGAATCAACAAATTGATTACCCAAGAAATACCTTTGAAGGAAGACCATAGCGTCCTTTCATTCACAAGATGGAAGCTCTTTAACAGCATAGCAACAAAAATCCCCTTTCACATAATAGATGATGCTGAGTCTTTAAAAAGCTCCAGAAGTTACTGAACTAAAAATCTTAGCATTTAAGATTTACTTTTGACCACAGTATGTGGGACTGCTGCCAGTGACATTTTGAGAACCATAGACTTCCCTTTTTGATCAGACAATATGGAATTAATGGATAAATAAGCTAATGTAGCATAATTATCTATCCAGAATTTAACTAGACACAATTTCTAAGCACATAATATCCAACTGTACATACTCCTTAAAGCATACTGTTTTTAATGTTGTTTACTTCTCACTTTATTTTTTTTTAAATAGGGTCATATAATTTGTAAATGTGGAAGTAGCAGAATGAAAAAGAAGAAAGTAATTTTTGTCAAAATAATATTGGCTCAAGGCAAAAGGAGTTAAAAATGCAACTAACCTGACAGAAAAGGCCAAAAAGTCCTTAAACTCATTGTCCACACCAGTAACATCAGATATTGAAATAGGCCAGCTTAGGTCATTGGTATCATTGATAGTGAATTTCTTCTTCTTCTTCTTCTTCTTCTTCTTCTTCTTCTTCTTCTTCTTCTTCTTCTTCTTCTTCTTCTTCTTCTTCTTCTTCTTCTTCTTCTTCTTCTTCTTCTTTTCTTTCTCCTTCTCCTTCTCCTTCTCCTTCTCCTTCTCCTTCTCCTTCTCCTTCTCCTTCTCCTTCTTCTTCTTCTTCTTCCTCCTCCTCCTCCTCCTCCTCCTCCTCCTCCTCCTCCTCCTCCTCCTCCTCCTCTTTTACAGCTTTGGGTGTCAAGGGAGATACATAGTTCTGGTCCTTGCTCTTCTGACAACTTCAACTATTGTTAATTGATGCTGTTGCAAATTGTCTTATATTCTGAATTCAATAGAATCTATTACTAAAAGATCTGCTGAAAGGTGGTGATGTCCTATGCAGCATATAACTGACTATCATGAAAGGCATTCTATTTATATATAACAATAAGGTCCATAAGGTGAATCTGATGTAACTATCTGCAACTGTCTAGCTGACCTGGATGTAATGTTTGCTCCTGATATATTAAATAGACTTATGTATACCAGTTATGAATTGAATTCAGTTCTGTAAATATATATTTTCTATCAGTAGTGAAATGTTCAATATAATCATAATATTTTAATCCAGTATTATTAATTATATTCATTATGTTTATAGATAGCAATATAGGAAATTGCCGTGTTTAATTATAAATATATTAATGGGTTATTGTTGTTGTACTCGGAGTAGGAAAAAAGAATTCCTACTATCTGTGGCTTGACTTGAACATGGATATATTGATCCCAGTCATGTATTATTAACTCGTAGAGCATGATTCTAGACTTCCAGAAAAAAATGGCATATTGTATTCATCCAAGATGTTTTGGTCCAGCATGAAATAATGATGCTAATAGTACATTGGTCCAGTTGAGGTACTGTTTCTTCAGCTGTGATTGCATGCAAGACATGTAATCTTTGTAAGCTTTGCTTCTTAAATAAAACAATATATCACAAGTACATTGCATTATGTCTATAGTTTGCAGATAATTCTAGGTGTCATCATTTGGATTCAGCACTATACTAAATGTTTTATTGTCAGTACCTTCCTGAAAAAGAAAACCCTTTTTCCAAGTTATGGGAAAACAAAGTAGTTTAGAAACATAATGTTTTAGGGAGAATTGAAAGTGGTATTTAAAATTTATCAAGGTACAGAGGTCAAAATACTTAAGCAGTAAAAAAAATGAAAATATGACTGGTTTAGACCATAACTCAGAAGGATATTCATTAAAAGTTGTATCCTTCTTTTTGGAAGCATGCATTTTTTTTAAAGAAATAATAATGAATGTATTATTTATTGTTTGTAATATAATATTCTTTGCAAGAATAAATTTACAGTATCAGTTTTTAATACAGTACAATACTGGTTTGAAGAAAAGTTCAGGTAGCTTGGCAAAATTTGGTTCAGCATTTTTGCTTGTTAATTGCAAAGTTATTTTATTTATTATTAAATTTGGAAATGGAGATGCAAATAAACTGAATAGGAATGAACACCATCCAAACCAATGGCCATCATGCAATCTTATGAAGGTAAATTCTACAGATTAAACCAGCACTCTGGATGAAGGAGTACCTGACAACAGTTGGTTCAGCACTTTCCAGTTCTAAAAGTAAGAGAGTGAACAAAATCCCTGAGCAAATAGCATCTCAAATGCATAAAGGTTAAAGGGGGGCTGAGTCTTGATTGACCTGTCCTGTTTGTCATTGTCCATGCTCCACTTCACCAGAAATTCCTTTGTGTAATGCAGGGGTGGGTTCTACTTACCTTTACTACCGGTGCATGCGCAGATCACCCATGATGATGTCGTGGTGGGTGGGCGGAGCTTCCCGCCGGCTTTACTACCAGTTCTATAGAACCGGACCGAACTGGGAGCAACCCACCACTGGTGTAATGGACGTCAAAGAGGTTTTATGGATCGTAAGAGAGCAGTGATGTATTGGGCACTGCACCTCATGTACAGTAGGTCAATTATTGTTGTTATCGGGCACCACACCTCATGTACAGTAGGTCAATTATTGTCAATTATGTCTGGAGCTCACCTACACTATTTACATTGAAACAGAATAATTTCTTTAGTAATTATGAGATACTGAGTTTACAAAATATGATTCAGACATTCTGCATATGTAGAAAATATAGTGATTGAGTTTATACTCTATGCTGAGACAATGTTTGTTAAAGTTTACATTCTGGGATTAGCTAGAAGTATTTTGATTACTATATACTGCTAAACCAAAACAAATAAAACATATAAAACAAATAAAACAGAGTCCCTCGGGAGTTGGGCGGCATAGAAATGCGATAAATTAAATAAATTAAATTAAATATAATGCTAAAAACTAAGTAACAATATATATGTGTATTTGCCTATAAAGTCACCAAGAGTCGGACACTGACTAAATGGTTAAAGCAACAACAACATATATTGTATGTGTGCAATGCATCTGTGTGCATGTGTGTAAAATGTATGAATATCCTTTCACAAATATACTCAGTCCTATGACAATAATAGTTTTTTTTTTACCAAACATCTACAAATAGAAATACAATCTTACAAGAACGGCCCATCATTAGTTGCATTCAAAGAGAAACAGTATGATTTTTGGTACTATCAAATGCATTTATTATTGTTGTATTTGCAAAATGTTTCAAAGAAACCAGTCAAATGCAACAGATAGATGTCAGATCACTTATCATTAATAAAGTCAACTAAGTGAACAGGTTGATAATTCAAATCCAAATTGCATTGCTTTATACAGGACTGATGTAAAACAATAAAGATTGCATATGTGAACATTTGCATTATTTCCAAAGGCTTTAATTTTATGTCATTCTTTTAAAAATGACATAAAATTAAAATAATTTTTTAAAAATTACTGATATAAACTGATTTATATGCGCTGGGTTCCTTTAAAATTCAAATCAACTATGAATGATCCTATGAATCAGCACAAGTCTTACTGGTTCATTGTGCAAACAAACAAAAGGAGAACAAGGTTAGGAGAGAAAACAAATAATTTCTACTTACCAGTAGCTTAAATTTATAGCCATTAAAAAGTCTTCCATAGGAAACCTACAGTTAGGTTTACTGATATTTAAAGAGCTCTGTGGACAATTTAAAACAAGTTGTTTACATAATTGCAGATGTCTTCTGGATCAGACTGAAAATTAAATCAAGTCTAGGTTTCTGTTTCAGGAGCCAATTAAAATCAACTGGGAAATCCACCAGCAAGACATCAGAGTCAGTTCTGATTAATTTTCAATGCTTTGAAACCAATAGCTATTCAAATGAAGCTGCATAATTTCTAATTGCACTTATATAATGAATTGCTTAAAATGTAGACCTCCCGAGTTATTAGGATATCAAATTTGTTAATGTCAGTTTATGTAAATTTAATTATATTATTTGAAATCAGCCACTACCAGAAAAGGAAGTAGAAAAACACATTCATTTATTTTTTTTCTTTTCAACTTAAATTGTTTAAAAATCATTGATCTTAAAATTAATGATTGTAGTTTTTCTGTTGTTATGCAGAGAAACGGTTTTAAATCAAAGTCTATTTGATGGGCAAATGAGATTTCAGGGTTATCTTTGATCATTCTGGCAGATATGACAACTTGATTTTAATTTATGTATCAAATACATGAAGTTGTTTGTTTCAGGGAATTGATAGTGTTTATTCTTTTATTAACCACTGTGTGAATGCAGCATGGAGTCACTAGGTTAGACAGCTACATATAAATCCACTACAAACAAGGAAGTCACTAAAAGAGGGAAAAAAGGTAGTCTGTTTTGCCCAGAGAAACCTCAGATGATCTCAGTGAGGCTTCTTTTTCCAATCTTCAGGTGATAGCAGAAGTTCTATCTTGAACTATTGTACAGTATCTTCTGCCATGCAATTGGGCTGCTGAAGATACATGTAGGAGCCAACAGGACTAAAGGGTATTTAGAAGCCTCATTCTCGGAGTCCTCAGTTATTTTTGTATTACTGTATCTGAAACAGTCTTCGTTTCAACTTTTTTTGTTTTAAAGATTTGAAGACTATCAGGTTAACAAACATTGTAACAGAGCCCTATATCCAGGAGTAAAATCCAGCAGATTTTGACAGGTTCTGGAGAACTGGTAGCAGAAATTTTGAGTAGTTCGGAGAACCGGCAAATACCACCTCTGGCTGGTTCCAGAGTAGGGTGGGAATGGGGATTTTGCAATATCCTTCCCCCAGGAGTGGCGAGGGAATGGGGATTTTGCAGTATCCACCTGCAGTGGGGTGGGGTGGAGATTTTGCAGTATTCTTCCCCTGGAGTGGAGTGGGAATGGAGATTTTTGCAGTCTTCTTCTCCTGCCACGCCCACCAAGCCATGCCCACAGAATCGATAGTAAAAAAAATTGAATTTCACCGCTGCCTATATCTACTGGCTATACACAAATAACTCTCTTTGCAGGATTGTAGAATCCCATCCCATCTGGTTTAGAACCAACTAAAATAGAACTGACTTCTATAATTTACAACCATTCAATAACCCATTAGAAACTGACTCTGGAAATCATCAGCAAAAATACACAAAGATTGTATAGCAATATACACTTTTAAGATTTCAAGTTGTTGGCTACCTGGATTATGAAAATAACTCTGACCTGGTCCAAGATTGTAGCTTCTCTGAGCTGTGGTGCCGCAGTGGTTAGAATGCAGCACTGCAGGCTACTTCTGCTGCCTGCCAGCTGCCTGCAGTTCAGCAGTTCGATTCTTACCAGCTCAAGATTGACAGCCTTCCAGCCTTGCGAGGTCAGTAAAGTGAGGACCCAGAACATTGGGGCCAATATGCTGAACCTATAAACCGCTTAGAGAGGGCTGTAAAGCACTGTGAAGCAGTATATAAATCTAAGTGCTATTGCTTTGCTATTCTGGATTTGCTTCTCTGTGTGAGGTTATCCGGATTTGTGTTTCAGTGCATATATGTTGTAACTGAGGCTTTCATTGTCCTTCTCACAATTATTGTCCTATAAAACTAGATAAATGGGTCTGAACTACTGTGCAACCATGCATATAAATTATAGTTTAAGCCCTAACTGGAACATTTATGTCTAAACATTTAGTTGCAGTTAAATGAATTGTAATTGGCTTAACAAAGATCTATAGAGATATAATTGATATTATTAAATTTCTTCTGAGACAGAGAGAGAAGGCTTGTAAATAAATAGCTAAACTCCATTCAGTTTTTACAAAGTTTTTAATGGTACACTATCATATGCAATTTATATTCTATAATGTTACATAGAATTTGCCATCAAAGCACTTTTTTAAAAAAAAATCTTCCTTTTAAACACATTCTTAACCAGGGGTCCCCAACACTGTTCCGTGGATTGGCACCGGGCTGTGGCATGCCAGCAACTTGGCCGTGCAAACAAGCAAAGCCCTATCTGCGGGATGCAGGCAGCATGAAAAGCCACACACCCTCTGGTCCACAGAAAAATCTTTCTCTATGGAACTGGTCCCTGGTGCCCAATGTTGTGATCCAGGCCCAAGTAGTTAGTATTAAATATAAACAGTTCGAAATCAAACAGACTTTATTATTATTTACTGAGAATTAACTCATCCTCAGCGTAGTTCAAACTAAATTAAAGCAAATTCTTCAAAACACCATTCCACAATTTATGACCTGACCTTGGTATAATTAGGCAAACTGCCAAAGGCTTTTCTTGGCAAAAGGTCAGAAGCAGAAGACGCCAACAAGAAATGAATACAGTGAAACAAGAACCAATTCTCTCAACGTTGTTTTCCAGCAAAGAGGCCAAGAGCAGTTGCTGGTCTTTTAAGCCTTATGGGAGGGGCCAATCATCTCTTGGCCCTACTCCTGAGTCGTCCTCTCTGCTTTATCTGCTCCTGTGTTGTGGCCCGCCAGTGGCCTGCACAGATCATGGCTAATCCCGACGACGAGGAGGCTGGTGTGGGGTTGCGTCAGCAGCCAGCGCAGCCGGCGCTCGTGTTGGACAGCGAGGAGGCTGAAGAGGATGCGGTGCCAGAGGCAGAGACTCAGCCAGGGCCTTCAGAACCTCCAGAGGCTCCTTTAAGTGGAGAGAGTGAAGTGGAGGAGCCTCTCCTCAATGCTCGAGCACGCAGGGCTATCAAAAGGCAGGAGTGGCTACTCAGGAGGAGGAGGTCTCCTCGAGAGTAAGGTTTGAAGATAATTGGCCACTCCCTTAGCCTATTTAAGCTGCACGCAGTTAGTAATTTCTTGCTGGAAACAACGTGTAATTATTACAGAGCATTTTGGAGAGTGAGTGTCTTATTGTATCTTGTTTTCTGGGCTGGTTGCCAACCTTTGCCAGACTTTGTTTATTCTTGGTACATTATAACTTTGGTAAGGACTGTTGGTGTGTGTCACAATCCTTGGGAATCCAGAGCTGGGGCAGAACATCCTGCCTTCTTCTCATACATGCACTAGGAACAGGCTCCTCCTGTTCTTCTGCCTCTTTACTGTCAGCCTCTGGAGGCTCCAAAGTCCGCACATCACTCCCCGATGGCCCTGGCCCCATCTCTGCCTCCGATGCAGAGCCCTCATCAGGGCCTTTCCCAGCCTCCAGGACTGGCCCATGTTGCTGCTGGCAGACCACAATACCCAAAAGGTTGGGGGCCACTGTTCTAAACAGTAGGAACAGCAATTTGTGAGTCCAAATAAAGGAGCTTTAATTACTTGGCCAGGCATACCCACCAAACCATGAAGATATCACAATGGGACAATCACACAAATGCCACAGTTAAGTACTTGGATCAGGATATCTGATGCAAGCACATACGTCATGACTTTTTGATATGATTACATCATTACATGCATATCTTAATTTATCCTCTATCTCAATCATCAGGGTTGTGTTTGATCTCGGGGGGTCAGGGTGGGTATGGCCAGCTCACCGTCACTTGTTTCAGGTGTGCCTGTGGCAGCCTGAGTGCTTTGCCAGCAAAAACAGGCTCCTGAGCTCCATTTTCAGCTGCAGTGCCTTCCTGAAACTCTCTGTCAGCAAAAATGGAGCTCAGGAGGGCCGCCCGCATCCCTGAAAAGCTCTGTTTTCACTGGCAGAGGCATTGTGGGCCAGTCCCTTGCTATTTCCAGGCAGGCCCGATCTAAGCACCCCGCGGGCCAGATCCAGCCCCTGGGCCTTGAGTTGGCACCCCTGGGTTAGAGGGTTTTCAAAAAAAAGCTAAAGATCTGGAGGGAGGCCAGTGAACATAGGTTTTGCTTTTACAGGATTCCAAGAGAATGACACAATTGAAGATTTAGAATATCTGCAGCTGAGGTTTGAGACAGCAGTTAAGAACTATGGTGGAACATTGAGGTAATGACTGTGCCAACAGGAAGGAATGCAAAATATCAATGGGAAGCAGGTGATTTATTTGAACAGAGGTGAGTGGTGCCAATAAAAGAACCACCAGATCTGCTACTCTTTCACAGCAGGAAGGCCAAGTGGTAAAGACTAAGGAAGTTCGCTAGTTTCCGATGTTATCTGGCAAAGATAAAGAAGGCCAAGAAATGCAGCCTAGAGAATTTACAGCACTCATTGAAGCAGCCCAACTACCATATCTAGCAAGGCCGAGCCAGCACGGTGACAGTAAGAAGAAAAACCTGTGACATTGGACTTTCTAAGATTAATCCTAGGCAGTAGCAGCCCATTGGGGATATGAATTTCCAAGGATAGTGTGTAAAAATAATTCAACCAGATATGAAATTTCAAAATCCAAGGTTAAATTATCCCAGTTAGAGATACTTCAGATGGCAGCTTGGAACAACACTCAGAAACTAGAAGTGAGAGCTGGAGATGTAGCTAAGAGAGAAAGAGAGGTGACAGAAAGTAACACTTTTTCTGAATCACATTTATTAAGTGATAAAATAAAAAGAAGTTTCACCAGAAAAGACCTCTATGTAGTCCGTCAGGTTGATTGCCTTAGAAATGGCAAATGTCCTCATTTTAACCATAAAAGCTTGCAATCTTACTTACAAGAGCCAATAATACAGGATACAACACAGCCTCTTTTCACAAAACTTGCTATCTTTGCTACCCGTTGATTTCTTACTCTGCTATTTAACCAACAATGTGTACAATGATGCCATGGTAAAAATGATACAAAATGTGGCATTCGTGCATTTTATCGGTATGCAAATAGATTCAAATGATATGATGATTTAAACTGTCACAATTATACTTTGTAATTGTATAACTGTCACAATTGTACTTTGCGATGCAAAAGACATTCAGGAAGAATGGATATCCTTTTGCACTGCATGGTCCATTAAACTGAAACTCCCAGTGTACAGCATTTTTAGTTTAGATTACAACAATACCACAAACACAAATCTATTTTGCTTTCTCTTTGTGGGCTTTCACATAATAATAGCAATTACACTATCCAGCTCCAAAGTGGTGTAAAAAGGGCCAAATTAAAGAATGGCTTACCAGTTATGAGTATTTTGGAGATAGGGAAGGATGAGGGTAGAACAGAAGTTATATAAACATTACCAACAGTCCAGGAATTAAGAATTAAAATACAGTATCATATAGAGCAGGGGTGTCAAATTCGATTTCATTGAGGGCCACATCAGGGTTGTATTTGACTTCAGGGGGCCAGGGTAGGCGTGGCCAGCTTGATATCACTCGTGTTGTGGGTGCCTGTCTGTGGTAGCCCGAGCGCTCTGCCAGCAAAAACAGGATCCCAATCTCCATTTTCATCTGGGACGGCCTCCTGCAACCCTCTGCCAGCGAAAACAGAGTTCAGGAGGGCTGAAGCAGCCCTTCCAAGCTCTGGTGTCACTGGCAGAGGCACCACGGGCTGGTCTTTCACTGTTTCCAGAGTGGCCCCATAGGCCAGATCTAAGCACCTTGTGGGCTAGATCCAGGCCGCGGGTCTTGAGTTTGGCACCCCAGATATAGAGTATAGGCTACCGAATTGTTTAGGATACAAAAATTAAAAAAATAGAAATAATAGTGTTATAGGTTCAACTGCTGAGGAGGATCCCATTCCTGTTCATGTCAGAAGCACGGAGACACTTCTGGATTAAAAGGATTACCCCAGGGCATGCCTGGTTGGGGGTTCCTTTCATGTCCTTGTTAATGTGCCCACCAAATTTTTGTATTCTCCTTATATCTTTTAACACTGCCATGCCTTTATAAATTTTAGTCCTCCTTAACTCCATCAAAATTGTTTTGAAACATTTCTTCTATTGTGCTGGGACAAAAGAGCAGCAGTATGGTATAGTGGTCAAAGTATGGCCTAGAAACCATAAGACTGTAAATTTTAGTCCTTCCTTACACATGAAAGCTGGCTGGGTGACTTTGGCCAGCCATTCCCTCTCAGCCAAATCCACCTCACAGAGTTGTTGTTGTGGGGGAAATAGGAAGAAGAAGGATTGTTATATATGTTTGCTGCCTTAAACTACTTATAAATTTAAGACAGCAAACAGGGATAAAAGGAGGGATAAAAGGAGGGATTTAAAAAATCTAATAAATAAATGTAAGTTGTGATGCTGAAGCTTTGTCTGGGACTTGTCTACATAAGTTTTACCAGCCATTTTAAAGCATTACAGTAAGAGAAAGAATATGTAGGAAACTAATATCAATTTCATTGGGCCATTTTGACTATGTCTGGTTGCTGATGCTGGACAAGTCTATGTTGCACTTGTCAATTCCACACAATCTGAAGAAAAACCAAACCAAATCTGTGTCTACATGGACAGTGTAGTTTAATCACTATCACACATAGTACTATTTATGATGTTTTAAATTAATATCACCTAACACTTTGGACACCTAGAAAACACACTATTCAACATAGAAGTGGAGTATGCGATATAAAACAATAAAAAATATTTAACGTAAATTAATATCACCTCTGCTTGCAATTAGCTGTAAGAATTCTCTTCCTTCACATCTTTTAAAAGATGGCAAAATAATATTCACTCATGATCTCCATAAGAAATATTTGAGTAAAAAAATCAAGAAATGACAGATTGTTTTCCATGTTAGAAGGCAACCTGCCACACATTTTATGTTTAAATATTTTTGTTTTATTATATGGTTTGTTGCTTGAGACTGAATTTTGGTCTATGAAAGTACTATTTGACCCTGATGGTTTGCTGTAAACCTGTGGCTAGTTAGTTGGTTGTTGGATTTTATTTTATTTTTTATAGAAATTTATTCATAGAACTCATTCAAGTACAACCTTCATGGACAAGTGCTATTTTGGTTATTTTCTTTTTCAAGAGGAAGAATGCAGCATACTTTTATTTTCTCCTTCCATTTTAGCTTTAGCTGAGGTTTAACTGTACCAAGGTCACTCCATGAATTTCCTTGCTGAATGGGGACCTGAACCAAGCTTTCTACATTCTGATCAGAAAAACAGGCTTTATCTCTTCCATAAGGCTTTTGTTCTTGATTACATTTTCTCTCCTTTCATCTTCATAACATTTTTCTTACTCTTGATGCTAAAATACCATTAACCTACTAACAGCTTGTGTGGGGGTTTTTTAATTGCCGAGTGACCCCTTTCATTTTTGCAAACACCTGTAGAAATGAGTCATTTGTAGAAGAAATGCTATTAAAAGCAGCAAACAATTCTGAGTATTACTGGAAATGATTTCTTTGGATTTAACCTTTATGCAAAATTAAGAAAAGAAGAATCCAAACACTGAATTTCTGGAGTTCAGATCTGAACAAATTCACTTTATTTTCTTAGTATGTGGGGAGAATATGAGGGTGAGTTATACATATTGCATCAGAAACTATAGATAAGCCAACATTTCTCATAATATATATTTTTAAATGCTAATATTTTCTCTATTTTTTCCCTCCAGGGCCTGGTTATTAAAACAAGTATTACTATTCTCAAACTAATAAAAATAATACCTTATCAATACAAAGAAGTTAACTTAAAAATTTTGCCAGTCTTGAGCCAAACCACAAGAATGTATTGGAGAATGTGAGCTTCATAAATCAATGAAGATTTAAATCTGAATCTTTTAAATTCAATATTTTAACAACTTATTATAATAGCTCTCAGGATAGATAGATAGATAGATAGATAGATAGATAGATAGATAGATAGATAGATAATAGAATTTATCAATAAGAAAAATGAATTCTATAGTACTTCTATCTACTTCTAAATATTCCTTCTATATAGTATTCATAATTCTTATAACTGTTACATTTGTTTTATCTTGCTTTGGGTTTCACTGTTTTGCTGCTCTTATCTGATACAAGTTTTAATCTAATTTTTGTGAGTTTTTTCTGCTGTTTTTAGCACACAGACTTTTATTTTTTACTAGTTAGGACATCTATGAAACTCACAGTGTTTTACATACAGCAATTCTGCAAGCAATTTTTACTGAAATACATGCTATCCATTTCTACTTTATCTTTTCAAAGATCAAATCAAATCTAGGACCTTCTATATGAAAAGTTTATGTACCAAAGCTATGCAAACCATTTGTACAAAGTGTTTTGGATCATGCATGCAGCAATGTGAACAAAGCACCATACTTCAAATTATTAAAGCAGGAGTGCTTTCTGCAAAGCTCGTCAAATGCTGTTGCTGGCGGTCTCTGCATGAACATACACATACAGTTGTTTGGAGACCGCCAGCAACAGTGTTTGAAGCAGCTGTGTGAGCCTTGCAAAAGAGCAGCTGCTTAAATGGTTTTAAAGAGAGGCGATCTGCACTGGAAAGGAGCTCATTCAAATGCTTTGCACAGTTCTAATGTATATGACTGCAGAGCTGCAGCTGCTTCCATATCATAGAATCATATCCTTAGCTTTCTTGAGAGTAAGGATACCAATGAATATTTAGAAGAAAAACAAATCAACTTCACTTTCCCATTTGAAAACAAGAGTCCCAGGTTCTTCCAATTATATTTGGAAAGAAATTTGAGCAAGTTTCTTTTACTCTTATTCACTAACCACCACATTATAAAAAAGTTGTTGAGCCTCTAGTAAGAATGCAGAGAAGAGCAATAAAGATGATTAGGTGGCTGGAGGCTAAAACATATGAAGAACAGTTGCAAGAACTGGGCATGGCTAATCTAGTGAAGAGAAGGACCAGGGGTGACATGATAACAGTGTTCCAATATTTGAGGTGCATTCCTCCCCTTTTAAGTAATTTCAGTTATTACACAGGTAGGACTACCAGCAAAAATAAAACTCTGTGGCTGCCCTAGCTCTCTGGAACCAGTTACCTCCTGAGGTCCGGACCATCCCACCCTATTGGCCTTCCGAAAAGCGGTGAAGACCTGGCTCTTCCGGCAGGCTTGGGGCCGTTGATCTCGCTGCTGCGATTTGGTGAGATCCCTCCATGAATGGTGTGAATGGGTTTTAATTGCTTTTAATGGTTTAACTTTTAATGTTTTATATATGGTTTTTAAATTCATTGTAAGCCGCCTTGAGTCTTTGGAGAAAGGCGGCATACAAGTTGAACAAATAAATAAAAATAAATAAATAAAACATAAAGTTGATCTGTTAGCATGGTCTGTGAGTATGCTCATTGATTTCACATATATCCACCAGTATGTGAATCCAATTTTATGTCATAAAAAGTCAATCTTCAGTTGTTGTTGTTCACCAGGAAACACATAATGCAATCAAACACAATGACAGCACAGGAAAACTGCTAATTGCCAGTATGAAGACAGGCATCAGTGGGATAGATATAATGAGAGATGCCTTGCAGGCATGCTCTCTGAGTTCTGTAATTTCAATCATTTTAAAAGCAAAAAAATAATGAATAAATGAAGACTTCCTGGACGTCATGGAGTAGTGACATGTTAAAGCGCAGAACACCAAAATCAGCAGAACATGGCATGATGCTTAGTTATTAAGATAAGCAAATCAAATATATGTTGCAGAGATTCATTGAGCAACAGTCATGACCTTTACCGGGAAAAACACCTTTTTTTACTTATTCATTACAAATCCAAACAATATTGCACATATTGAGCTGAATAATCTAAAGCAGAAAGGAAAAGTATCTCTAATTTCCTCTCCTTGGTAATCTGTGTCAAACAGTTACAACATTGGGAAGGTTTATTATCACCTGTTTAACTTGCCAGAGCAAAGCAAGTCTCATCAATTCATTCCATGTTCCAAGAGACACCATCACTCTTCCTGCTCCGAGAGAAGTCCAAGAGCTAATATATGTCAAAGATTTCATAGGAGTAGCAATGCCCAAGAAGGAAATGGGATTGTGTGGGCAGAATCACAATACATTGTTTTGCCTTAGGCAACTGGCAGCATGTTCTGTGTGGTGGGCTCAAGAATGAGCTTCCACCTCTTAATGATTAGTAAGAAAAGCTGTGGTTTTGCCTAGGGAGAAACAGGGTACTATCAAGACAAGTTGTTTTGGTGACTAGGGTAGAGAATAAGGGAAAGAGAAGACATCGGTTAGAATGAGAGGAAACTGAAGGTCAAGTCACAGGAGGCACAGGATTCATCTGCATTGTGATGTCATCAAGATACCAGACAATTTGCATCTAGTCAAAGCAAGCAAAGAATGACTCAGCTTTGTGGCATGGTCTGCATAACGTAACTTGCATTTGTACATACATGCATATTTCAGAGGTAAAATTCTTTAAATCTCTAGGAATTTCACAGAATAGTACCTAATGAGATTATGCATGAGTGTGCAATTCCATTAGGAATGAAACTATAAGAATGTCAGACTTAGGATAATCATAATACACAGTAAAATGCCAAAGTTGGGCCTCTAGCCATAAAACAAAGATAACCATCCTTGGGCTAGTATCTAAAATTAGGACCTGCTTACCTATATACTTCATAAAATGAATTTCTCTCTTATTACTTCTCATTCTTTCCGTGATCATGCATTTGTTAAGTTTACGAATCTAAATGATTTGGAGTATATGATTTGGAGTATACAAGCATAAACCAGTTTTACAAGATTTGTGACATATTATATAAATAAAGTTATGTATCATTATTTACTAGGATTGCTATAGATGAAGTTTAAAAATAAGCACACCATGAGATTCATCCCACTCTCTATAGTCTCTATTAGAAACATGGAAATAGATATCTTTGGTGCGGTTCAGATGTTGCCTGTGGTTTGGGCTTTGGCTTTGGTACACCATAGTGACAGCAACTGAATCTATTTTCAGAACATAATCCAAGGTGCCTCATTGAATTAATGAAAGCAAGAGAGCTGCTAAAGCAAGTTGTCAAAGAGCGTGAGAAATGACTGGTACACATTGCAGAAATAGTTTAAGAGTATTTAGTTCATGCCCATCACCTTGAAATTTTGCTTTGGCATATATACTGAGTATGAAACATCTCTTAACTTTTGTGATAAAAATAAGTGGTACCTGTGTATATGTTTTTAGAGCATGGTTAAGCAGTGAACCATCTTTTTTACATGCAGTACATGCCCCGGAATTTCTGGAACCTCCAGTTCAAAAGAACTAGACTCCTGAAAATAGCCATCAGTAAACCACAGGTAATACTTAAGCTATACAACATTCATCTACAACAGAATATTTCAACTAATATGAGAAGATGGGACTATGTATTCAGTACCTGTTCCCTCAGTCTTAGCAATGCATGAAAGCAGCTCTGATCCTCAAGATCTGATTGGCACAAGCTTTATCAGACTCATTTCTGAATCTTGTAACACTGTTCTTTCTCAAAGCCCGAGAATTCAGATTTGGGGGAGATGCCAGAAGATCAGGGCTGAATTTAGCACTTACCATTTGGCTCCAGAAGAAGATGATGGAGATCAGGACATCTACAGTGGAGTGATGGGAGTCAGAAAAGTCAAGAGCAGCTGCCACCATATGACTGAAGTGCCACCTATTTTAACATATATTGCAACACATATAAAAAGGATTGAGGTTTGGTTGTGTCTTGATCACCATATTGGTTTACTTGCACACACACACACGCACATACCTAATATAAATGCCCATGCTGGGGAAGATTGTACTGGTAGGTCTGAGTATCTGTTTTTCTTAGAGGACAGAGCTATCGTATTTCCTAAATTAGTCCATCTTTGAGCCATATTGCAGGCTAATTCTGCCCACTGTCAAAAGTTCAATCCTTAGCAGCTCCAGGTTGACTCAACCTTCCATCCTTCCGAGGTCAGTAAAATGAGGACCCACATTGTTGAGAGCAATATGCCAACTCTGTAAACCACTTAGAGAGGGTTGTAAAGCACTGTGTAGTGGTATATAAAGCTAAGTGCTGTTGCTGTCTTTGCGCAAGAGGGTAGGTGCCTGTTATACTGATACTTCCAACAGGACTGACTCTAATATCAGTCAAATGGAGATGATTTACCTTATGCTTCAGGTTCTAAGGTAAATGTTGGGAATATAGCTATGGTGTTGCCCTCTTAACTCGATGCTCATTCAGCTCTGAGTATGCTCCTTTGATTCACAGTTTGGGTGCACAAATCCCTACAGTTTTCTTGGCAAGATTTCAGAAGTGATGTGCCATTGCCTCCATCCTAGGACTGACAGAGAATGACAGACCTAAAGACTTCCAGCTGGTTTTATACCAGCTTACTAGCCTGACACTTTAATCACTAAAGCAACTGGCTCTAACCTGTTTCTAACCTTAATTGCTATACTAAATTGGCTTTGTTTCCTGGATCTATTCTATTCCTTTCAGATAGTGATACTATAACTCTGGACATTTTGAGAGTTGCAGTTTCAACACTTCTAATGGTGCTCCAGATTGTGAAATGTTAGGTTAACCTAACCAGCTTGTTATTTTTCAAGGGAATAGCACCTCTATTCTAATAAACTCTCACGAGTCAGTAAGAATTCGCATTCCTTTAAACATGGTGGTTAGTCTTTAACCTAATGAATCTTATCATTTCTAAGATAAGGAATAGCTACCAATTCATTTTTGTAAGGAGAAAAAGTAAAGTTGCAATTTTTCTAACTAAAGGTGTTATTCTACAGAAAACAGCTCCCAGAAGAATTTTTGCTATTTTTTTTGTTACAAACTCTGTGATTTTAGAAGTGTAGAAAGCTTTTAAAGCATTATTGTGTAAGAGAACAAAATTATATAACCATTGGTAGCGGAGAACAGAAGACATTTTCACAGGAAGGATAATTTTGCATAAGGTGCAAAAATTAGGAATCACCTTAAAGCAAGGTGATTCCTAATTTAATAATAAAGCAGTAGTCTTTTTAAATCAAGGATCACATTTGATCTTTGAATACATTTGCGAAAAGTGGAGCACCTAGACAAAAAAAAATTTAAATGAAAAACCAATTTTAACTTTAAATTAATTAAAATTATATCAAAGCAATTAATTACAAGTCTCTTGCAAATAGTAACAAGACCAGATGTAGCATTGCTTTTTCTGATTGATATAATTTACAACCTACATTTTAACGTAGGATTCATTCATCTGGGATTTCTGAAAGTGAGTTAATTATTAACTGTTAGAATTGTTTCTTTAATCTGTGTCCTTGCAAAGCCATCATCTTGCTTCAAAATACAGCTCATTTGTTGCTATTTTTTATACCATGAAGGAACCTCTGAAGTTGCTGTATCTACATCTTCCTTTGCCAGCGTCTTCCTAAAGTTATGCTGCTATGTAAATATTTTTATGTTTTCTTTAGAAAAGTATGTCATTGCAGTTTTGATCATAAGAAACATATTATTATACTAGTAAATACAGCTTGCATTTCTGGCTGATTCTGGAATTGTTGTGTTCCTGAATCTAAATGTAAACTTGTAAAAAAAGAAGAAGAATATTTTTGGGAGAATTTCCATACTTCTCTTTTATATCATTTGTATGACTTGTCTCCTACCCAAACTTCCTGGCTAAATTTGTAAATGATCTTTTCTCCCCATCCAAACTGATTCAAGTTTAAAAAGGGGAACTTCATCTATTCTTTCTGCTACAGGAATAAGCCCACAAGCATTAAGCTACAATGTGGTGTTTTGCATTAAGTTACAATGTAGTGTAACTTCCAAGCAGCGAGATCCAATTTGGTGGGCTGGTTAAGATTTCAGGCTAGAGATTGTGAATTCTAGTCTCACTTTAGGCATAAAGCCAGCTGAGTGGCCTTGGGCCAGTCACTCACTCTCTCTCAGCCCTTGGAAGGAGGCAAGCTGCCAAGTAGGCAAGTGGGGACCGGGCGATTGGGTGGGCATGGGCGGGGCGCCAGGGATTTTTGCTACTGGTTCTCCGAACTACCCGCTGCCATTGCTAATGGAAAGCAAGGCACAGAGCTCACAACCAACGAACCTGTTGCTAAAATTCACCTCTAGGAACAGCTGATTGGGGGTATTCCAGGAGGCCATCCGCTACCAATCAGCTTTTTTCTTATTTTTCTCCCCAAAAACTAAGGTTTGTTTTATACTCCGAAAAATACATTTATAAAATGAAAAAAATGAAAGTGTCCTATGAGCTGAGTTAAATTTTGAGAATGTTGTGGAACTAACCATGCAATTTTCTTTGCAACAGTACAGAACTAGTTCATTGTGACTTTTTATTATTTATTTCCCAATCTAGTAACCTGCCATGGTATTCCCTGGAAGATTCCCATCCAAATATTAATTCCAGTTAGTTTCCAACCCCAGACAAGGCCAGCAAGGTGCTGCCACCTAATGGCTTCTATGTCTTTCTATAACTGTCTCTGTGAATCCACTCTTGTGTTTTTTGATAAGCAGAAAAATCATTTTCAGATAATTCCATGTTTATTGTCACCAAATTCTGCTATTCACTTTAAAATAATCTGAGACATATATGCATTGACACATTTTCCCCTGTGCAGTTGAAGTTTTAAGTTAACCCCTGTAGCTGCCTGTGAGTTCAGTGACTCATGCATGCAACAAAAGAAATAATTTCTTCTCATCAGGATTCTGAAGATTAGTTTGAATGCACTTTGTAAAAATAGAAACTTCAAAACATAAATTCAAGGAGATTAATCACTTTATGCCTCCACTCCTAATGCCTTTGTGTAATGAACTTTGATGTGTATTACCATCAGAATTATTGGTCTCTTAAAAAAATAAAAACAATGGAATAATTAACTATTAATTTGAATCTCAAATAGCTACTTTGTATTTATATTTGGTTCTCCATCATGTGGCAATTACTGCCTAAATATTTGCATGATAGGATTAGCTAGTCATAGGCAGTGTCTGTCTTGTTTATTGCTTATTTATAGATGTAAGCCTTTGCTTCTCCCTACATGAAGGCCTCTGTAATAGGCTGGTGTTTGAATTTCTAGCTAAATGAAGTTATATTCTGATTGACAATGTGTAAAACATGGTAAAAGCAGACTTCCTAAATTGGAAGATAATTTATCTAAAGTAATTGTCTGGTTAGAGCTCTATTATGGTAATCCTCACTGAATCTGAAGGAATTCCTTTGATCTGTTTGTGTGTATATGCATATATACATACATACATACATACATACATACATACATACATACATACATACATATATATTTTATCTTATGTGGCGGTTTGAAAGCCATGTGCAAACTCCAGAGTCAGTCTTGGAATGAAAAGGGTGCAAAGACTCATACCAGTGAGTCTTTAGTGATATGGAGATATATAAATAGAATGGATAAATTTTGGAGCATTGGTGAAATTTTAATGATGAAATAACAGAATAACAGAGTTGGAAACAACCTTGGAGGTCTTCTAGTCCAACCCCCTGCTCAGGCAGCAAAATCCTATATCATTTCAGACAAACCATTGTCCAATCTCTTCTTAAAAACTTCCAGTGTTGGAGCACCCACAAGTTCTGGAGGTAAGTCATTCTGTTGATTAATTCTTCTAACTGTCCAGAATTTTCTCCTTAGTTCTAGGTTCTCTCCTTGGTTAGTTTCCATCCATTGCTTCTTGTTCTGCCTTCAGGTTCTTTGGAGAATAGGTTGACCCCTCTCTTCTTTGTAGCAGCTCCTTAAATATTAGAACACTGTCATGTCACCCCCAGTCCTTCTTTTCATTAAACTAGATATACCCAAATCCACCAACTATTCTTTATATGTTTTAGTTCCCAGTCCCCTAATTATCTTTGTTCCTCTTCTCTGTGTTTCTTTCTAGAACTCAACATCAAGTGTTGTCTTATCAAAGCATTATAAAGTGGTATTAACACTCCATGTAATCTTGATTTTCTCTCTCTCTGCTAATGCAGCCTAGGACTATGTTAGTTTTTCTGGCAGCTGCAGCACACTACTGGATCATATTTTAATGATTCCCCGCTAGGACTCCAAAATCTCTCTTGTAGTTACTATTGTTGAGCTACTGTGCTTTTGATTTTTCTTGCCTAAATGTGGCCCCAAATCTTTCTGAAGTTTGCAATGGTAGAATCATAGAAATGGAAGGAGCTACCTGGATCATATTTCCCGCCCTGAAGTTAGAGATATTGCTTTCTTTTACTAATCTGGCACATAATTATTATTATTATGTTATGACAGTATACACAGCAAATGAGATGACCAGGCTGGATTTCGTATCCCAAATCACTAGTCGAACACTTCTCAAGCGTTTAGGACTGTGTGATGTATCGGCGGATTATGCAATCAGATCCCATTATTGTTGTTGTTGTTGTTGTTGTTGTTGTTGTTGTTGTTGTTTCTTCTCAGTGTTAGTGCTTAAGGTTTGTACACAGTATCAGATAATACCTTTAATACCCTAGGATTCAATTCATCTTATATAAGTATTTTTTAAAAACAGGGTTTTTTTTTTTAATTGAGATACTTTCATGGAGTTGATGGTTACAGTGCTTAAGGTTATCATTTTCCTCATAACCTAACTGAGGTTTTCCAATGCAAATGCAAATGCAAATAATTGTATCACAAATGTCAGCACCACCCACCCGTTCTAGTTATGACATCATGTTTGTGGTCTTCAGGGCAAAAAAAGATTTTTCACATCATGTTAATGTGATCTGCGAACATATCAGCTAATGCAACATCTCCTCTCAAAGCAGAAGTAATTCTTATGCTACCCAATTATTATCCTTTAAGATAATTTTCTTGATTATGGTAAAGTAATTAAAAGCAGAGACAGGTAATGTGCAAAGGAAATAAGGATCACGGTCTGCATTTTTATGAAGTTAAATTAAGAAGTTGGAATAGTACCGTTAAAGTTTTATTAACTTTATAAATTAAGTTGTTCAGGAGAAAATCAAAGAAAGTTTGCAAACTGACACAACATTCTTTATTGATACATGTTTGGCTTTTAAATCTGTGGGAAATTTAAAACTGAACCATTTTATTCTCAATAAGTAAAACAGTAGCAACCTGTTTCACCTTGTGCCTCCAAAAATGATAGCTCTAACAGCTTGAGTCAGCATTGCCATTATAGACGCTGAAAATATTGGTTGTAAATTTGAATGGTGTGATAAAATCCTTCTGGAAGACATCAACTAGACAAGTCTCTAGCCTCATGATAACTTTGATGTTTAGATCAGTCACTACCAGTATCTCACTCACCCAACAGAATGGACTTCAATTCCTTTCAAGCAGAGTCAATATGGCCAGTGGAAAAGACTACATTAGGAAAGTAACATTTTGCATCAACTCATAATGTTAGGAAAATAGAGGGTGACATATTGAATGGGTTATTTAATTCAATTGTGCCTCCCTGTCGTCCTAATCCTAACTCCAGCTCACAATTTGGCAATTTCCCCAAAATTGTGGTTTCATTAAAATTCCCTCCAATTGCTACATACTTATTATTTTAATATGACATAAATACTTGGGAAAAAAACATTTTAATTATATCATTGTTACCCAAAAGGAAGACAATGCTGATTTTAAGATGGCTGAGAAAGGAAGTATAGATAGAAAAAGAATTGTAAACATCAATAAAAATTCTATGCAGTGCCCAGGTTTTTATCTTGTATCTTAGTTTTCCCAATTGGCTCCCATTGAAGTCAATCCCAGAAATTTTCCCCAATAAATGTATACATGTGATAAAAGTGGATATCTGTATATGGCAGAACAAATAAATAGATATTGTTTGCATTAGTACCTTTTGATTAATTACTAGCTATAAAATAAAACATTTATAAAATGCATTGATTGCCCTGTCTGCAGTTACCAAGTATTTCTTCCTTCACACAAAAACGCACCTTCGCCCAATACACAAGGACATATTACACACATATTTCCTTCCTTCTTTCCAGCAGAATTAGCTAAAATATATTAGGAAAGGAAAATCAGGTGAAGATTTTTTTGAGACTCTTCATGAAGGTAAAGAAAAAAGTAGCTGTTTTAGGGAGGGAAGAAAAAGGGAAGAAGCCAGAAGCTCTTCCAGTGATGATCAAAAAATCAAGAGCATGATTGCAACCACATGACTGAAATGCTGCCTTTTTATATGCGTCATATCCACAATGCAGGTAGAATTTAATCATATGGTTGTGACCATCACTTTGAGGGATTTTTTTGCACACCACTGCCAGTGCCCAAAGAGAAGGTCTCTTTTGGACGAGTCTGTGACAATTTGCCAGAGCATGGCAAATGCTAACTCATCACAGCCAACTTGCTGCAGAACAACTTGCCATGGCCATCTTGCCACAGGACAACTTGTTACAGGACATGAATTACACTAATTAAAAGAAATGGTTGAATAGAATCATTAAAGAAAGGATGCAAAAGGAGGAACAGAATAAAATGTGAATGGCAAAAATTAAAATACTTTTTATTTATTTTAAATAATTAAATAGAATTGTTACATTGTCCTGCAGCAAGTTGTCCCATGGTGAGTTGGCCATGGTGAGTTGTCCCGCAAAGAGTTGGTCATGATGAGTTGGCTATGGTGAGTTGGCCATGGTGAGTTGGCCATGGTGAGTTGGCCACAGCAAGTTGGCTGTGGCAAGTTGTCCCATTCCCCTCTTGGAGTTGCTAGAAGGATTAGAATTCATAAAACAAGCAAGGTCCAACAAAACAATCTTCAAGCTAATCTTCAGAGCAAGCCATACTTTTGGCAGCTCTAATTACTTGAACTTCCCATACTTCCTTCTCTTCCAGTAGAGAAATGACTGTACATTGAAAGGCAGGACATTTACAAACATCCCATGAATATATTGTAGTAATAGAATAAATAATCCCACCACCACCATTCAACCAAGACAATTTTATTGAAATTCTGCCCTTCTTTGAGAGATATTTTGAAAGCAAAAGATATTGATGTGAATGGGAAATACTAGGGGGAAATGCAGAACTTTCTTTTGGGGTGGCATAATAAGCAGCATAACTTAAAAAAAGGATATTTATCCCATCAATTAACAAGCTATTACTAAGCTACATTTGATGTTGCCATTCACACAGCTGGAATTCAATATCAGATACATTGTAATGAGTTAGATATGTTGGTCTTTGCATTCTTCTGTGGACAGAAGAATAATGTGAAGCCAAGAACTATATGAAAAGAGCCCGACAGACACTTTTCACTTATGGTACCATAAAGTAAGTTGCAGTGTGGGCAGTTCCTACTCAAATTATACAGTATATCTTGGTTGATATCCTATCTGGGTTGAAAATAAAACCTACACTGAGGAAGTTTTAGGTATCTACACTGAGTTTCTAAATCATTGAAAGTATCTTGAATATACTTCTGAACTGTACCAAGTAACCTTTAATAATATTGAAGAATCTCAGTTTGGTTTTAATAGTAGCAGTACACTTTTCCATTTCTAAAAAATAAATCATGCCATCTTTCTTAATGAATACACTTCTGAGCTACTTGTTTCATGCAACATCTACAAAATGGTGCTGTGTTAATTTTTCAGAACTAACATACAACCCTAATTTCTTCATATGTTGGTACCGATTTAAGACATCGTATCAATGTTGTGCTTTTATATAATTTATAGCAGGTTGTAAGAGATGTTATGCTGTTCTAATATCATTTTAATCATTGTTGAAAGCAGAATACGAAGATCCATATGGATTGGATCTCTTTTACTCTACCACAGGGCTGTCGAACTCCCAGCCCGCAGGCCAGATGCATCACGCGCTGGCCACACCCACACCCAGTTTAGTGAAGGGAGGAAAAGTCCCAATACGTCACGTGATGCCTACGTGATGATGTGAGTTTGACACTCATGCTCTAGCAGATTCAAATACAATAACTAGGTATGATGTTGCACATCTGATTTCTTTCAGTGGGATAGTGTGTAGTTACTTTATTAACTGATCTGGAACTGTGGTGGGCCAGTAATTAGAATGCAGTATTGCAGGCTAACTCTGCCCGCAGCCTGGAGTTCAATTCTGACTGGCTCATGATTGACTCAGCCTTCCATCTTTCCAAGGTTGGCAAAAAGACCCAGATTGTTGGGGACAATATGGTGACATTGTAAACTGCTCAGAGAGTACTGTAAAGCACTGTGGAGCAGTATAAGTCTAACTGCTATTGCTATTGCTATCTCTTACAATTCTTTCTTCATAGCAAAAACATTACATACTTTACAAAGACGCTACTGCTTCTTCACAGCAATTCATGGACTGCCTATATGGCAGTAGGATTGTATGTATTTTGTTAACACAAAATTTTATTCTGAGAACCAACAAATGTTAATTAGACCATTATTGATACTTAGCAAAACTATTTTATCTCCAAATGAAAAATAGTATTTGAGACTAAAATCATCTTGCAGTGGTTACTTAGAACTTAATTTTTAATACTGTAGCTATATAAAGGTATAAACAGAGTGAATGAACAAATCCAACTTGATTTAACTTCATTTGCCACCAATCGAGTTCATCATAGCCATGGAAATAATTTATGCAGGTTTTAGGATTCAGTGAGCAGAGCTCCGGAGATGCATGGATTTAATACAAAATTAAAATGGCTTCTATACCAGTTTATACAATATTTTCCTCATGGGTATATACTCTGTTCTTTCAGGATAATATTCCATGCATATGATGAAGTGGACTGTAATTCATGAAAGTTTATACCATAAAAATATCATTACTTTTTAATATGCCATAAGGATTCTTGGACTTCTGGAAGTATCGTTTCATCTTTTTATATTTTTTCTGACAGCAGCTTCCTATTTCTTTTTTCTTTTTTGTGAAACAGCAATGAGTTTTTGGAATATGTCTAGGCTTATAGAGTCATTAAATCTGGTGGAGAGTGGAACTGAGGGTCACATTTGGTCTTTGAGAGATCCACACTACAAAACATCACAGGTTTGACAGGGCAAGAAATTAAACATGATTTGAATTTAGTTTACATTTCTATGTAAATCAGTATCACTTGTCCAGCTAAGGGTGGCGATACATAATTGGGTATCATCAGCATATAGATCATACCAGATCCCATATTGTCTCACCCGGGCATTTCATGTAGATGTTAAAAAGGAAAAGTGAAAACTCAAACCCTGAGACACCCTCATGACTCTCTCCTCCCAACTTCAATTTCTCCTTCAATTTCAGCTGAAACTGACCATGGAGGAAGGAGGAGAACCACTGTAACACAGTGTCTCACATTCTCAATCCCCAAAGCTAGTCCAGAAGAACTGATGGTACCAAAGCCACTGAGAGATGCAGGAAGGTCAGAAGGACTGCAGCACTCCTATCTCAAATCCTCCAAAGGACAACAATGAGTGTGGCCAAGCATTCTGAAACTAGACTGAAAAGGCTCTAGATAATCCATTTTAACCAGGGCCTTTGGTATCTGTGTCCCAACCATCCTCCAAACAACCTTCCCTTAAAAAAGGAAGATTGAAAACTGAATTAAAACTTTCTAATACTCTGTCTAAGAATGGCCTTTTGAGAAAAGGATGTATTTCTACCTCCTTGAGAGCAGGTGGTATCACCAGCTCCTGAAAAAAGCCATTAGTCATCGCTTGGAACCAACCACATGCCACGTCCTAGAAGGATCAGGAGAGGCATGGTCCAGAAACAGGTGGTCCATCATCATCCCAAGGAACCTATCCACATTTTTGAGAGCAACTGGGTCAAACTCATCCCAGAAAACAAGGCTCTGAAGTATCTTCCTTCCAAAGGGTCTGCTCAGCCAGGAGTCCATCTCCAAGCAAAATCAACCAATTTCATCTGACGGATGCTAGGAATATTCTTCACAGTGATTCTGCAAGGTCTTCCTTGGCTCTTTCTTACCCAGGAGGGATCTAGTTACTGGCAATAAGGTCACTGCTCAGCTACCTGCAGATGCAATAAAGGCAGAAAAGTATTTATGCTCCCCCATCCTCACAACCACAAGGTAGATCCTGAAAAAGGTTCTTACCTGTGCTTGGCTAGCCACAGCTTTCCCCCAGAGGTGCTCTATTTATCTCTATAACTGAACTTACTTTTGAACACAGCCAAGAGTAACATTTCTGTTAAAATAGAGGTGTTGGAAAGTTGAATTGGGATAGGCAGACTGAGATGATAACTCAAATGGTGAAGGGAAGAGTTCTTTTTTTTTAATCTTGGGGGAACAAAAATCATATGGAAATATCAATAATGAGACCTTATGACATTCAGTCATAAAAATTGGCTTAATTGCTCGATCAATAGGGAGCCATGCATTAGCTCTATGAAAAAATCCATTTCTTTCTCAGCATTCCATGGAAGACAATCTTTCATTTAAAATAGTCGTTCAAGTGTTTTCATTTTTTTCTCCCTAATGTTAAAATATTTATAACCTCCAATTTCTCTTCTCAGCCTACTAAATTTCTGAGTGTTACCAGGGTGGTGTTTGCTGATTCTAGCCTTGCTGGAATGAATTATCTTCATATCTGGTTCTGAAGAACGTTCCTTCTATAGATCTTACAGTCCATATGATCACTAGCAGGACAGAGCTCTACATGTGTTTCTTTTAATAGTTTCTTCCAGTTCCCCTCTCCATCTACAGGACAATTAATTCAGGTGAAATATAAATTTGAATTACAAGCCTGAAGCTCAAGAAGATTAAAAATTGAAAAAAGGAAAGGGAGAAGCAGAACACCTCACAGATTGCTATAATTCTCATGGTAACATTCCATTCGATTAATATAGTCTTGTTGCTAGGCAAAAAATAAAAACAGATGCTGAAGTTATCTGGGGTCATAGTCAGATGTATAATTAATTTTTCCCCTTGTTCTTCCCTAAACTAAAAATAGAATCTCTTTAATTGTTTTAAAGGGGCTTATTATGAATTAATTATGGCATGTTTTTATCACAAGTAATTGGAAGACTTATACTGGGTTAATGCAATATACCTCACATGTTTGAAATCTAATATTCTCCCAAAAATATAAATCCTTTTTTAAAAAGTTCTGTTGGGAGAACTTTTCATAGTGACTATGCAGTTTAAAACTGAGAAAAGTGTGTTAGGCAAAATGTGCTGTACATGTTTGCAACCTAAACAGTACTTTTACACTTTCCTATCAAAATATTCAAAGCTTCTAGATGAGATTCTAAGTGAAGCTTTTGTCTCATCATTGTGGCCTTGCACAACTTTAAAGGGCCAAACTATGATCGTTGTGACTGCTCAAAGTCGCTTTCATTGAGATGGGTCACTGTACAAATTTGATTAATAAATAATGAATGATGTTTTTATTTTTAACTTTCCCGTGTCTATCATAGTTCTTTTTTCTCTTTTAAGCTATCACTCAATTTGATAAAAAATTATTGCAGGAGAAAAGAAGTGTACAATATATTGCCATGGTAGCACATTAAGTCAAGAGGAACTAACCAGAGAATATCAGCTACTACACAACCAACTCATTGTAATCAGTCTCCAGCTAACTATCGAGACTTCTGAAATTCACATACTCAACCTTCAAGCCATTTAAAATAGGTAAACAATTTCTAAAAGTAATGCTGAGTGAGTTTATGGACCCCATCGCCTATCTGGAGGAGTTGTAGAAATTCTGGTATTTATAAGCACTACATTACCAATCCACACACAAGGACACACAAGCCAAAAATAATCAAAGATTGGAAAATCTATGTATCTTTACCAGATGAATGATCTCATCAAAACTCCATTAACAGTTCTATCAAGACCCCCTGTTTGGCTGGTTTTATTTCTGCTCTAACCTAGAACTACATCTGGATGCTTCAAGAATTGGATTTCAAACTCAACAGAACCGATATACTATGTACAGAATTAGGTTGCAGGCAGTACAAATAGTCGCACTCCCAAAAGGTTATAGGAAGTTCACCAAGAAATTTGAGGGTATAAATAGATTGAGAGGCAGCCTTTGATTTCTCAAACTGTTATATTTGTGTAGATTTCAAAATAAGGCCTGTCATCACAAGGAAGTATGAAACTGTTGATAAGTGTTTTTTTCTGTCTTAACAAAGCAGATGACAAAGTCTTCATCTGTACAGTTATGTGGACAGACTGTTCATCCCTTTTCACATCATTGCATACAGATAGATTCTTCATTTCTTTTTATTCAAGTAGAGGATCAGAATGCTCATCTGCTGCTTCAGTTATGGTGGAAGGTCTAATATGTGTGAGCAGATGTGTGAGTATATAAAGACCAGGCAGAGCAGGAAAATATCTTTTCTCCAAAGAGTTGAAAAGCCTTCTCCAAACAATCCTGGGAGGAGGAAGAAATTGCTGCCTTTGAAAATAGCTTACTGTTTGCCCCAGATTTCATATAAGATTAATATATATCTGTAATTAAAATTGCCCGACATCACTAGCTTCTTCTTCAGGATCGGTAGGTAGCATAACTTAGTTACTGAAGCTGGGAAGTATGTTCTACAATGAATAAGCTTACTTTTTCAGCATGCTCTTACTCAGGATCATTTGATGCATTAGAACAGGGATGTCAAACTCATGTCATCACGGTGGCATCACGTGACATATCGAGACTTTTTTTCCCTTTGCTAAAGTGGGCCTGGGCATGGCCAGCGTGTGACACATCCGGCCCATGGGCCGGGACTTTGACAGCCTTGCATTAGAGTGTTCTCGCAATACAACTGACCAAGTGAAGTTTATGACTGACTATGCCATCAAACATTTTTGCTGAAATGTAGTGATGCTCTTTATAGTTTTATTTCTCTTGAACCATGAGAACTAACGATGGCATAAAGAAGCCTCTAGGTCTCACTAAGACAGTGTTTCTCAACCTTGGAAGCTTGAAGATGGGTGGAATTCAACTCCCAGAATCTGGGAGTTGAAGTCCACCCATTTTCAAGCTACCAAGGTTGAGAAACACTGCACTAAGAGCTACCCCTCTCAAAAGAATTCTATTTTAATTTGAAAATATATAAAAATGCATTAATCCTAGAAAATGCTTCATAGTAACAAAGTGATAATGATTTGTTTATATTCTCCTGTGAAGGATATGGGTGAGGGAAAGAAAATCTGATAGGCCAAAATATTTAAATGCCTATCACAAGTGATGGATTTTGTTTTAATTCAGCAAAGGAGTTTTAATTCTCCAAAGGTGTTAAAAGAAGCATCTATTTCAGTTCTCTCAGCATTAATAGCAAAGAAATGACAATAGTAAGCTAGTCTATATAGCGATGTTTCTCAACTTTATCAAGTTTAAGTTGTGTGGACTTCAACTCCCAGGAATTCCAAGTTAGCATTGCTGGCTAGAGAATCTGGGATTTGATCTTGCACACCTTAAAATTGCTGAGGTTAGGAAACGATGGTATACAGAGTCAAACTAGACAGATGGATACCAAGGAAGGTTGAACAAGAGAGAATTTTTTTTCTTCCCAATTTACATACTGTAAATGTCCAAAAAGCCTGTTCAGTTAGGATTTTTTTCTTTTAAATGGATAGTTTGTGCTTCATTGGATTTTACTTATTATTTTTACCAAAATGGTTACTGGAAGTGTTGCACACAAACAGCATGAGTTATATCTTTCAAGCAGAATCCAGCCTCCAAATTTTCCCGGTTTCTACCAGTTCACCCCGGTTTGGACGAACCGGGAGCGGCGGCAGCAGGAGGCTCCACCCATCCACTCAGACATCATCACAGATGCTCTGCGCATGCACAGAAGGTTCTGCACATGTGCAGAAGCACCACGCACAAGCAAAGCGAGCAAGCGCACACGCACTCTCACAGTTCCGAACTGATAGCAAAGGTAAATGAAACTCACTACTGTTTATTATGTATAATTTATTGGCAAGTTCTCAACATTGTATGACTATCTGGCCATCAGTACTGAAACAGTATTGAATCTGTGCAATTGGTACTGAGGCATAAAACTAACTAGGAATTTTATTTAACATTATGATTCATTTGTCCTCTCAACTCAGCACCAGATTCCACCACATCTACTATAGCTATCCTTAAACAAATGGATAGTGGAGCAGTTGAGTAGGACTTTGAGCACAGATTAAAACATTTTCTCCAAGAACACTCCAGTAATTTGAATTTGGTATTGCCAGAGCTCTGATTTGTATACAAGGCTGTGCTATACCATTGTTTGGGAGTTTCCCCTTTCATCTTTGTATATGGGATAGCTAATGGATTCATATATTTAATAGATTTTTAAAACTGGCACCTCATGAGAAAAGTCTGTTCTTCAGCCCACCAACTGTTGAATAGATTGGGCAACTAATTAATGGAGGTGGTAATGATGGTTTTAAAGGTTGGTTAAGTTTCTGCACTGTCCTTATGCCATTGAGCTTAAGGGTATTAAATCTCCTTTTTGAAATCCTCAGATCTGCCATGATGATGATTGACAGCAGAGTTTCCCATTATTTTGCAATAGAAAATAGATTAGACTTGTTCTGTAGACCCTAAAATAGACATGCTACAGTTTAAAAATATCCAAAGCTTACATATATAATGGGCTCCTAGGATTAGAGGTTGTCCTCCTCAATTTTAAGAAAGTGTTTTAAGAAACACTTTTTGTAAACCAAGGATTTTTCCCTCAGATCTGTTTAATATGTTTATATGGCATGCTGGTATACACAGACTAAAAGTCTTCACCAGACTTTGCACAACATATTATGGATCACACTCCAAAAGTGAGTGAATCTAGGACATGTTAGATGGCATTGTTAGGAGTTTTATATAAAATATGTAATATAAATAGATAATAACAAATAATAAAATAAGAACCTCAATGCACCTAATTTGCCCTTAGTTGCCCAAATATATAAAAAGATCAAAATACTTGACTTCATCAATTTTGGAATCAACAAAATAAATACAGTAATGCCCTAGATGAAAGGACTTATTATTTATTCCAATACATCGCATTAATCATTTGTCATAAAAGTCATGAGTATTGTATTTCCCCCATATTCTTACAATCTGGGCCACTGATGGAATTTAATTCTTTTTTTTTTATTTTAAAAAATGCTGTTTTTTTTAATTCAGCTCCATAACAGTAATGATTATGAATGTTATTATATCCTTGGGTAATAAAGCAGGAAATGCAAACCCCAGCTGACTGCAAAATTAGAAGCTGTTTTGCTTTTATGCTTATTAGACTGTGTGATTTAAAATACGATTTAAACCAAAATCCTTCTATACTTGGCAATAGTTTAAAGTGTGTAGGATGTACAGACTGATTTATCCTATAATAATTGTAAAGAGAATTATTCTTTAATAATTGTAAAGAGGAATGCTTGTAAAGTGCTTGTAATATCAGGTTTTGCTTTGTGTATGGAGTAGAATTATTTCCAGCTTCATTTATACAACTGAACTCAGTTTTTTACTTGTAGAAAAACTGCACTCAAATAGCAATACTTTTCCTGGAGTAATTAGATATGAAAGTGTTCACCAGGTTTGATCTAGGTTTGATCCAGTTTCTAGAAACTGAATGAAATAGTTCAGTAGCCTGGAGCCCTTTATAGAAGGAGAGATTGAAGGGAGATCCTCCCTAAAACTTTGCAGAAATTTTCTAATAATAATACAGTGTGTGCTTTAGTCTGGCAAGATTCCTATCTATAAGTGAGCAATATATAAACAAACCTCTCTGAACAGCCTATTGCCTTGCTTCTGGTTCCTTTCGCTTGACAGTAAAAGACTGCTGTTCCATGCCAATCGGAGGCAGGTTATTTAGCTGAGTGGGCCGTACAAATATACAGCATAGAGACTATTAGAGAATATTCCTCCAACAAGTGGTTTGGTTGGATAGGTAATGTCACTCTTTGGAATAAAGTTTCTATGACAGCCAAGGCCTATTCCCTACACTCTTGGAAATACTGCTAAATATATATAATTGTTATTGAGGCCTTTAAACTATGGTGCTGGAGAAGACTCCTGCGAGTCCCTTGTACTGCAAGGCGATCAAACTGGTCAGTCATATAGGAGATCAACCCTGACTGCTCTTTAGAAGGCCAGATCCTGAAGATGAAACTCAAATACTTTATCCATCTAATGAGAAGGAAGGACTCACTGGAGAAGAGCCTAATGCTGGGAAAGATTGAGGGCAAAAGAAGAAGGGGATGACAGAGAACAAGGTGGCTGGTTGAGTCACTGAAGCAGTCGGTGTGAGTTTAAATGGACTCCAGAGGATGGTAGAGGACAGGAAGGCCTGGAGGAACATTGTCTATGGACGATGGATCGGGCACAATTTTGCAACTAACAACAATGACAAAATATCACTACAAGATATTTCATAGATCATTGTCATCAAGGAACAAGTTAAATTTACTGTTTAATAGTAAGTTACTGTTTTTTAGTTTGTACCCTACCCCGAGTCACTTATTTTGTGAGATGGGTAGCTATGTAAATTTAATAAAAATAAATAAATGTGGCATCAAAGTTGCATAAAATGATCTTCCACCAATTTATACCCTTGATAAGTAATTTCGAAGTTGTGAAAGAAACGATCACCCTGTCTGTATTATGGAAAGGAGCAAATTCTTAAACATCATCTTTATAAGTGCTTGGATAGATATGCAACACTTACAAGAGCCACTATGGGTTTATCACAAAATAACCAATGCATCTTCTTCTTCTTTTCTGACAGTGATTAGTTTAGGTTACTTTCCTGTCATTGCACCTTGTACAATTAAATGCCATCTTCAGTGTACATCATACATAAGAAAACTATTAAAAAATAAAACAAAAACACACATCCTTCACGCTCTACACAATTGAATTGAAACCCCCTGATACTGCATTAATATTGCACTATACATAGAATTCAACATAGTTACTGTTCTGGGATAGAAGCTGTTTTTCAGCCTATTTGTCCTTGTTTTTATTGTCCTGTACCGTCTGCCAGATGGCAATAGTTCAAAAAAAGGGTGCCCAGGATGAGATGGATCTTTAAGAACGTTTTGAACTTTCTTAAGGCAGCGGGAGCTGTAAAGCTCTTCCAAGGAAGGGAGAGGGCAACCAATGATCCTCTGGAATGCTGTCCTATCTGCCACTATGCAATTAGCAAACCATACACAGGTGCAGTAAATTAAAATACTCTCTATGGTGCAGCAGTAGAAGGTCACCAGCAATTTTTCATTCAGTTGTTGTTTCCTGAGAAATCTCAGGTAGTATAATCTCTGATGGGCCCTTTTGACCAGTGCTACAATGTCAATGCCCCAGGTCAGGTCCTCTTTTAGTTTAATAGGTTGAGAAATGCTATGAACATAGAGTACCTGGGCTTGACAAGTAAAGTCTTGACAAATCTCTCATGATAGTGAAATATTAAATAATGATATAGTAAATGATTGAACTGTCAGGTGGATACATAACTGGCTGAATGACTGCACCTAAAGTACTAAAAATGATTCCACATCAACTGGGAGAGTAGTACTGAGTGGAACATTACAAGCTTTCACCTGCTCCCTGTGCTGTTCCACTTTATTTATTTATTTAATTACCTGCATCAAGGGGCTGAAGGGATGGTAGCCAAATCAGCAGAAAATATAAAGCTATGAAGATCAAAATGATAGTAGAAAAGTTCTCAATAGGCTGGAAAAATGAGTAAAATAACTCAGCTAAAATTTAACGAAGAAATATAAAGTCATACATCTGTGGGGGGGGAGAGAAAGGGAAAGTATAGGGTAAAGGAGACATGTGCTAGCATTAGTATATATGAAAAAACATCTAAACATCCTAGTAGGAATATAACTCACTGTTGGTTATGTTCCCTGTGAGTGAATTGAATGGCATACTGTGAGAAGGCATATACTATTTTGGGATGTATTAAGAGAACCTTAGACCCTAGATCCTCGGAAGCAACAATCCCACTCTATTGTTTCTGTTGTCAGGCCCCATTTAGACTAGGATGTCCAGTTTTGGACACTGCAAGTTCAGAGACGGCCTACCAAGATGGTGAGGGGGACTAGAAATCACACTCTATGAGGATCTGGATTTACTGAAATGACAGAATAGAAAATTAAAGGGAAATATGATAGAAGTCTTCAGATAGCTTTTAAGAAATAAGAGAAGTGGCAAATTTGGCTTTCCAAATAAGGCAATTGCTATCTGGGCATGTAGTCCAGATCCCCGGAAGGAAGGGCATGCTTTCCAAAGAAGCAAAGACAGCGAAGTTTAGATAGTTTGTTTGGAGAAAGAGAGTTAAGAGAGCTCCCCACTAAGAAGTTCCCAGAGTATATGTTAAAGTAGTATGTTTTAGTTTGGCAAGATTGATGTCAGGCTCCAAAAACCAAGAAAGACACGGGTTCTTTGAAAACAATCCCTTTATTGTTCCTCACCTACAGACAGAATCTTGCCAATTAAAGCAAGCTACTTGTATCATTAAAAAAAATACTCTGAGAACTCCAAGGGAGGAGTCGTCTTAACTCTTTTTCTCTGACACAAACTATCTAAACTTCATTGTCTTTTGCTCCTCTGGAAAGAACTGTCTCCCTCCTGAGAATCTGGACTATATTCCACCACAGTAGCATTACATATATAGTTTGATGTTATAATTTTTAGGTCTTTAACAGATTTTTAGAAAGTTAAAGATACAAATTGCATATGTAGTTTGATATTATTCATGGGAATGTTTCATGATATTGTTAATAGTAGTATGAAAAAACAATATGTAAATAACATCTAAATGGTTGTCAAGAGAGAAAGGAAGAGAGAAAACCTGGTTGTTCATTAGTACTCCTACAGAAATGATAGGTTGAAACTTCAAGGAAGTAGTTCAGATTAGATATTTTAAAATATTTTCCTGATGCTAAGAATTGTCAATTGAGAAACAGGCTTCATGAAGTATCAATTGAGAAACAATTGACTCATGAAGTGATATATTCCCAACCACAAATGAAAGGAACTGATAGAACAATCAATATGATTAAGCATAATGTTTTTCAACCTTGACAACTTTAAGATACCTGAACTTTAACTCCCAGAATCCCTCAGCTTAGCAAGTACCAGTAGTTCACACATCTTAAAGTCTTCAAGGTTGAGAAACATTCACTTAGCACATCAGGGAGTTGGAGTAGATAACCCTTGAGTTCCAATTCTATGATTCCATGTTCTTTCACCAATTAGTTGGCCTTCCTATACAGGAAAGCATTTGTTTCATTGGTAGTATAAGATATTCTTATAAATATGTTAAAATGGATAATTTTATAAATAAACAAATAAATAAATAATTTTTGCGATTACTAAATATGTGTTGCATTTTTTGCATTCTTTATTATATAGTTTTATCACACAATTTTTTAATTCTGGTTATCCACCTTGACTGGGAAAAATGCATTAAAGACGTGAGCTCTAATGTCAGATTCTGTCTGACATTAGACAGAATCTGTCTAATACATAAGCAAACAAACATAAGCAAACAAACATATTATTTATTTATTCTTTAAGTTGGTTTTGAAAGCCTTCTTTCTCACACTCTGCAACAATATTCTTGGTGGAATGATGGAATAGAATCAGACAGAATCTGACTTATATTGCTGGACTGATCCAGCAAGACTTTTCCAAATCCAAGATTAACACCTTTTTTTAAGGAACAATTCACACTGTCAGTTTATGCATTGCAGAGATGGACTTTTTCCAGCATTAGTAGGGCTCTTAAAAGCAATCAGAAAAAAAGCTATTTTTCCTCATTAAGTGATTTTACCCTAGCCTTGCAAATAAATTCCCACGTAAAATTTTTATTGCTTGTGTAAATGCAGTCACAAAATTTGATGATACTTGGCAGTTGTCAACTCAACTAAGCTTGCGGTATCCTTTGGAGCACCTGGCAAGAACATCATGTTCTAGTGAGGAGGTGTCAATAGCTGTCCAGGCAATATCATTACAAGCATTTAGAGATTATGAAGCTAATGGGCAAAGACTGCAATCTGCACATTTCTGAGCTATCAGAATGGCAGTCTATGTAGCTTAAGTAAGAAAATAATAAAATGCAATGCATCCAATTACAAAATCACCTGATGGGAATCAAATTTTCAATTAGATCTGACAGGCTCTCCCTGGTAAAAGGATGGATGCAATGTAACTTGAGATCTACTCTTTGTTTTTGCATAGGGAATAATAACTTGGGAACCCAGAAAACCATGCAATGAGAAGATAAAATAGGTTATATTTTACTTCACTAACTAACTAACTATGTTGTTAGATGTTGTCTCTACAGCTCTTGTTTCTGATATCTTGGGAGAAGATTTGAAGATAATGGATTAGTTTGCTTGTCTGTAGATGAAATGTATTAGCTGTGATTGAACCATCTTGTGGGTCGTTTGTAAATCCCACAGAGGTGAAAGCAGTAGTAGGATTTGCAGTTTCACTTACCTTTGCTACCGATTCGGAACTGTGAGCGTGCACATGTGTGTTTGCTTCGCTCATGTGCAGCGCTTCTGTGATTGCGCAGAGTGTCTGTGATGACGTCCGGGCAGGTAGGCAGAGCTTCATGCCACCACCGCCGCTACTAGTTTACCCAAACTGGGGTGAACTGGTAGAAACCCACCACTGGGTGAAAGGCTGCAGACTTAGTGTGCCAAACAAATGAGAGCTTAATGCTTGAAAGAAAAGCCGAATAATAAACAGTGCTCAAATGCTGATTAGATGTCACAGCTTGTCTTGATCTAAGTTTCAGCCACTTCATTGGGGAAATGGCCTCAGAATTGCTAATGTAGTTGGCCAAAAGTTCAAGTCAAATATTGCTTTGCTAATTTCATTTGGTGCTTGTTATTTATAGAAGACTTGTTAGCCATTGATTATTAATCAAACTATGGTTAGTCAATAGGAATTTCAGAACCTCTTTTGTGGAAAAATTGGATACTTCCCAACTCCAAGATGAGACACAGAATAATATTTGTGCCCAGCTAATGGGCTAAAGACAATAAAGTGACTGTTGATATATGGAGGCATATGGAAGAAAGATTGTAAGTTTTGTACATGATAACTACTCACCATAATAATGAGAATCACATCTTGGAACTTGGTTATTCACACTGCCTTCCTTTGAAAGAACCTGCAGGTAGACATAACACTCCTAAGCACAGCACAGTCTATACATGAACATTATTGAATACTCCTGTGCAAAAGCAAGTGGGGAATAGAATATATTAACAATTTCATGTATGTGGATTTGTGCTGCAAATATCCAGATTTATTAGATTTACTAATTTGTGCTGCAAATATCCAGATTATCACAAAATGACAACAATGGTCTAGAGTTTTCTTTAGCTTATAGTGCCATGTATACCAGCCCAGATCTTGTAGGTCTGCCTTTCTGAATTACAACAAAATTTGTTGATTCAAATGCTAGTCATAAAAATTCTAGAATGTGAGGACCAATTATCTACAAAGTGCACTTTTCTTTCTTGGAAAAAGCCTTGGAAATGAATTATTTTGAATAGTATTTTCCATTCAAAATAATTGCCTCTTACGCACTATTCTTCTCCCTTGCCCCACTGCCCAAGGAAATCCACATGTGCACATTGCAATTAATACTCAAGCTGGCCTTGCTGCTAGAATTAAAATTTACATAACAAATTACTGATGAAAATTTTATTGTGTCTGTTTTGTGAAGGAAACAATGTCCTTGTAGGAGACACATAACCTGGGTAAGCATTCATCTAATCAGAACAATATTACCTAGGATGTACAGGTTTCCCTTTCTTGTGTATTGCTATTTGTATTTTAGAAAAGTATTTCTTGTTATAATTTAAATGAATTTCTAGCTTTGTTTACATTTTGAGTTCTAGTCCCACTTTAGGCTGAAAGATAGCTTTGGCCAGTTCCTCTCTCTTAGCCCACAGAGTTGTTGTGAAGACAATACTGCAGATAGACAAAGGACTAATATGTTCAATATCTGGAGTTATTTATAAAAAAATAATAAAAAACTGTAGACAAGAATTCACAAAACTTAAGCATGATTTCAGTGTTTGCACTTCATTATACTTCATAAGAGGTCATCTGTTTTTATTTCTAGCAGGAGAAAATGTCATGCTGCATATTATATGCTATAGATATTTTTCTAATTAGCTGGTACTTTTAAAGAACTGAAGTGGAACCAGATTTCAGCAGCAAATTTCCAGAAGATCACTGTGGTTCAAAAAGGTTGAGCTATTCTATATGTGCATGCGTATGTGTCAGTGTATATGTGTGCTGCCATTTAATAATAATCATTTTCGCAGCCAGATCTAGTGGTGGCCAGAAAAAAAGGAAGAATATACAGACCTTTTGAAGTTAGGATTAACCCCAAAATTACGACGCAGATTCAAACTCCTGATTGTTCCACATTCACAACCCATAATTACATGATCGTATTTTGGATGGTCAGCAACTTTACTGCCATTTGCAGCATCCCACTGTCACGTGACCAAGATATTTTTTTGCTGGAAATCTTCTAATTTCCAACAAAAAATGCCCATTGCAGAATATAGATTCACTCAATAACCGTGGTGATTCTCTTAATCCCCGCCTCAGAAAAATGTCATAAAATCAGATTAATCATGTAATGATCTACTTAATGACTGGCACAATTTACAACTATAATTCCAGGCTCAATTATGGTTGTAAGTCGAGGACTATCCTGTTTCCCCCCAAAGAAGACATCCCCTGATAATAAACCCTATTAGGCTTTTGAGCTCATGGCAATAAGGCCAAGCGCTTATTTCAGGGTTCAAAAAAATATAAGACAGGGTCTTATTTTTGGAGAAACATGGTACTTATAATCAGGCTATGTGTTTCCTTTTTCAGTTATCAAATTCGGTGAACGAGGAGCTAGAAAAGCAGGGCTTAGTTTACCAGGCATTACTTGTATCTCTGTCCTAATTTTGCTACATGTTTTAATATATTACTACATTCCTAGAAAGGCCCAAACATATGCAGAACCCCACAACACAGTTTCACCAAAGTATAGCTTAATATTACCTGAGAATGACTCCACCAAGAGATATCACAGAATCCCTTTAATTCTTCTGCATCAAATCAACTATGACCCGGAAGAATTCAAGCTAGATCAGCTACCATTAGCTGAGGACTTTCTGCATAGAATCTGTTCTACGATGTGCTACTGGTGGCTTAATAGAATGTGTTTCATTTTATTTTGAATGTAAATTGTGTTGGTTAATGAACAAAATAAAGAATGTCTATCTGATTTGTAACTACAGTAGTGGCCAAAATTGTGGAAACCTTTTGGGAAAAGTGTATTTTTGAGGTTTGATAGCTAATAGCACCATTTTGTTTTTGGAGTTTCAAAATAATCATATTCCACTGCTGGAATGGCCTGGGAATAGCCCAGACCTTAACCCAATTGAAAATCTATGGAACCAACTAAAGAAACCTGTTATTCAGAAGCAACCCAGCAATAAAACCCAGTTAATAGAAGCAATCGTTCAATCTTGGTTTCACATTATAACAGCTGCAGAACTAAAAAACTTGGTTCACTCCATGGGAAGACATTGTAAGGCTGTAATTCATGCTAAAGGTTACCCAACTGACATGGTGATAATTTTTGTATATCTCATTTTTTTCTATGGTGTATATCTCTTTTTTAAGCCAGACCTTGCTACCAGACCTCTGGAAATTTTCTATGACTTGTACTGGAGATTTTAGAATTTGATCTTAGTATATATACTTATGTTCTTGGTATTCTTAGTCCTGAATTAGAAGAAGGAATTATTTTCAGGACCAAATTGGTAAGTACAATTTGAGTTTGGCTCAAGAAGGAATGCTCACAGTGCTGTCAAAACATATTCTTTTATGTTTTGTTGTAGTGCTAGAAATTGCTGTGTGATTCCATTGTGGTAGTAAGCAGTCCACCATATTTCCTTAAAAATGGATGAGACTGTACATTTCTATAATTTTAAAAATGCTTGCAGGAGTATCACATAAAGCTAATGCAGCAATAGCATGACAGAATATGTGGGATCCAAAGATTTAAGATTTATGGATTCACATTTAATTATCTGTCTGCATATATTTCTCTTATCATTTGAAATTAGTTGTCACTCATGTGAAAAATCTATTCTAAATATTGTTTATAAAGCCATGGTATTAGAATGCATTCCCCTATGTCTCAAATTATATGTTAAAATCCACCTCAGAGCATCAGTAATATAAGTTATAACACAAAGCTTCATTATCTGTGCAACACAGATTAATGTCACATTAACAGTTCTTGTTTAACATAAGAATGGTTATACTTAAAATGTTGGCTTTCCTGTGTTAAGTTTTATCTGGTACGAAAAATTCAAGAAGATTTATTGCATTAAATCGTTAAGGGGATTATCACCTTCTATATTATTCTTAAGTATAGCTCAGTTCCTTTAATAAGAAAAATTCTACAGTCCCAGCACAATTAATAGCCATGTTGAAATTCCTTTATAAGAAGGTCACTAAAGCTTGATTGTCACTTTGTGACTTTTTTTATTTACAAATAAATAAAATATATACCTAGATTTCATCAGTTCTCCAGAGAGAGCACCAAGGGCATAAAATAGCCATAATATGTTAAAACAAAAAAGTATGGAAGAGGCAGTAACTAAAGCACTTTCTGTTCTTCTCCCATATAAAGTTTATTCCTCCCCACATTTTAGAGGAAGAAACTCTCTTTTGAAAATGTCTTGGTTTTTATGAGATATTTGATTCCCATGGCAGCGGGAATCTGTGATAGCTGGGAGCTCTCTACCTTGGATGCAATGTCATTTAGCCAATGCATAAATGTATCAATTCTTGCTGGCAGAAAGCAGACCTTATTGGAAAGACAGAATAGTACAGTTGTGGGGGGCAGGAGGGGCTTATTTCAAGGAGTTACCTCCATTATCCCCCTGCACCGGGGAGAATCATGAGCTGAAGCTTTGGAAGGTTGGGGAGAAAGTCTGTCTTATTCTTTGCTAAAGGTAAAGGGTAAAGGTTCCCCTTGCACATATGTGCTAGTCGTTCCCGACTCTAGGGGTGGTGCTCATCTCAGTTTCAAAGCCGAAGAGCCAGCGTTATCTGAAGATGTCTCTGTGGTCATGAGCCTGGCATGACTAAATGCCAAAGGCACACGGAACGCTGTTACCTTCCTACCAAAGGAGGTCCCTATTTTTCTACTTGCATTTTTTTGCATGCTTTCGAACTGCTAGGTTAGCAGAAGCTGGGACAAGTAACAGAATCTCACCCCATTATGCGGCACTAGAGATTCGAATCGCTGAATTGCTGACCTTTCGATCGACAAGCTTGTTACTCAGAGTTTGTGTTATCTCTGCTGTGGCGAGAAAGGAGTCAATCCTTATCTGATGTTCCAGTATTTTAAAAGGGTTTACTTAGATGCCAACTATGCTGGGTTTTCTGAATAACTTTGCAGCTGGAAAGAAATTAATTAGGAGAAAGCACTGGGGCACTGGTTATAGGGTTTTATTGCTGGGTCGCTTCTGACCAACAAGTTTCTTTAGTTGGCTCCATAGATTTTCAATTGGGTTAAAGTCTGGGCTATTCCCAGGCCATTCCAGCAGTGGGATATGATTATCTTGAAACTCCAAAAAAAAAAAAAAGTGGTGTTATTAGCCATCAAACCTCAAAAATACACTTTTTCCAAAAGGTTTCCACAATTTTGGCCACTACTGTACATAGGACCCAAAGTGCAGATTATACAGAGAGGCTTCAGAGACAGTCCAACAGTTAGCGTCAGGATTTAAGATAAAGGCAGGAACAGCATACACTTAATGGCACAGCCAAGTAGCCTGCATTGTGTACAGAAACAGCTGTATAGAATATGGGCTACATCCCCTGAAGTCTAAATGGGAGATCCCATGGAAGGTTGTGGAAAGTAAGAGGGCTAAGATTCCGTGGGATTTCCAGATCCAGACAGGTACTGGTCAATCAACCAAATATTGTGGTAGTAGACAAAACCAGAAGATAGTGGCAGTGATAGATGTTGCATGACAGCAACATCAGGAAGAAAGGGGATGAGAAACCAGTACTGGTGCCTGAAGGAGGATCTGGAGAGAATGTGAACAGTAAAGGTAAAAGTGATTCCAATAGTGGTAGGAGCACTTGGGGCTGTGACTCCTAAACTGGGAGAGTGGTTCTAAATTGGCTCTAACAGATTCCTAGGAACAACAGCAGAATTCTTTTTTCTAGAAGATTATAGTGCTAGGAACAGCTAAGATACTGCACAGAACCCTCAAACTCCCAGGCCTCTGATAGAGGATTTGAGTTTAAAAAAGACTTATGATTTTTTTAAAAATCAAATTTACTTTATTAAATAAAGACTTCATTGCATTATTAAATTTTAAATTTTTCCATTGGGGAGAAGTGAAAAAAAACTATAGTGGAGCCATTAACTAAAATTAAGCCTTCCAAATCTCAGATATGCATGAGAAATATACGGACATTTTTATCATGCACAAAATAGAACTTGTTTACATTATATTTTAATAAGAAAGTCAAAGTAAAATCCCTTAAGAAACTGTAGAAAACATAAGGAGCCACTTAAGGAACAAGAGTGCATGCTTTGTCAAAATAACATCGCTTTCCAAATGAAAGATCGTAATTAACAGGGAATGTAGCCATCTATATTCCCTTTTTCTGAACATGCTAATCTTGAACCAGATTTTTGGGAGCTGAGATTCAGTAAATCTCTTCGTGAGACAAGTTTTCCTTCAGAACTGTGCAATGGATTAATGCTGAGAAATGTATTGGGGGTATTTTTAAGAATCAGAAGATTTTGGATCTTGCAAATCCAAAGGTTCCTTTGATTTACTCTGCTTATTGTTGTCCTGCCCCCAGTCTCGTTTTCTTTTCTCTTTTGCTGCTAGAACTCCAGAGTCAGAGAGGTGAAGACAACAATGCTGTTTGCAGGAACGGATGGCAGGGAAGGGGCATTGGAGTTTGGTTCTTTCTCTATGAGGGTGAACCTCTTTCTTGATGGACAGTCCTTGAAGAAGAACTGTGGAAAGAAGCAAGTAAAATGCATTTTTGCTAGAGAATGCAGTGAGGTATGACATAGTGGTGGGTTTCACTTATCTTTGCGCGAGCGAAGCAAGCACATGCGCAGCACATGCGCAGCACATGCACAGAGCGTATTTGATGATGTCCAGGCAGGTTGGCAGAGCCTCCCGCCACCACTGCTACCGGTTCACCGGTTAGTAACCCACCACTGGTATGACATGAGATGAAAAGAGAAAGATTCCCCTTGCTACATAGAGCAAAGAGAGACAGCTGTGATCTGAGAGTTAAATTTCTCAAAGAATATCTTTAAAAGAAATATTTCAGTTGTATATGAAGGGGCTACTTCTGTAACTGACAACAGGAACAATTTTCTTTGGGTTACAACTTTACATGAAAATGTAATCTAATTAGTTTGTGTTTGATCTAACTGTAATGGTCAGTGCTACATGAACTATACCTTATTCAAGAAATCCTAGTTTGGTTAATGTAATATGTAAATACAGCAGCCATCCTTTTATGTGTTGTTTTACATATACAGGTAGTCCTTGACTTACAATCATTAGTTTAGCAATCATTTGAAATTACAAGATGCCGACAAAAAAAGTGACTTACCATCATTCCTTTCACTTACAATCATCTCAGCATCCCCGTGTCATGTGATCAAAATTCAGGCCCTTGGCAACTGGTATGTATTTAAGATGGTTGCAGCAATGTGGAGTCATGTGACTACCATTTCCTGGTCAGCTTCAAGCAACAACATTGAGGGAAGACGGATTTGCTTAATGACTGCAGGATTCACTTAACAACTACAGCAGAGGTCTTCAAACTTGGCAGCTTTAAGACTTGTAGACTTCAGCTCCCAGAATTCTCCAGCCAGCTATGCTGTTTTAAAGCTGCCAAGTTTGAAGACCTCTGAACTACAGTGATTTATTTATCTACTGTGGGCAAAAAAAAATAATAATAATCATAAAATCAAACATAACTCATTTAACAACCAACCAGTTTGCTTAGCAATAGAAATTCTTGTTCCAATTATGTTCATAAGTCATTGTTGTACTTGTAGTCATTTTTAAAGAAGAATCAATATATTTTAATCTATCTTCAACAATCTAGAACAGAGGTATCAAACTCACGATGATACGGTGTCATCACATGACCAATCACAACTTTTTCTCCCTTTGCTAAACTAGGAGTGGGCCAGGCCAGCGCATGACACATCTGGCCCGCAGACCACGAGTTTGACACCCCGATCTAGAAGACTACCTAATAAAGTTTAAATGTAACTTTTTATTCATTAACATATTAATTTCTTCCAATGATTCTTCCATTGTATTATTTGATAAGTGAAAATTTCAAGCTTCTCTCCAAGCTGTGCTGAATTGCCTGCAGAGATTCATATATAAATAGGTTTTATTTTTCACAGGAGATGTAGATATCCTTTCTTAACCACAATGATGCCAAACAAACAAAAGAAAGAATACTTGTAGAATATTTGTAGCTCAGGGTTGAACTGTCACTGTCTACTTGGAGTGCAAACTTTGCTCTTTCATGCTTAGATTGCAATGTGACTTGCAATGTAAAAATTTAAGGGAGCGCATTTGTACTGAAGGTTCACAATGCCCATTTTGTTATTTCCCACAGTCTCTCGTTGCAGATACCAATGAAAGGAAAACACGTGATTTGTTAATAAGCATTCCGTTTAAATGATCAAGGACTCTTGTAAAGTTATAGAAACCTTGTTACATCTGAAGTATTGTGCTTTTTAAAGAACAATTCGATTCTGGCAACTATGTAAATAAACTCCGATTGCGCCTAGCTCTTGAATACTTTGCACATGTAATCAACACTCAAAAAACCTTGAATGATGAAATCTCAATTTTCCCTTAGTAACTGAATAAGACAGTAAACAATTAAAATGATACACTCTGAGCTTATAATATCTGAACTTGTATCTAAACATAGTAACAGATAGTTACAGAAAAGCATGATTGACGGCAAATATTAGACAGTGAAAGGAAAGAATTAAAAGTGAGAAATAAGGGAAGGAAATAAAATGATCATACAATAGATACTGTGAACCACTGTCTATTACTAGTTCACTTATTTTGTATTCTAAGATCTGTCCAAGAACTCAAAAGTTAAATGAGAGTTAAAACATAAAGGTGTTAACTTAAAGGTCAATACTGTACATTTCAGTTTATATGCTGATTTGAAATACAATGCCATGAATACCGAGACATGAATCCTATTGTTTTTTACAACTTAATAGACAGAAGCAATTATTATTCTGGAAAGCAGATTCTTTTATGTCAGAGACTTCTACTAGCCCATGTTCAGGAGAAAAACTAGATATTAGGGCTGTGCAGATCAGCTCAGATGGGTATTGTTGATTTGAATTGATTTGGATGTATCTGATTCAACAGTTAAATTTGTTTTCTGATTTGTTAAGTTGATTATGTCAGATCAATTTCCAGATGACTCCCTGAACTAGAGCTTTATGTAGCTATGCTAGGTATGCCACAATTGTCTGAATAATCCTACTAAATCATAAGGATATATAAACAGATGTGCTGTTTAAATATTTACTATAGCCATCCTTCTAATTACACTCTCTAAGAATGGTATTTCTGATAAGTTTTTCAATATTCAGAATTTCCCTTCCCCATCCCTTGTTGCTCTTTTAGCATGTTTCCAAATTTGAAATAACCAAATAAGGTAAAATTCAATGTAATCAATGAAAACTGTGTATTTCTCACATCACTGATCACAATAGTCAGAATACCACATGCTCCTTATGACTTTGTACACCCTAAATAAGCAGAAGCATGCTGCTGTTAATGACAGAAACACATTTTCTTAGCTAAGAGTTGCTTTCATGGGTAATATCAGGCACACTGAAAGTTCCCTTGGGAACATTATGTTCTCAGAGAAGCCATATTTTCAAGCAATAACTTTCAAGCATACTGAAATTTGAGATAGATAACAATGTACTGCTTACTGAGCATATTCAGAGGCCTTCTACCATGGGATTTATCCAAAACAATGCAGACAATCTTGTTATTCTTGAAAGTAGCATTATGGGTTCTTATCAGAGAGACAAATATCTTAAAATATCACCAAGCTTCATAACATAAAGCTGTGAACTTTACAGAAATTGTTCTTTAAAAACTCTTTGGAGTAATGAATTACTTCATGCCTTAAAATATTTACCCATTTTCTATATACCACAAAGATGCAGGTCATCCAGATCCATTCTAAATCAACACAGATATTTCAGGGCTCTAAGTGTATTTTGCTTATTTGGTTCAAATGCAGGACTAAATTATTAGCTATGTTCATTTTAAAGCAGGCTTGAATCTATGTGATTTATTTAATTTTTTTTTCTTCCACTGGATTGTTTCAACATTTCTTAGGATGTAAAGAACATTTATCACAGATTTCTATGGAATAGAATTCCAATAAATTAACCTCTTCTATGACTTGAAAGGTGTTAATTAGCTTTTTTTTTCTCCCCCTGGTAAAACATCCCACCAAATGTTTGTTCATAAAATTACAAAGTTGGAAAGAACCTTAGAGGCTATCTACTTTGTAGGTTACACTGATTTAATTTTTAAAAAATGTCATCCTGGATCTTCTTAGATTCCAGCAAGCATCTGGAGGTTTTTTTTTTTCCCCAGCAATCGATAGGCAACTTTTGAGAATCTGTTGATCCTTGGAAGCTGAACGCATTTGACATAATTGCTCTAGTGCTCGCTCACTCTCTCCAAAGTTCTCCTTGATTTACCAAGAAACTATAGGAAATAAAGGATCAGAAATGTTATCTGCAGTAACAATGGTGGAAAGCAAAATATAAATGTAGCTGGACACAGGTATAAGCCCATATTTAGACCCACTGATAAGGGTAGCACAATATCAGTATATCTTCTTATTTCATCAGAAGATTTTCATCTGGCAGCACAGGATAAAGTGGTTGCACCATGTTGGGACAGGAAGGGGTGATCAATCTTCCTTCAGGTTGTCCTATCAATTTTTTTTGTTGTTAGTTGCGAAGTCGTGTCCGACCCATTGTGACCCCATGGACAACATTCCTCCAGGTCTTCCTGTCCTCTACCATCCCCTAGAGTCCATTTAAGCTCATGCCGACTGCTTCAGTGACTCCATCCAGCCACCTCGTTCTCTGTCATCCCCTTCTTCTTTTGCCCTCAAACTTTCCCAGCATTAGGCTCTTCTTCAGTGAGTCCTTCCTTTTCATTAGGTGGGCAAAAGTATTTCACTTTCATCTTCAGGATCTGGTCTTCTAAAGAGCAGTCAGGGTTGATCTCCTCTAGGGGCTGTCTCTGAAGACTACTAAAAACCGCAGATGGTCCAGAATGTAGTAGCTCTTGTCAGCAGGCAAAAGTCTTAAAATGGTTTGGTGTGTAACTCCCATCCTTTGGAACAAGCTTTGTCCTGAGTTTTAGGTAGCCCACATCCTTGTCATTTTCATAAAAACAATGGAAACATGGTTTTCCCCACCCCCTCAGCAAGCTACTTGTTCAGAGGCCCCACTGGATTTTTAAGAAAATTAATTTTGCTGAATTTTGCTGAGTCCAATCATATTTTGATATTGAAATTATTGACGGTTTTATGCCATACATTATTTCCATGTCTAGTCTAGAATTGGACAAGTAGACAGTGTTGAAGTAAATTAATATAAAATAATATTAAATAGTGTTTCGGAAGCTAACTAGATCAGGAAAGTATGTGTACCAAAACACTGTATGTTGCAACAAATAGATGTCAACTAAAACAAGATCTGTTAAAAAAACAGAAGGTTCGTTGCTCTGCCCTAGTAAAGCATTTTGAATTTAGATTGACCAAACCTTGCTATTCTCAGCTCTCAATCTCAGTCTAAAGGACAGAATTTTTCAATTTCCTGGATTAAAATATGCTGAAAATAATTATACTTCAGGCATAATGAGTATAATAATTTTTGTACTTCAGAGATCTTCAAGCAGTAAAGCTAAATGGGGTAGGAAGGCATGTGAAAAGTATTGTATGTTTGTTCTATATATACAGCAAAGATTGCCTGTGGAGATTTGGATCTCCTGAAGTGCTAAGCACATTTGTTTTAATTAAGCTATATTTTCCTCACTAAACTAATTATCAACCTGGGCTTGAATTAAAGACTTGTTTCAATGTTGCCAAATATGCTTCCCTTGACTGTAACTGACTTTTCTTCAGTGTGAAGGAACAATAGCAATAGCACTTAGACTTATATACCGCTTCACAGTGTTTTTACAGCCCTCTCTAAGCGATTTACAGAGTCAGCATCTTGCCCCCAACAATCTGGGTCCTCATTTTACTGACCTCAGAAGGCTGGAAGGCTGAGTCAACCTTTGAGCCTGGTGAGATTCGAACTGCCAAATTGCAGGCAGCCGGCAGTCAGCAGAAATAACCTGCAGTACTGCCCTCTGCGCCACCGTGGCTCATGTGAATCAACAAGCACCAGATTCATGTGACTGTTTTAAAACCGAAGTGCCAGCACTGTCTGAAGACATCTCCGTGGTCATGTGGCCAGCATGACTAAATGCCAAAGGTGCATGGAACGCTGTTACCTTCCCACCAAAGGTGGTCCTTATTTTTCCACAACCCGTTATGCGGCACTAGGGATTCAAACCACTGAATTGCCGACCTTTCGATCAACAAGCTTAGCATCTTAGCCACTGAGCCAACGCGTCCTTAGAAGAAGATTGGTGATGTCATAAACAGAAGATAGGTGATGTCCTTTCCCTTGCCCTGTGTTGAGGGAGACCTGTTCAGCTGAATCCTCTTTCAAACCAGTTGTCCTCTCTGTCCAGAATATGAACCTAATGACCAACCCTCAAGAGTGCTAATGACTGGATACCTGAAAAAAAAAAATCCTTTCATTCTCTATAAATTAGTTGGAAATGAAGAAGCTTTTTGGGTGAGGAGCAAACCATTTCCAAAGGTAAAAAAACAAAGTCCAGTTGTCTTTTGAAAAAAAGTGCCTTTGGGACAACCAAAGGCACTTTGATTGATTGAGAATCTCCAGGGCTGGATTTTCCTATAGGCTAACTAGATCAAGAGGGGCCTACATTCAAATTGTTAGCAAAATTAAAATTACACTTTCACTATAGGTGAAAGGGCCTCATAAGTGGAATAGCCTAGGGCCTCTTTTCATCTAAATCCGGCCCTGAGAATCTCCATAGTAAAATAGCAGCCCTTCCAAGTCCTCTTTGAAGGGACACTTTATTTACCAATGGCCTCATCTTACATTCTTCATCTTGCAACAATAAAGGAGAAATTGATCTTATTTATTAGATTATCATAGCTAGAAATGGTTTGCCCATCTCCATTTTTTCTTCCACAGATATTGTTAGGATTGCTTTTTGGTTGAAAAGGTAACAGTAGATTCATCCAGGCTGCATTGGGAATTTGGAGGTAATTTGCAGTTTGTGTGTATTTATGAAGGATGAGGGAAAGGATTATGGCTATTTTACTGCTACTGTCTAACAGGATGGAAGCTTTTCTCTCACAGCTCTGTCCATCTGCTCCATATCCAACTCCATAAAATATGTAATCTGAGATAATCTTCGTATGTAACTGATGTAATACCCTGGTCCAAACAAAGATATAGTTTCCCTTTAATTTTGAATTTTCTCTGAATCAACATCCTATGTCTCTGTGATAGACACATCAAAAGGCACAAACTATGCCTGATAATTTTGGGGTGGAAATCTAGAATTCAGTTTGTCAGAATGTGTAAACCCTCCCCCCCCGGGGGGGTGAAATCCAGCAGGTTCTCACAGGTTCTGGAGAACTGGTAGCAGAAATTTTGAGCAGTTCGGAGAACCGGCAAATACCACCTCTGGCTGGTCACAGAGTGGGGAGGGAATGGGGATTTTGCAGTATCGTTCCCCTGCCACATCTACCAAGCCACACCCACCAAGCCATGCCCACCAAGCCACGCCCACAGAACCTGTAGTAAAAAAATTGGATTTCACCACTGCCCACCCCCCCCATGGAATAAGTGTGCCTTTGTATGGAGGTAAGTGAAATAATCTGCACAGTAGTATCATTTCTAGGTCTTTTTTTCTATCCTTTGTCATTTCTTAAGATATTTAAATCCAAAGTTTAAAATTACCTACCTGGTTTATTTTTCTAAAGGACAGTGGTTCATATTAAGAATGCAAGAAGCTGTGAATTTTCCATCAAAAAAAATGAAGCAGCAAAGCTCCAAATGCCTTTTTTCTTTTTCCTTCCTCTCTTTCGTTCCCACACACTGATGTGATTTCTTTGCAAGTCACAATGGTTTGTTCCCACTGAGTCACAACTAATGGCTAAGAGCAAAGAATTTCAGATGGTATTAGAAAGAAAAATTTCCACCCAAGACATCTGGTGCTTAATTTCTGTGTATTGCTTTGAAGAAGGCAAAATTCCAAGGTGGAGATCAATTGGAATCAAGAAATTCCTCTCTTTAACCTCTATGGTTGCATTTTTAAACCATAGCAACTTTAAGATGTGTGGACTTCAACTTGCAGAAGTCCCTGGCCAGCTTGCTGTTGGGATTTATGTTTATATTTTTCATCTCACAATTTTCATTTCAAGGCTGTTACAGGATGCGAAGAGCTTTATTGGAGCATAGAAGTCTGAAAAGTTACAAGATTGGTTCTGATACATACTTTAGAAATGCAGAATAGAGTCTCATAATAAAGTCAGGGACAATCAGGTTCCTTGATTTCAGAAATCCCTTAAGCAACTTTTCCCCCTTACCCCAAAGATGATTTTTAAAGAGGCAACTTTTGGGAGTTGGTAGTATATTTAATTCACTGGAAAGAAATAGCAGTTTCCTAAAGAATTGGATAAACTAAAATGTGCATGCTTCATTTTGAAAGTTCTCACTCTAAATTATTTTCAACCTAATGTAAAATTAGTTGACTAAAAACCTCATCAGAACTGAGATTAAAATAGTATCCCAGAACTGGGATACTATGTGCATTCCACAGGACAATCTCTACAGAATTTAAGAAGCATAGCTAGAATAATCTGTCAGTTATAAAACACAGGCAAAATTCAAAATCCATTTAATACATGATTTCTCTTTTAGAGTTTTGCTTTATTGTGGTTGTTTTGATGCAACCTGCTTCAGGGGTTTATTTTTCTTTAATATTGTCCATTTAACATGGATAATTAAACATAAATAAATGCCAGAATTCCAGAATTTTGCAGTTTGTTGGGTTGTTCTGTGCCATTGTCTCCCTTTTTCTATTTTATGAATTGAGAGATGGGAGTATTTATAGAAATCTTGATGGAGTGTGTGCGCACCTATGTAACTCAGTCATTTGGTAGAAACTAATCTTTGGTAGAAGATGCAGAGCTACAGAGAAAGAGCTGACACCAAATCATAGCCAAACTACTTCAGTTCTTTCAAAGAGCAAAAAGTTGATGTGTCTGAAAGTGTTAACCTGGGGTTCATTTATTGATGAAAACTTAAATATGAATATGAATAGTTCCTATTAACAGGAGCTTTCACCCAAGGTTATATTTTGATTTGATCAACCTGGAGCCCATTTTCTGATGGCTAACAATTAAATTGAACTCATCTGCATTAGTAGGGCCAGTACAGAAAAGTACCATTTCTTTAGTTTAGAAGACAGCAATGCTAGGGCTGATACCTATCCACATTAAAAAAAAAGAGAGAGAGAGATAAGAATTGATACAGTGAATGAAATTTTGCTACTCCAAAAGACCTGTAGTAGGCAAAGAGTTTAATTAAAAAACAGCTATAAACCAAGGGTGGATGGGCAGATAAAAGGAGGGAAGGAGAAATACTTTATTACAGTCACATACCAAAATAGAGGAACAACTGAAGACATAATTTACAAGAAAAGGCACTATGAACAAGCTACCTGGCATAAACACAACCATGATCTACTTAAACATATGTTTGCATTCTGAATTACAAATGAAAGAGGAAAGCTTTGGGTCTTGGTCATCCAGAAGGTATCTAACATTAAAGTTCATTAGGGTGCCAGAAATATTCCTAATCAGAAGCAATATTATACTATTGGTATTCTTATATAGGTGAAAGGGGACACGGTGGCTCAGTGACTAAGATGCTGAGCTTGTCGATCAAAAGGTCGGCAGTTCAGCGGTTCAAATCCCTAATGCCGCGTAACGGGGTGAACTCCCATTACTTGTCCCAGCTTCTGCCAACCTAGCAGTTTGAAAGCATGTAAAAAATGCAAGTAGAAAAATAGGGACCACCTTTGGTGGGAAGGTAATAGTGTTCCATGCGCCTTTGGCATTTAGTCATGCTGGCCACATGACCATGGAGATGTCTTTGGACAGTGCTGGCTCTTTGGCTTTGAAATGGAGATGAGCACCACACCTTAGAGTCAGGAACGACTAGCACATATGCGCGAAGGGAACTTTTACCTTTACCTTATACAGGTTATAGTAAATCAGATTGTGTGCCAATATTTTAATGGCACCCAAATTACTATCAATTTCACATATATTTATGAATTTTCCTTCTACTACCATTGCAAAAAGAATATTAAATTAGATGAGTGGTAAATATCCTGTAGTATTTTTAAAAAAGAGGCAACTGCTCAAAGTAATTGCGTATGACAATATATGTGGGGCACTGGTTATTAACATCTACCTTTTTCTGCTTTAGGGTACTGCAGTTTGGTTTGCTTGTGGTGTAATTTCCTCAACACTCAACAACCTATGCTAAAGCATTTTCTCTTCATTCTTGTGTTTCTAAATGGATGTAAAACTATCAGCAGGTATTAAGGGACTTAGAGAATCTGTGGAAAGAAAAATATCTTCAGTCATAAATTGAAGATATTAATCCACGCCTGGCTTTACCTTTAGCAAACCTATTTCTCTATGAACAGCCACACTGGGGATGTTTAATGAGGTGACAATTGGCCAACTACTCATATCAAAGTCAGAAGTACCAACGTAACATTCAACAATTCCTTCAGTATTCTCCTTATATGGAAGTATGATTGCAACATTGAATATTGCTTGTAAAGGCTACAAAGGAAGCAGGAAATCTACTGAATCTGTAAAGCACTTTTGAAGAACGTAAAGCACTTCAAAACCACCTGATCTTATGAGCTGCATCAAAACAAGTTGCCATTCCAGTGTGAGAATCTGAATTTGAGGTGTTACTCATTTTGAAGGCTCACTGAATGAAAACACTTCTAAGAAACTTTGCACAGTCTTTGCAAGTAACTTTGCAAAGGGAGAAAGTCAGAAAATGAAAAGATAATTGTAAAGTAGGACTGTTAGATATCTAAGTGGTTTGGTCTGGTTTACAAGAACCAGTTATTATTTTTCCCCTAGAAAACTCAGTGGTGCTGGATGATGTTCAGACTCACCCAGCAACTTTATCAAAGTATGGAAGTAACCTGCCACATCACTCGTCCCATGAATTCCAGGACAACTACGTTCAAAAGAAACAACTCTTCAGCAGCTCCATTTCCACTGGTTCCTATCACCTTTGGACACAATGAAAATCGTTATTAGCCCTGGTGTCAAGTCTGGGATCAAATGTGACACTGTTGGTCTTTAGTGTTAAAGTTTCTATCATAAGATTACATTAAGCTCTCATTCAGCCATATGTAAAAAATAATGGAGTTGAGATGTAAACTTGCACAATAACCAGAAAGTTAAATTTAGTACAATTATAATTCTGATAAGAGAAAAATATCAAAAAGGAATGTTTTGAATCTTGTAGCCAAGTGGCAAGAATTAAGTCCAATTTTTCAGCTTGTCAAAAATGTGGGAGAAATAATAGATTTCTGGTCCATGGGCACACCTTTTAATCAAATATGGATGGTGGTGTGCACGCATTGGTAAGTGTGCATGCTATGGTAGAAAGTAAATTTCATTCATCATTTTAAAATAGAGCATCGGAATCTGTTACCTTGGAAGATAACACAGCTTCAGAAGTGCAGCATTGTAAATTGGCAGATGGCACGGCTGAGATTTTGTCTAAAACTCAGGCTCAATGGAACAGCTGTGCTTATGTTTACATGGTAAACTCCAGCCTAACATTTTCATCTTTTTTTCTTTAAATCAATCAATAAATATAAAGCTATGAAAACCTACATTATGCTGATTCACCAGATGATTTTTGATTATCACATACTAGCAATTTCCCTAATTTTTCAGATCTCCAAAGCATTTTTTTACTTTTAACAGATGTTGAACAGATGTTTATTTCTTAGCTAAAGCCAGATGGGAAACGATTCTGTATATGGCTAATTATTCAGCATGCCGAAAGTGCCTCTTCCGTAACTGAAGCAGCATACGGAAAATTTTACTCATATTCAGGAGATACATCTTAATTGCAGCCATGATGCTGGGCCAATTAGGTTCCACAAAGTCCAACATATTATTTAATACCACATCTGTAGGATGGCTGGCTACTACAAACTTATAAAGAAATGTCAGCTTCTTCATTTCAAAGTTTGACTCTCTGCTCATCTTGCCTCTGACCTGGAATTCATGAGCAACAGCTGGAAACTAAACCTCTAAACATCTGTTCCTATTTGATCTCACAGCTGCTCTTGATACTTGTAGTCTTGGCAAAATTTTGGACCACCTCTTGGGCTTGTGAGTGTGGAGAACTCTGTTCCAGAGGTTTTCTTCTCTCCTCCAGAGTTAGTTACTGTTAACATAGTAGAAAGTTGGGTGCTGCTAGCCCCCCTTTTATTTAACAGGACATGAAGCTACTCAAAGAACTCACCTGCATCAAAATGTCAGGTATTATCAGAATCCTGATGATGATCAGTTGTAAATAGCAATCCTGCACTGGGGGCTATGAGGATCTGAATGGGGGAAAAAAAACTTGGGCTGAAACGGGTCAAGGTGGAATTAATTTGGAATTGAAATAAAAGTCAGCTAAGACATGTCATATTTTAACTTTAGTTTTATCTGGGGCAGGGGCGAAATCCAGCAGGTTCTGACAGGTTCTGGAGAACTGGTAGCGGAAATTTTGAGTAGTTCAGAGAACAGGCAAATACCACTTATGGCTGGCACCAGGAGATTTTGCAATATTCTTCCCCCAGGAGTGGGGAGGGAATGGAGATTTTGCAGTATCCTTCCCCTGCCATGCCCACCAAGCCATACCATGCCCACCAAACCATGCCCACAGAACCGGTAATAAAAAAAATTGGATTTCACCACTGAGCTGGGGTTATGATCTCCCAAACTTAACAGGTTCATTGTTTGGAGGTCTTCTTGGACTCACAAATCCACGTCAAGGACCAGTAAGCACTTATGGATAGAAGGGTCTTTATCTTACCTTTATTTTATTTTATTTTATTTTATTGCTTTATATAGCCATCTACTTGGCCCATGACTAAAGACAATGTACACATAACACAATTAAAAACAACACAATAAAACAAATTGTAAAAAAAAAAAAACCCACCCTAAGGCACATAAATGCATAAAATTCCAGGAAAATTCATCAAATAGGTCATACTGCTGCCAGTTCCAACAGGAAAAAAGGGGTATTTAATGACTTTCAGAGGCTCAAAAGAGATGTTACCCTAAAACAGAGGTCTTCAAACTTGGCAGCTTTAAGACTTGTGGACTTCAACTCCCAGAATTCTCCAGCCAGCATAGCTATGCTGTGAGTGGTAACCAAAGACAGTCCCATGTAAACCACATTGTGACAATCAAATTATGAGATGATCAAAGTATGAATGATCATGGGCAGAGCTTCCTGATCCAGAAGTTAGCACATAATAACTGTAGAAAGGCCTTCTAAACTATGGATGTGATTTGTTGTTTGAGCAAAAGCCTAGCCACACACTGCACATTGAGTTCTTTGATTTGGAATTAAAAAAGGGAAATCTCTGGATCCAATGTCTCAACAATCCACAGGTACTTGTTCTTATGAGAGTTAATTATGAGCCTATTCTCCTATTTCCAGATCTCTACAGCTTTCAGATATCAAGTCAGAACCTTGACATATCACCTGGAAAAACCAGGGTGAGATGTAAAATCATTAAACCACCCGTAATGACGATTTATGGATCAGGAGGTCTTGAATAATGTGGATCAACTCTTGTTTTGGTTATTGCCATTTGCTCTACCTAGGGTTCTATTTGAAGATCATCCAGAAGTTACAGTTGATGAAAAATATAGAAATTAAAATAGATAAGAGCATTTCTCAATTTGCCTTTTGAACAGCACTGCCATAAAGGTGTAAGAGACTGAATCTTACAGTTTGAAGCAGTTACTTTTCTTCATTATTAATGGCTTATTCTAGTATCTGCAATACAACCACCTTATAAAAATCTATATTGTTGTCTGCAGTCTTTCTAGTTCAAGTATTGGTCTGGGTGAAACTTGGCAAGAAATGGTATACTCAGAAAGTGAATATAGTAAAACAAGAAGAAATAAAGGTCAAGAATCACTGGAGGGTGGACAAATGTAGAATGAATACAAAGTAAGAGACTGGTACAAGAGATGTACTTTAAACTGATTATACATATGCAGACACTGAATGAAGATGGAACTGCAAATAAAATTAAATACTATGGAAGAATAGTGGATGGCCTAAGAGGAAAGGGAAGACCATGAAAGTCTTACTTGGATGGAGCAGATGAGATACTCTAAAAATGTGATGTGAAAATTACAAAAGAAAAAAGATAATACATGCAACAGTATCAGGAACAGATGTCATCAGAGATGGTTTCAAAGATTTAAAGGTATGAAGAGACATAGTGAAGAGCCTTAAATCAGATCTAGATATATTTCCCTTTTTCATGCTTTTAGCTTCTCTGGCTTACATTTCTTACTTCCAGTTCTTCAGTCATACATTTGGACTACAATAGTTGTGATGATCCCAAATCTGTTGTGGCCCCGCCCTCTGAGCCTATCTCATCAGAGGAAGAAGGCTCCGAACATGAGGGAGAGGAGTCAGCCAGGCCTCCCTCTCCAGGCCCCTCCCCTCTGGCACTGTCTCAGGTGCCGGCCGAGGGAGAGGAGATTAGCCAGGAGCCAGGTGTCTCGGATGAGAGCGAAGAAGGAGACCCGTCGTTCCTGGATGCACGCCAATGAAGGCGTGATAAACGGTTGCAGCAGTTAAGGAGGCGTGCTAGGGATTAGAACTGAGTCACTGGACCACACCCCAGAGACTATATAAGAGAGGGTGGTGGCTGGTAAAACTCCGTCACGAACAAAAACTAACGCTGGCTAGTCACTTGAACAACGTCTGAAGCTGCCGAAGGGATATTGTTTTTACTGGACTATTTACAATGCGTATGTAATTTTATGTTATCTGTTGCAGTAAAGCTCTTGGCAGATGGTGCTTATATTGTTGCCAAGTTTGAGATAACGACCTGTGTGCATGCCAAGTACTTTCTTACCCTTGGCTGGCTGTGTTTGTGTGTGTGTGTAGACGGGGACAGATCAAAATCACAAGTCTCCATGTTTCCTTATTTCCTTCCTTCCTTCCTCCCTTCCTTCCCTAATCATTGCAATTTACTTTGATTCTGCAGAGTGTAACTGAAATGAATAGAATGATTCCAGATTTCTGGTGCACATTTAGTATATGTGGAATCAACATAATAATCCTTTCTTTCCATTTCAACCTTGAATTCTTTGTGGACAAGATATGAACTAGGGCAGTGATGGTTAACCTTTTTTTCCTTGGGTGCCAAAAGCATGCATGCGTGCACTATTGCATGCATGTGTGTGCCCACACCCATAATGCAATGCCCCTCCCACATGCCCCACTCCTGCACATGTGTACGCGATCCCCCGCGCATGCACATGCAACCTCCCCTTTTGGCCTTGCCTCCCAAAACAGCTGGGGGAGGAAAAAAAGCCTGACCTCCCAAAATGGCTGGGAAGGGGGGAAAAGCCTCACCTCCCAAAACAGCGCTGGGAGGGGATTTCCGGAGATCTGGGAAAGATCTGGGAAAGCACGGGCAGCAGAAAGTGAGGAGAAAGGTAACCTCCCCCCCCATGCACAATTGTCTCCCACTTGCCAGGCAGAGACCGGAAAATCAGCTGTCCAGCGGGAAGCTCTGGAGCATGCGCAGTGGAGCTAAGCTGGGTGACGGCTCACGTGCCCGAGAGAGGGCTCTGCATTCCACCTGTGGGATGCGTGCCATAGATTCGCCATCACGGAACTAGAGTCACAGCTAAATTTAAACTCTGTTCAGATATTTTTCCCCAAATAATGTCTAAAGGGTATTTCTGTGGGGGTTGAATGGGTTGAGGACAGGGTTCTGAATCACTAGTGAAATAAAATAGTTTCCATTTTTAAAGCTGGAAATTATAGCTTCCCTATAGAGGCAGAAATAAAAGAAGGAAGGCTTGTATTTCATGAAATGGGTTTTTTTTTTCTCCTTCATTTGGATGACTTTATAAAGTTGGGCAGTATATTCCTCATTTTGGTTCATAAGACTTTAGAAATAATTCTTGTCTTGTAATAAGAAAGGACAAATAGTGATTGATGAAGCATTTCGCTTCATCTCCCAGTGAAAATTGTCTATAACTTTAGGTGAATCATGGCAAGCATTTGATCATTTGAATATACCTTTAAAAGAAAGAGTCAGCATGTTCTTTCTGTTGGGCTTGTTAATAAGGAATCATGTTAAAAATTGCCAGGGATAGCAGGATACTTTCCATTTTATCTTCGTATTTAAAACAAGTCTTAGAAGTTAACATGATGAAGAAAAGCAATATAAATCGTGATCTTAGACATCAGATTTCCAATTACTTCAAACTGCTATTGAAAACCTCTGTTGAACGAAAGAACAGAAAATAAAATTAGATGCTTTCATTGCTGTTCCAAAAGCAGTAAATAAAAAAGCATTAATCACTGGATGTAATATTTTAAAGTCTGGAGTGGGATGGGAGCAAGCAAACATAGAAACATCAAGGACATGAGTTTAATCCATATTAATTGGAATATCTTACTTTATGACCAGTAAAGTAAGACTTTCTGGCAGGACATGGAGTTTAAATAATGGAAAGATATTTGGTAAAAGCATCCAATAATAGCAAGATTTTCAGTGCTCTTCCTTGCACCTGCCTGTAGTTTCTCATTTTTCCCATTGAGCTAACATTTTGTATTCTGAAACCAACATGAATGGAGATTCCCACCCTTCAAGCCTTCCCCTTCTCTGGGCTAGGCTGCAGTATATCCATTTTTGTTGCCAAACAGATGGAGAACTAGCAGGCTTCCATCAGATATTAATCTGGTCCAATCTTATTTAATGTTTAGCATGGTAATAAGTATCCATAGAGATTAATATACTCATTTCCCCCCAAAGCACTTCCTAGTCTTCTCTATTGGGAAAAAATAGACAAAATAATGGTCTTGATTCTTCTAGTATTATTACTGGCAATGGTCTGTAATACCTTCCTAGACAAATAAAAAATAGAAATGCAGCCCAAGAAAGTGAAATGCCTTGTCTATGCCAAGGATAGAATTAGGTAAGGGGAAATCTTTCTTAGGTCATTAGTTTTAACTTAAGAACCACTGTGCAAGTTAAATAATACCATCTAGTGACACAGTGACTAATTTAAATAATAATAAGAAATATTTGAAACAAAGTAAATATACTCAACCATCTCTCCCAATTTCGACCTAAGTATTGCAAAGCAATTCTAATAAGTTCTGGTATTAAAAGCATGTGTGTGCATGCATTTTAAAATGTTTACAGATTTGGACATTTTCAATAGGTTTATATACCTTTAAAGACTGTGAAAATGATATATGTCATGATGACTTTGAAACTGTAGCTGGGATGGAGTATTTCAGCAGTGTGGAAGGGAGCATTGATGTATAAAAGTGTAATGACTTGCTTTTATGGGACACCATCAAATTGTTTATATCAGCTGGTTATGAGTTAGGTGGCCTTATAAATTTAAATTATAAAGAAATTCATGTAAGTAAATAAATCCTAACCTTAATTTCAGACCATAGCATAAAGTCTATCACTAACAATTAAAACTCACTCTAATGCTTACATTTAACGTTACATTTAGCACTACATTTTACAATGGATCTCAAGGAAATCTCACCATACCCCTAGTTTACCCTAACACTAATATAAATATTTACTCTAAAAGTTGTCCTGCCCATTATTATTATTATTATTATTATTATTATTATTATTATTATTATTATTATTATTATTATTATTATTATTATTTCAATTTTTATACCGCCCTTCTCCCGAAGGACTCAGGGCGGTGAACAGCCAAGGTTAAAATACATACAGTATGAAAATTAAGATAATTTAAAAATAATTAAATCAATTTGGCTTCCCAATTTTAAAACTCCTTACCCATAAAATTAATCAATTAAAATCTTAAGCCAGCCCGGCTCACTGAAACAAGAAAGTCTTCAGAGCCTGGCGGAAAGTACGGAGGTCCCGGATCAGTCGTATCCCTGGGGGTAGCTCGTTCCAGAGGGCAGGTGCCCCCTCAGAGAAAGCTTTTCCCTTGGGGGTCGCCAGTCGACATTGCTTGACCGATGGCACCCTGAGGAGACCCTCTCTGTGGGAGCGTATTGGCCGGTGGGAGGTTATTGGTGGCAGAAGGTGGTCTCATAGATATCCAGGCCCTAAGCCATGGAGCGCTTTAAAGGTGAGAACCAAAACCTTGAAGCGCACCCGGAAGACCACCGGAAGCTAGTGCAGCTCACACAGGAGAGGTGTTACATGGGAGCGCTATGTCGCCCCCATAATCACCCGCACCTGCATTCTGGACCAGCTGGAGCCTCTAGGTGCTCCTCAATGAGAGCCCCATGTAGAGAGCATTACAGTAGTCCAGGCGGGAAGTAACGAGGGCATGAGTGACCATGCATATGGAGTCCTGATCCAGAAAGGGGCGCAACTGGCGTATCAGGCAAACCTGATAAAAAGCCCCCCTGGCCACGACTGTCATATGCTCTTCTAAAGACAGCCTTGCATCCAGGAGGACGCCGAAGTTATGGGCCCTCTCCATGGGGGCCAATGACTCGCCCCCAATAGCCAGCGATGGCACCAGCTGGCTATATTGGGACACCGGCAACCACAGCCACTCGGTCTTGGAGGGGTTGAGTCAGAGCCTGTTCCTCCCCATCCAGACCCGCACAGCCTCCAGGCACTGGGACATCACTTCAAGGGCATCATTGGGGTGGTCTGGGGTGGAGATGTACAGCTGAGTGTTGTCAGCGTACAGACAGTACTGCACCCCAAAACCATGGATGATCTCACCCAGCGGCTTCACATAAATGTTGAACAGGAGAGGCGAGAGGACCGACCCTTGTGGCACCCCACAAACAAGGTGCCTTGAGGTCGACCTCTGCCCCCCTGCCAACATGGACTGTGACCGGTCAGAGATATAGGAGGAGAACCACCATAACACGGTGCCTCCCACTCCCAACCCCTCCAGCCGGCGCAGCATGATACCATGGTCGATGGTATCAAAAGCCGCTGAGAGATCTAATAGGACCAGGACAGAGGAGCACCCCCTGTCCCGAGCCCTCCAGAGATCATCGACCAATGCGACCAATGCCGTTTCCATGCTGTACCCAGGCCTGAAGCCGGACTGGAATGGATCTAGATAGTTTCAGTTCCTGAGACAGTTTCATCCAGGTATTGCAGGAGCTGTCGCGCAACCACACTCTCAACAACCTTCGCCACAAAGCGAAGGTTGGAGACTGGATGGTAGTTTGCCAAAACAGCCGGGTCCAGAGAGGGCTTCTTGAGGAGGGGCTTCACCACCGCCTCTTTCAAGGCAGGGGGCAGGAAACCCTCACTCAAAGAAGCATTAATAATCTCTGGAGCCAGCCTCCTGTAACCTCCTGGGTAGCCAGCACCAGCCAGGAGGGACACGGGTCCAATAAACATGTGGTCGCGTTCAACCTCCCCAGCAACCTGTCCACGTCCTCAGGAGTCACAGGGTCAAACTCATCCCAGATAACATTCTCAAGACCCACCTCAGACATCCCACCTGAACCCACCCACTCAGAGTTTAGTTTGAAGGTAAACTAAAACTAATTCTAATCACCAAACTTCATCTTTATGTTAATCCTCTAACTATAGACTTTAAGGAAGACTAACCATAATGCTCATTTCATCTAACTCCAGTATAAACATTGTTTTTTAACTGAGCACTCAGTTCTCAGTGTAATATAAAACTAAGACTATCACTCACAACAGAAACTTAACCTCTCACAAAATTTAAATGTCATTGAGTATAAACCCTATATTTACCATAATGCCAATATAAACATTTACCTTAATTTTCAGCCTGGCACAGAATGCCAATTATAACAAAACCTAAGGACTACAATTAACCATGAAATGTAGTTCAAATTATATTCCTAACTCTAAATTTAACTGTAAACCTCAAGGAAGATTTATGCTGGATCCTAATTTCACCTTGATGCCAATGCAAAGCATCTCCACATCAATGCTGCCACACATGCGTGTAGGAGAAGGGATGGTAGAACCTCTGGGTGGAATGAAAAGGGGGATCAGCCTAGAATCCCTATGTAGCCATAAAAGAACTAATCCCTCTTGAGTGCCATTGACCCTTATCTAACTCTAAGCAGGTGCCATATAGTTAGTTGAAAAGATTACTTGCATAGGCTTTGAGCAATAAATCAGTTTAATCTAACCTTCATGTGTGGAACTAATCTTTCATGCTGACAATGTGTCTGTACTCATACAGGAATGCATCTTTTTGAGAAAGGGGATAACAACTGTAATTCACTAATTCACTACTATCTCTCTGCTTTATATCTCAGTGGAGACATAACAAGTTCGGCTGAAATGGGAAGGCAGTTTTGCTTCAGTGGACAAATGTGAGGATCCAGGGATTTTTATTTTATAATAAAAAGGGCAAGTTCTAGCAGGCACGCAAAGATGCTATACTTAGAACCTGCTATAGTAATTACTACTCCGTCGTGAATAATTATCACAGCAAGGCCACAATTACATGTCACACAGGCATTCATAATGTATCTAAAATTACTAAAGTATAAAAATAACAGCAAGTATCTGAAGTTCACCAAAAGCAAGGAGTAAAGCATGCAAAACCATACTGGACCTGCTGCTATTATCTCCTCTTCATTTCGAAGGCAGGCAAAATGATGACAAAGGTGATGTCTTTAATATAATATTAATACTCTACTTTCTTTTACAGTTCTTCTGTGATGGAGTACTTACTCAACAATGAGCCTCAATGCCTGGCCAATTATATTGTGCAAAACTTCTTCCTTTAATGTCTGCCAGATAATCAGGGATTCTAAAGGTCAATTCTGGCTCCAGGTTTGATGGATTTAAGTGCTGTTTGCTAGATTCATCCCCTGTACTGGTAAATCCTGACAGGCTGATCTGTTTATGGCATAAAGCCAGCCAGAAGCACAGGAAATAATTGAAAAGCTGTTTACAGATCAAGTTCTTATAGACCTCAGATTGTTTATTGATTTATTTTCATTTATTGCAAGGGCTTTTATGCCACTTCAACGAAGTGAACAAGTGGTTTATCACAGCTGTATAACAATAATGTACGTATAATTTACGCATGCAACCCACTCCATATGTACGTAATTCATACATATATACATATATATCAGAGGTGGGTTTCAATAGGTTCTGACCAGTTCTGCAGAACCGGTAGCGGAAATTTTGAATAGTTTGGAGAACCGGTAAATACCACCTCTGACTGCTCCTGCCCCCATCTATTCTTTGCCTCCCAAGTCCCAGATGATCGGGAGGAAATGGGGATTTTGCAGTAACCTTCCCCTGGAGTGGGGAGGGAATTGGGATTTTACAGTATCCTTCCTCTGCCAAGTCCACCAAGCCATGCCCACCAAGCCATGCCACACCCACCAAGCCACACCCACAGAACCAGTAGTAAAAAAATTTGAAACCCGTAATATATAACAATACATCAATGATATAGAGGATGTGTATGTCTGCATGTGCGCTTGTGTGCTTGTATTTCAATTCAATAACAATAACACAAAAATAATAATAAAGCATAAAATAGCATCCCAAGTGTATAGATCATTGACTCCCCAATTCCTAAATGCCAACTGAATCAACTAGATTTTTTAAAGCATTCTTCTCTATGCTAATAAATATTAATAACAAGGACACTTATTTCTGGTGCCAACTGATCCTGCAAAATAGGAGTTCCTATCTCTAAAATCATTAAATAAAGTTTTGAAAAGCTGGGGCATAACAGATCCAATTCATCAAGGCAAGGGATTAGAGCAGAGATATTCAGAAGCATTTTAGCATTTTGGTAAGCAGCCCATAAAATACCATTGGTGTTGATAATGAGGGCCACTAAGAAGTCTAATAGAACCAAGAAGAGCTCAATTCCATCATTCAATTCCAATGTGGTTTGTCTTCCAGAGCAGCAATGTATTTTTCTTTCTCATGATCAAGTTGGAATTCCAACTGAAAAGTACCTGAATTATCTGTCGAATGATGACTCATCACCAAAAAAGTTAAGTTAGAGGCAGGGCTAATGTCTATGGAGATTCTCAATCATGGTTGCCCCACAGGTGCTTTTCAAAACGCAACTGGACATTCTTAGTTTTTCCTTGAAAACATTTCACTTCTCTTCCAAGATATTTCTTCAGTTCTCAAGAAGCTTCTTGAGTGAGAAGCAAAACTCAGAAGATTTTTCAGTTGCCTTTTGAAAAGCACTTTTGGGTTAGGACAATAATTTTCAAGTAAAGCCGGATGAGATATGGCCTCTTTAAGAGAGAGAACACTATTATCTCAGAATAACAGAATAACAGAGTTGGAGGAGACCTAGTTGAACCCCCTGCTCAGGCAGGAAACCCTATACCATTTCAAATAACTGGTTATCCAATTTCTTCTTTAAAACTTCCAGTGTTGGAGCATCCACAATTTCTGGAGGCAAGTCATTCCACTGATAAATTGTTCAGTCTACTGAGCAATCAGTCCACTGATCTCTTTCCAGATTGATGGCACTCTGATCTCTCTTAAAGACACATCTGAAATTCAGCTGCTAAAAGAAATCAGACCTGGGTCCAAAACAAAAATGGCATGTGCATATTGCAAAGAATCATATTTCCTTGGTTTCCACAAGCTGAAATTAATTCTAGGTAACATTGTGAGGCAATCATTACCCTAAGTTCACTCCAAATGATTACATTCAGACGATGCTTTTCCACTGATTATGTGTAACAGTGATTTGCTAGAATTGGAAAAAAATGTTCAAGAAGCAAGAAGTCCAGCATTCAAATGCTTACTTTATGTCACCAGACTATTAATTTAAGAAAATGAAACACAACTGATTGGAATGGGTTTTTTTTAAAAAAATAGACAGCGGCTGCAGGCTACTTAGAACAATAATTGACAATATTCCTATGGCAGCTGAATTGCTTGAGGGGATGTTATCTATAGCCATCAGCAATCAAAAAGAAGAGTGAGGAAAGTAAAGGCCAATTGTCCAAAAATAAATCCAGTGATTTATTACAATTCAGCACTTTTTTTTTCTTATAAAGTTGATGAAGCAGCATGCAGGAAATGAGATGGAACAGAACATCTTGTCTTTTTGTATTGAAGCAGAGTTTTCAGAGTTTTCCAAGACAATGAACGTGTTTGAAGTACCACAGCCACTATCTATAGATTTGTCAAACTACACAATCGTATCCTGAAATTTGGAAGCACCTCTGCAGAGCTGTCTGAATGGGTGACTAACAGATCACCATGGTTTCGATAGTCTTGCTCTTCAGGCAAAAATGCAACAAGCAACTAGGTGGGATTCATTACAAGGACAAGTTTGCATTCCACTGATATCACTCACTGTTTCACTGACTGAACAGTAGACCAAACAATCATTATGTTAAGTGCATGTTTCAGAAACATTATCTCCAGTCTCTTAAATGCAGAGAACTGTCCAGAGTATGTTATTGCAAAGCTATCTAATGTAGGAAACCCTGAACTTAGAATGATCCTGATCTAATCAGTATTATAACAAAAACTGTGTTTGACTACATGATAGTGAAAGATACTGAGTGAATGAGTTGAGTCAAGCAAGGTTCCGCCAATAATTTCCTAGGAAAATTGTCATTGTCACTATCCATATTATCACCAGAAAAATTTCATTTAGGCACAGGGGTGGGGGGGAGACACATCATTCTTATTGTGGAACCTATTTGCTTATTATGGAAACTTTATTGGCATTTTGACCTTAGTGAAACTCTGGAAATAATATTAATATTTACTTCTCAGTCAATGATTGTTCCAACTGAATTGCTGACTTTTTCCTGGACAAATAACCTGTGAAGAATTTAAGAATCATTCCAGACCGGACTCAACTATTGCATTAATTCATTCATTGAGAGTTTTATCCCCGTGAATCCGTGTAACTATTATTTTTAAAGCCACCTAAATTATGTTCCTTGCTTCACCAATATTTTTAAAAAGTATTGAAGAATAAAAGTATTAATGAATGTTCAAAGTTATGATTGACCTCCCCAAAACTACTGACTATTTTCGAACTTATGACAGCGCATGCATCCTTGTGGTCACTTGACTTCATTTTGGGTGTTTGGCAACCAAATCACCCTTTATGGCCATTTGTAGCATCCCACAGCCATATGACTGTGGTTTGTGATGTATTTGTCAGTTTCCAGCATGTTCTGGTTTCTGAGAAAAAATGCCAACTGGGGAAAATGGATTCAATTAAAGACCACCACATTCATTTAACAACTGTCATAAAATTTTTTGTAATTTTGAGTCCAGTCACATAATGCCTTGACTTATATCCATAACCATTTACAATGTAATTCCAAGCTCAATTACAATCATAAGTCAAGGACTACCTGTATTGTATTTATGTCTCACCCTTTCTTCAAGAGAATCAAGGCAGAATGTATAATTTGCCCATTCCCCTTTATTTACCCTCCCAGCAACTCTATAAAGTAAGATGGGATGAGAAATAAGAATTAGCCTACCATAATTCAACCAAGTTCTACATTGGGAGGAAAAACTGATCCCGAATGTTCTCAGATATCAGCATACATCCCACTCACTGATTCTCAAAAAATATATGTGATGAAAAAATTCTGTAAAGTAATTAGGTAGAACAAATATGGTCCTTAAAATAGTTATGATAATTTATAATGTTATAATGTCAACCCTGGTAGTGCTGTGCTTAGAATGCAGTATTGCAGGATAACTCTGCCCACAGCTAGGAGTTCAATCCTGATGGGCTCAAGGTTGACTCAGCCTTCCATCCTTCTGAAATTGGGTAAAATGAGGACCCAGATTGTTGGGAGCAATATGCTGATGTTGTAAATTGCCCAGAGAGTGCTATATAAAGCGCTATAGGATGGTATATAACTCTAACTGCTATTGCTATTGAACACGATTAAAAAAAAACGGTAATATGTAGCCCAGGACAATTTGCCATTCTTGGCCAAATTTCAGGTAGCCCTTAGCCTGATTTCAAAAGCTTCTGGAAGTCACCGGTTCAAATTTCTTCCAATAGTCCACTATCTCTTCCCTGGTAGCCAATTGTGCAGAGAAAAGGAGTAGAGACAAGGACTGATATTAGAAAAGGGAAAATAAAACGGAAAAAAATAAAAAAAGGGAGGAAAATATTTGGAATTGGAGCCTTCACCTACTTCTAGTTCAGACAATGCCTCTTTGCCCAGAGTTCCCTAATCACAGGTTAACTCAGGGAAACATGTTTTTGCCCAGAAACAAGTTGTTTATTCTTAATTTAATTGTCTGCCTGTTAATTATGTGGCACATGTAACTTTAAATACATATAAATCCAATCAACAACCTGAATTAATCAATGAATATTTAGATGGACATTGCAATATGAAAAGCTAAAAGAAACAAGCCATATAATAAAATATATCTGACATTTTATATTTACGCCAAGGAATAAATTTAAAAATCCTTGAAAGCAAGGTGAGCTTCATAACATTGGACACACTGAAATGAAATTGAGAACTTAAAGGTATTAGAACTTTTTTTTAAAACTTTGGGACAAGGATATATTGTGTCTCATTCTAAGGCAATAGGAGAGCTGGCTAGACATCTTGTAAGGCTTTTAATCAAAGTATTCCTCAAGAAATTATCATCTTCCCTTGAAGAATAACATCCTGTCACTACTCAATGAAACTTTGGGGGTTATCTGATATAATACAAGAGAAAAAAAACCACCACCAAACAATTGCTTCTTAGATGTGTGCTTTCTTTATAATTCTATTTGAGCTTTGTGAATTATTCATCATCTCAGGATTTGGAGCATAAACAAAGTTTATCTCCAGCAGAAAAATATCATGCCTTTGCACTGCTAAAATATTCCGCATTGGCTGAGTCATATTTCCCAGTTTCTTTACTATAGTTAGCAGATCAGAAGTGCATTCCAGATTGCTTATACTCCTCTTTCTATTTTACTTTTGGGTGCAAACATCTGCTGCCACTGATGCAAATTATCCCTTCTTAGGGCCAAAGTTGGTAGGATTATAAAGCTGTAAGGGGACATTTAATTAATGGAGTCTAATGCTCTACTTAGAGCAGGAATCAAAATTAAAGCATGTCTGATAGGTCACTATACACCTCAAATTTAATATTCCCAGGTAAGGAGAGCTTATCACCCTGGAATCCTAGGGTGTCAAACTGCCAGGCCTTGGAATGGATGTGTCACCAGCAGGCCATGCCCACCCCAGCTCTGCGAATGGGGAAAACGTTGTGAAATGACATGTGACAGCAACATGACGCAGCGAGTTTGATACCCGTGCTGGAATTCATCAGAAAAGTGGGAGGTCAATGGTAGAATGGCCTGGTTGATGGTAGACCAGGGGGAAAAAACAAGGGGTATTTGCATGAGGGACATCCCCTCATGCAAATCATTTTAACATCATTGCTCTTTGCCCATCACTTCTTGAAGTAGAATATCTGCATTCACCCTTATCGTGAGCAAATTGTTCAAATCCAAACAAATTATTTTGCAAGGTCAGGCAGAAAATCCTGCCATTCCCAATCACTGATAGTAACCATGCAGTAAATAACATCTTACCTCATTCCTCAATTTGTTGTCTTTGCATTTTATCCAAAACAAGAGCAGTCTGATATGGTGACCTTACCTTACCCCATGTCAGGTATGGTCCAGAACAGTGGTGGGTTCCTCCCAGTTCAGCCCGGTTTGGCCGAGCCAGTTGTGGTGACGATATGACATCACCAAACCGGTTCTCTTTGTTCAGGAGCTGGGCCCTCCCCCCCATGTATTCTTACCTTTTATTTGGCCCCGCCCCCAATCTATTCGCTGGCTCCCGAGTCCGAGCTGATCGGCTAGAAGGAAAAAAACTGTTTAAACTCTTGCCGCGGCACTTCAAAGGGCCGCCCTACAGCTGATCAGTGTTAAAAGGCAGTGTGGTGGTAGACCAGTGCACTCGAAAAATAAATGGGTAGACTGGTGCCCAAAAACAAATGGGTAGACCAGTGCCTCCAAAAACAAATGAGTAGACCGGTGCCTCCAAAAACAAATGAGTAGATCGTTGCCTCCAAAAACAAATGAGTAGACTGGTGCCTCCAAAAACAAATGGGTAGACCGGTGCCTCCAAAAACAAATGAATAGATCGATGCCTCCAAAAACAAATGGGTAGACCGGTGCCTCCAAAAACAAATGAGTAGATCGATGCCTCCAAAAACAAATGGGTAGACTGGTGCCTCCAAAAACAAATGGGTAGACCGGAACGCTCCAAGAACAAATGGGTAGACCGGTACAGCTCTGCAAGCAGTTAAAAGCCTGGTAGACCAGTACCTCTGCTAAATCCTAAAGAATTGTCACATGACCATCAAACCATGCCCACAAAGTAAGCCACACCCACAGAACCGGTAGTAAAAAATTTTAGAACCCACCCCTGGTCCAGAACCCTGAGTATGTAAATGAACTGTAGCAACAGGAACACCAGCCACATTTCACTTAAAATAGAATCTGAAAGCCTGTTCACAATTAGGATCCATTTAAATTAGAGAAGTAGAATCGTGCCTATACTTAGTGTTCAGTTCACAAGAACAGAGAGTATTAAAGCTGGAGGAAGTGGGAGAAATAACATCATGAACGCATTCCTTCTTTGTGTAATTTCTCAATGATAATCAATTTAATCCCTTAAAAATAAAGCAGACTTCTGTGAACTTTGTTCTTGTCAGCTACAAGCCCAAATTCCTTAAATTGCTTTTCATTCATCACTCCCACATCAGATGGTTGATACGTTATATGTTCTCTACTTACAAGCACTCTGTGGTATGTATATCCGCAAAATCTCTTTTTTAATTTCTTACACCACAATCTACTTTAAAAGTACTTAGAATAATCCCTCTCCCCGCAAACAAATTCCTATTAAATTTAGCAAGGTTCCCCCTCCACTCATACCAACCTACATAAATTATATTGTTTTCATGCAGGTGCCTTCCCAAATACAGATAAATTCATTTGTATGGTGATAAGAAATAAATTCATTTTGGAAAATAAACCCAAACAACAAAGTTTACTCCTACATAAAAACCTTCCACCTATCTTTCTGAAAACTGTCAAAATTCCATTCTGCAGAAAAGGTAAATATTTTTGCAGTTATATTAACAGGGAAGGTAAACAAAGCTTGTCAATTCCTTGATCTAACCTTAAACTGCTGGAAATTTGGCACCTACTGTGCCTACAAATCTGACAATACTTCTGTCAAAAACAGGCCCTTGTTAATTTTCAGCAATACCCAGTAGGGAGATGGAAACAACTGAATATCTAAAGCACTGTTTCTCAACCTTGGTCACTCTAAGAGCAGGCTGGTTGGGGAATTCTGGGAGTTGAAATCCACACATCTTAGAGTTGCTGAAGTTGAAAAACATTGATTTAAAATGAGGTTTTGATTGGATTCTGAACACAGTTAAGTGTCTTCCATAGCAGTGTTTCTCAACCCCAGCAGCTTTAAGATGTGTGGATTTCAATTCCCACACTGGCTGGGGAATTCTGAAAAGCCAAGCTGAACTAGCTTGTTTTCTACATCTCTAAATCACAAAATTGGCATGGAAGAGTTTAAAAATAGCAATAGCACTTAGACTTATATACCGCTTCACAGTGCTTTTACAGCCCTCTCTAAGCGGTTTACAGAATCAGCTTATTTTTCCCAACAATCTGGGTCCTCATTTTACTGACCTCAGAAGGATGGAAGGCTGAGTCAAACTTGAACCTGGTGAGATTCGAACTGCCAAATTGCAGGCAGCCGGCAGTCAGCAGAAGTAGCCTGCAGTACTGCATTCTAACCACTGCGCCACCACAACAAAACTTCCAATAATTAATGTACTGTTGTCAGTTTGACTTGCATAATTCCAGACCATGAAGTAAGGTTTTCCTGAGTTTCTATAGCTCACCTTTTTACCCCAAAAAGTAGAAGCAACAACAAAAAAATCCTAGGATTTTTAACACTCTGCTAGGAGTCTCTCATTTAATGGGACTCACCCTTCCTAAATGCACTCTAAAGCCCCTGTCAACAGTATGATTCCAATCCAAAGGTGTGATTAATCATGCAGATATTCATGTGAATCTGCTTGGGTCACCTTGGTAGAATTAATAAATTTTACCATTATGCTGATATGTATATGATATCAATGTTTCAGTGTGATCATATCTCTCTGTTTGCGTGCTGCTCACCCACATGTGAAAGTAATAAAAAGTTCTATGTGTATGTAGGAACTTGTGCAAGTTTCTTTGCTGGAGTCACAATGCAGGATATTAAATATGTCACGGAAAAGAAATTGGATTCAGAATTATCAGTCTACTGAAAAAAAATTATCTCAGATTGAACAAATGGGACTTTGTCTCACCCTCGTGATAATTGATTCCAGTTGGTTTTGAATGAGAAATCCTTCAGTGGCATTGATTAAAATATTGTGGCTGCAAGTATTTTATGCTGTGCTTCAGCATTCATTCGAAAACAATGAAGATAGCTTTAGCTGGGTTTATAGAAGATTGCACCATTAAATATGTATGTAAAAAGGTATAGTTTCATATCTTCTGTATAAAAATTAATTTGGCACACAGACTTGTGCAAACAAAGGCATTTAAGTGCCAGTCTGGATTGGATATAATAAAAAATATTGCTAGACGCCATCTGTAGTTCTCTGAAAATATTCTAATACAGCTGTTCTAGGAAAAATCATTTTAAAACCTCACCCTTTTGCTTGCTTGCTTCCTTGCTTTATTAAATGGTTGTTGATTAGCTTTCAGGAGTTTTTTTCCACTGTTCAACCCTTAGGCTTGTGAGCAAATTGTATATTATAAAACACTAAATACAAGGGTCAGGCCATTGGTCTACAGCATAGAAATGGGTCACTGATACCTCATTAAGGTCATTAAGTCAATAATTAGCAACTCAGATTTTGCAAAGAAGTCAATAGCTTGTTGCAATATTCTCTTTAAAATTATACACGTGAAAAAAATTGCTTTAGTGCCACATAGTGGTAAAATGAAGATCTACATAATCTTAGACAAAGGCAAGAATGCTTTTATGATCATCTCTTTTTTTTTTTCCTGGATGACCTACAGGCAGCTATTAATGTAATTTCTGAAATTAAAAAAATGGTAAGAAGTCAACCGGTAAAGAAGTCAGACTTTTAAAAGGAAATCTCTTTCAAATCCCAGATTGTGGAGGTTGGTTGCAGGGAAAGTTTTATTATTAATATTGGTAGTCCTTGACTTACAACAGTTCACTTAGTGACCATTCAAAGTTACAAAGGCACTGAGAACAATAACTTATTATCGTTTTTCACACAACCATTGTAGCATCCCCATGATCACAGAATCACACTTCAGATGCTTGGCAGGCAGCTGACTTAGCATATTTATGATGGTTCCAAGCTCATGTGTCATTGACAAGCAAAGTCAATGGGGAAGCCAGATTCACTTAACAACTGTGTTACTAACTTAACCACTGCAGTGATTTACTTAATTATTAGTGTAAGTTGAAGACTACCTGTAATACAATTGCCAGGTTGTTGGTTAAAATCTAGAAGCTGATTGCAAAAATATGGTGATCCATGAAGATAACCATAGCAGCAACAGTGTTCAAAATGTGTACAGAATGGGGAAATGCTTATCTTCTAATTTATAAAAGGAGAAATGTATAATTTTTGAGAACAACATCTAACTTTGGGAGGAGCAGGGAATCAACAAAATATAAATATATACTGTAAATGCTCATGATGTTCTTTGGCCTTTTCTAAAGCCAGACTGAACATTTCTTTTTTTTTTTTTTAATGGCTCCAACCTTTGTTGAGTGATTTTAAGCATTATTTAGCTTTATAATTAAGGATATTGTACAATATTTTGTACGCCCTGGTGTTTGTGTGTTTTGGGGGGATCTCATTGGAATGTAGATAAACCTCTCCCAATCTGATGGTCGCTATATCATTCTCCAGATTTACTGGTATATCTTGGTAAGAACCATTACTGCTGCTTCTTCTTTTGCTTGCCATATTTCAGGAAATTTTCTATCAGTTGTGTTGCTTTCCTATTTGGTAATATCTAACTATTTAACTATTTGCGATGTATGGCTGTGAAAGTTGGACCATAAGAAAGGCTGAGCACCAAAGAATTGAGGCCTTTGAACTATTGTGCTGGAGAAGACTCCTGAAAGTCCCTTGGACTGCAAGACGATCAAACTGGTCAGTCCTAGAGGAGATCGACCCTGACTGCTCCTTAGAAGGCCAGATCCTAAAGATGAAACTTAAATACTTTGACCACCTAATAAGAAGGAAGGACTCACTGGAGAAAAGCCTAATGCTGGGAAAGATTGAGGGCAAAAGAAGGGGACGACAGAGAACGAGGTGGCTGGATCAGTGGTGGGTTGACCCCAGTTTGGACTGGTTCACAAGAACCGATAGTAAAACTGGTGGGAGGCTCCGCCCACTGACCCGAACGTCATCAAAGTTGATCTGTGCATGAGCAGAAGCAGGTGCTATGCGAACCAGTAGTAAAGGTAAGTAGAACCCACCCCTGGGCTGGATGGAGTCACTGAAGCAGTCAGCATGAGTTTAAATGGTTTCCGGGGGATGGTAGAGGACAGGAAAGCCTGCAGGAACGTTGTCCATGGGCCCACAATGGGTCGGACACAACTTCACAACTAACAACAACAACAACTATTTAACTCAAGTACTCAATTATCTAACTCTAGTACTTGAATTAGTAAATATGGAATATCTTCTAAGGTACTGTGGATATTGACATTTCTATTGTACAATATACTGTATATAAACTACAGTATAGTTTTTTAAATATATTTCTTCCTCTTTCTTTGATCTCCTTTGAATCAGTTACTGTCCATTGGCATCCTTTACCATATCAATCTCATGGTTGGAAACTCTTTCTGAATTCAGAAATCTTTTGAAAGACTGTCCATATTTTTCATTTGTTTTGTTTGTTTGTTGGTAGGAGAAGATGTTGAGGAGCTACACCAACTCCAGTGACATCATAGAAGAACTTACCAAATTTGCTGTGTAGGGCACAAAGAGGAAATGACTCCCAGAGCCTAAAAAATTTGTTCATGTACTTTTTAGAGATTATTTTTTTGAAAGCTGAAAGAGAGAAGTTATTAAACAGCAACATTTCTTGGTTTGTAGATTTGGCATACTGTCCACATTTTACTTTTCTTAGGATGAAACTAGTTTTCAGACCTATTCAGACATCTATTTCAGCTTTCTATTGGGAGCTGCTTATTCCATTCATCTTTTTAACATTGTCTTTTCAGTTACATGCCAACATGTTTCAAAGGAAACAGCTTTAGGATGTGAGTGCTATTTGATCCTGAGGGGTTTTTTTTCAACCATCTGTTCACAAAGCTATTGATAGGGAGACAGAAGGCAAGTGAACTCTACATAGTTTACAAGTTTATGGCTGCATAATTTTGGTTCTTCAGAAGATACAAATTGTATAATACCTGGCAATAAACCTAGTCCATTTTCAAAGACCGATGCAGTGTATAAGCAAACAATATGCATCTTCTTTGAATTTTTAAGGTTCAAAACTTTGTACAACTACAAAGCACACCATGTGTTTTGTGTAACAATTCACTAATCCCTGATGCACCAGAATTATATAATATTTGAGCCGTGGTGGCGCAGTAGTTAGAATACAGTACTGCAGGCTACTTCTGCTGACTGCCAGCTGCCAGCAATTTGGCAGTTCGAATGTCACCGGCTCAAGGTTGACTCAGCTTTCCATCCTTCTGAGGTCTGTAAAATGAGGATTGTTGGGGGCAATAGGCTGACTCTGTAAACCACTCAGAGAGGGCTGCTATGAAGCAGTATATAAGTCTAAATGTTATTGCTATTTGAATGTCTCAGGAAGTCTGAGATTCTGTTAACCTTCTCCTCCTCCTCCTCATCATCATCCTCATCCTCATCCTCATCATCCTTTTTTCCACTTGTTGTCATTAAAATCATAATCAGCATTCTCAGGGATAGACAAGTTTCTGCCTATGGGCCAAATGTGGCCTTCCACCTAAATTGATCCAATCTGTGGTCCACAAAAGAAATATATTTACTTGGCCTGCACAAGAGTAGAAGAAAGTGCTTGCTGACTCCTAAAATGGGGGATGGTTTCACTGGCTGTCCCTTGAAAATGATGTCGCTGGTGGTGTAGTCTCTAGTTTCTACGATCCTTGTTCTGTATTATGTCTTGCTGAACAATAATGCAAGCTATAGAAGTTCTGCCTGCAAAACTTCCTGGCATTACATAAACTTTAGTTTCTTCTAATACTGCTTCTGTCTTCCATTGACAATAGAAAATTAGCAGTCTTTAGCATGACAGTTGGGAGGAGAAAATGAAGGTTATCCTACTATTTTGTTTGAGAAGACTAGTTCATGTAAATTTTGCATCAGTGGTGAAATCTGAACTGGTTTACTACTGGTTCGCTGGCTGTGCATGTGCAGTGTGCACCACACACCAAATGCGAGGTGCACGCATGCAGTGCATGCCAAAAGGAGGCATGCGGTAAGTAGAACAGCGTGCAAGGGGGGTTAATCAGCTGTGGCGTGCAATGTTTTTTTTTACTTTTAAAAGCATTGCTTTTAAAAGTAAAAAAAAGTCTCTGACGATCGTGCTGCTCAGCTGGGATTGTCAGAGGCTTTTTTTCTTTTAAAAGCGTTTTTTTCTGTAGAAAAAAATGCTTTTAAAAGTAAAAAAAAGCCTCTGACGATCGCGCGGCTCAGCTGGGCATTGGGGGGGGGACGCAGGGATTTTTGCTACCGGTTCTCCAAACCACCCGCCGCCATCGCTACTGGATCGGGCAATCCGGTCTGAACCGGGAGCATTTCACCCCTGCTTTGCATACAGTAGGGATAGGAAATTTATCATCTGAGGACCTAATCCAGTGTGCCAGATTCCCATCACATCTTTCCTTGCACCTTGGAAAGCTACATGTTTCTCCATATTTATTCTTTCTCTAGAAAAGAGCCAGGCTAGATGTCCAAGGAAAGGAGAAATCAAGCAGAACTTACCATCTTTTCTCCTCTGATGATAAGAAGACTCGTACATCTTATCAGTTTGGAGCCAGGTGGTTCCGCTCTGACTACATTTGCCTTTTCCTTTTTAGGATATCGCACTTACGGAATTCAGGGTGCACCTTTTCTTTCCTCTTTGAAGGAAAATGACTGGCACAACTAGAAGATTCACATTGTGCGTGTGTTGAATTTGATTTTCAAGCTGGCTTCAATTTCTTGAAAATTTTCTTTTAATGGAAACTCTTTTTTTTTTAAACTGTATTTTAAGTCATTTGAATTTGTTTTAATCTTTAAACGATCACCTTGCAGCTATCCACTTTACATAGTGTTTTTGTTTCACATTTACTGCTTATGTTCTTATTCAGCCTGTATTTTTCAGTGTGTTTTATTGTAAACTGACCAAAACGCTTTGTCTATTGGGTGGGGTTTTTTTTCAAAATAATTAAAAACTAAATAATCACCGGCATATCCAGTTAAGACAGTGAGAAGGTCTTCTACATAAAACTGGAAAGTTACTGAAATAAACAATATTGGGGGGGGGGAGGGAAGTACTGGGTAAGGCAGTCTCTTACATTCCTATGACTTTTGCTTCTTGCAAGCTAGGAAATTTGATAGCGTTCCTCCTTCTGTGATTGTTTTATTTTGTTTCTGTTTCCAACCACTGGACCATTGAGTATGAAGAATCATCTGCCATGTTTGATTTTATAGTTCCTCTTCAACTCGTGCCATTTTGATGGCCTGTGCAGACAGTTAGTTTCCACATGATTAAGAGACCTGCGCTTTAAAAAAAAACCTTAAAAAAGCAATCAGCACCAGACTTATAATACTTCTTTGTCTGCTGATAGAGCTGATGGAATATGAGTGAGAAAAATAAATGAAATGCAGTCAATAACATCCTCACTTATTCCACAGAGTATTTGCTTACTATGGCTTACCCACAAATGTTTGAAATAAGATACAGCATCATTTACTATGGAATGTCCTAATTGTCCTTTGTAGATTTCTTGTTGATGACAAATAAATGCAAGATGTATACCTACCCTAATCCTCCTGATATTTAATGTTTTCTTTTACTAGAGCCCCTCAACACTGGTGTGGCTATTTATTGATGATTTAATTTCAAAAAAAATGTTCAGGAAATCAACTTGTTCTATAAGGACAGAAGGTTTGCAGCATTGGTGGGCTTCAAATTTTTTTTACTATTAGTTCTGTGGGTGTGGCTTGGTGTGTGTGGCTTGGTGGGCATGACAGGGGAAGGCTACTTCTAAATCCCCATTCCCTCCCCACCCTACTAACCTGTTCTGGGAAGGATTCAAACTCTCCCCTCTTCATTTCTCCAAATAAAATATTACTCATAAGAAAAGGCTCCCAGAAAAGCAAGGAAAAAATCAAGCTGCTAACAAAGGAACCTGCCTGAGGCTCATTCCACATTCCTGCCAGCTGCATAACGGAAACTTTGTAAGAAGAAAACAGCTACCGGTGCTTAGAGATAATAGAAAGTGGAAGCTGGAAGTTAGGTTCCATTTACAAGCAGGCAGAAAACTCATTCAAGACAGGATATTTCACAATGGAAATCACCCAAACCTTTTTAAAAACACAAAGCCCATGTTGCACAAACCCCAAAACATCAAAAACATAGAATTGTATAAGAATCCTTCCTCTTATCCAGTTTGTTGTTCAGCTGACCCAGAAACAAACTGCTGAATGTCACTTCGCTTCTGCAAGTAAAAACCTCCTTCCAGCAGCTGCTTCTTGGCTTGTCAATTTAAAGTGACGGCATCTTGTTTTTGTTTTTTGTTTTTCTTCTTCTTCTTTGCCAAGTAATCTCCCGGCTGAAAAGCGAGCCCTGATTTTTTCCTTCTGGCCAATCAGTTGGGAGGCTTCTTGGCTTGTCAATTTAAAGCAATGATGTCTTGTTTTTTTTTCTCTTGTCAAACCGAGCCCTAATTTTTTCCTTCTAGCCAATCAGCTGGGAGACTGGGAGGCAGAGAATAGATTGCGGATGGAGCCAAGCAGAGGTGGTATTTACCGGTTCTTCAAACTACTCAAAATTTCCATCTCCACTGGCAAGAACCAGTCAGAACCAGCTGAAACCCACCTCTGGTTTATACTTAATCTCCAACGCTTCTCTCTAAACCCAGATCATGCTTACTTATTTTATTTAAATTGCCTATTAGACAATAAATACTATTCTGTGTTACAGTATACACTGAGGTGTACAGCATGCCTATTTTCCTATCAATTGTTACTGTTAATACTAGACAATGTTTCACTATAGTAGTCTTTTCCTTTTTGGTCTATAATAGTAATAGAGTCCTCCCCTTCCCTCTGCTCCCCTCTCCAAGCTGTCCTCTCTCTTGCTGCATAATCGCAAGCTGCTTGGACAGCATCACTGTTAAGCTCTTTTTAGCAGGCAGCTCAGTTCGAGCATCAATATCTAGCTGACTTTGGCTGACTTAAAAAAAAATAAAAAATGAAAAACCCACCTTCCAAAACTTAATCAGTTTTGAATCTCTGTGAGAGTTTAGCAAACTGTAGGTGAGACCCTGGGGAAGAAAGCTATGGCAAAGTTAGACAGCATACTAAAAAGCAAAGACATCACCCTGCCAACAAAAGTGCATATAGTCAATGCTATGGTTTTCCCAGTTGCAATGTATAGCTGTGGAAGTTGGACCATAAGGAAGGCTGAGCGCCAAAGAATTGAGGCATTTGAACTATGGTGCTGGAGAAGACTCCTGCAAGTCCCTTGGACTGCAAGGTGATCAAACCGGTCAGTCCTAGAGGAAATCAACCCTGACTGCTCTTTAGAAGGCCAGATCCTGAAGATGAAACTCAAATACTTTGGCCACCTAATGAGAAGGAAGAACTCACTGGAGAAGAGCCTAATGATAGGAACAATTGAGGGAAAAAGAAGAAGAGGATGACAGAGAACAAGATGGTTGGATCAAAGGTGGGTTGCCCCCGGTTCGGACCAGTTCATAAGAACAAGTAGTAAAACCAGTGGGAGGCTCCGCCCACTGACCCGGACGTCATCAAAGTTGATCTGTGCATGCGCAGAAGCAGGTGCAATGCGAACCACTAGTAAAGGTAAGTAGAATCCACCCCTGGGCTGGATGGAGTCACTGAAGCAGTCAGCGTGAGCTTAAATGGTTTCCGGGGGATGGTACAGGACAGGAAGTCTTGGAAGAAAGTTGTCCATGGGGTCGCGATGGGTCAGACATGACTTCGCAACTAACAATAACAAGGTGAGACCTGAAGGTTCAGGGGAAAAGAAATGAAAAGAAAACAATTACAAACACTTCCATTTGCATGTTTTCCCAACTACCCCACTCACAAACAATCCTTGAAGACATCTACATGGATCTCAAGAATCAACTCAAATTGAAGCTTTGAGCAAGCTGCAGATTAAATGTATTGCCAGTAGGTGGAGACAAAACAGTAAAATTTCAGCTCAGGGTTGGAAAACAATCTTACTCAATACAGCTTTCTAGGAATCTTGAATTTGTTCTTTGAATCTAACATGTTTACACACATTTCTTAGTGCAAAATAATTAATTGTTGGACACTATTTCCAACAGCAAGCTTAACTTCAGGGTTTTGAGGAATGAAAGAGATGAACTATATCATAATTCTTAGTTGTTGTTTTTTCTGTACGCTACAAATCGATAGAGTATCTCTGCACATTGATTGTAGATGCTTACTGTTTTATTTTATTTTGCCTTTGGTGGTTTTCCATTTATTTTTATTTCACATGATTTAGAAAGCTTGGAGCTTTCCTAATTATTTTCTCTCTTTACCCTTGCTCTGGCTTTTCTTCTTTTTTTCTCTTTCGTCAGCCCTAACTCATTTTAGTCGCTTTGTGTGTTCTGTGTTGGCATCTCCTTGTGCAAGTGCCTGCCAACTCCTTGAAAATCCTCATGTCTGTTTTTCTACTTGGTATGTTTTTTGGCTGCTGGTCAATATCTAGCCTTTAACGTTTTCCAGTCTCTGTTCTCAATAAGCATTTCTTTCTTCCACATACTCTGATTCTTCAGACATGACGTGGAAGTGGCCTCACTGATTTCACTGGAACCTCTTTTCATAGAAATATGTTTTGGATCCCAACTTAGCCTCCATTCATCAACTTCCTAATTATTACCAATTTTCCCCTTTGTTTTTCTACAGAGCATCTCCTGGGGAAACCGTTTCAGATGTAAGTTGGAGGAAAGAGTGTGTTTTTTTAAGGGTGGGGGAAGGAAACTGGGAAGCTGATGTTAGATAGCCTGCAAAAATAAAACCGTGCATTTTATGATCATGTATTTTTTTGAATTATTTAAATACTGCAGAACAATTGCAGCTTAAAGATCCATTCTTGGTTTAAACAGACAGATTGTGCTTTGCATAAATGCCATACTTTGGTCATGCATAAATCGATGGATAGTACACAGACACAACTTAATCGTTCTTAACAATCATGTCTAAAAATTAAAGAGCAAAAACTAAGGAGGGTTAAATCAATTGCAAACTGATAGTCATCTATTGATTTTAGAGTCATCTATTGAGTTCTTTACATTCCAGTTTACTTTATGTCAATATTTTTCCCCCTCTTTTCTCCTTCCCTGCAATGCAATCCCTCCTACACCTCCAGTCCTGTTCCAGATAATTGATCCTATTGGGAACAGCATGTAGTGTGGTTACAACATGCTCAACTTAGGAGGGGGTATATTTATAAGTACCACAGTGCCAATATGTATGAGAGGAATGAATGTTAAGAATGTTAGCTGAAAAACAGACAATTTTAATAATGATATTTTATATTCTCTAATTAGACATATGCACTTGTATAATATACATCTTGATTAAACTGCATCATACATTGTATGTTGTACTGCATTGTTGAAACTGACAAGAATTACTCCATACAGAATCTGTGAATTGTACTAGAATATACACACACTTGAGAAATAACTACACATATGTCAAAAATGGACTATCACCTCCTTTTTCCAACAGTATCCGTCTATTCCTGCTTAACAATAGACTTTGTTTTTCTTTTAATTTGACTACAAGCAGAATAATTTGTAAAAAGATACGCTTGCACTCCCAAAGTCTTCTAAGGGACTATAGGTTGACGCTGTGTTTTATCTGGATCTGTAGCCTTTGACAAACCACCGAGAGATGAAAGAGCATTGCTTTTGGCGAAGTTATTGGTATTGGCTGGAAGTGTACATTATTTGAGAATATGAAAAATTCTACTTGCTTTGAATGTTCTATGATGGAGATTAGCATTTCTATCAGTTTAATTTACTGCACCAAGGAAAGTTAAATATAAAACAAACACATTAAGGAGAGGGAGGGAGGGGCAGAGAGAGGGGGGAGAGAGGAGAGAGGGAGAGAGAGGGAGAACGATTTTGATTTTTCTGACACATTAGTGGAAATGGAAATATATAATGGAAAACTGTACCAATTACAATTATTTTTCCAGCTATTCATGGTCTGGTAAGTTCCTATTTAGATTACGGCACTCATGTTTTCTAAGATGATCTGGTGATAGACATCAACACAGACAATTTAAAAAAGGGATTGAACAGATTTATGGATGGTCAGATTATGAACAGTTAACTATGTTAAGTATCTTCAGTATCTAAAACAGTTTCAACGTCAGCTGCTGGAGAATGTAAACCAAGCTTTTCATAGGCATGGATTGACCACCATGAAAACTGAATCCTGACCAGATAGGATTAAGAGGAGAGCTTGAGTCTATCCTCAACCAGTGGTGGGTTGCCCCCGGTTCTATAGAACCGGTAGTAAAACCTGCAGGAGACTCCACCCACTTACCCTGACATCATGAAAACACTTCTACACATGTGCAGAAGAGCGTGCGCGGCTCCGTTGCGAACCAGTAGTAAAGTTAAGTAGAATCCACCGCTGTCCTCAACCCGATTCAATGACTTTAGGACAATTACTAATATGCAACCCAGATACCTCAGCAAATTTTGGTGTTATTTTTATATAACTATAAAAACATACCCATATCCTAAAGAAAGGAGATGAAATAATACTAATAGTAATAATTTAAAACGCTGCTGATCTAAGAGACTATTTCTGGTGAGAAAAAGACATCGCTTCTTATTTACAGTTAAAGTCTACAGTGAATCTATAATTGATATGGTTTATATCAGTGATGGCTAACCTTTCTGCCATCGCGTGCCAGGAGGGGGGGAGGTTTGCGCGCAGGTGTGCCCACACCCATAATTCTATGCGGCCTGCCCTACACATGCCTCTCTAGGAGTCTCTGGAGGCTGGGGATAGCAAAAAACGTCATTTCCTGTCCAACTGGGAGTTGGGAAATGAGCTGTTTCAGGCCTCCGGAGGGCCTCCGAGGGGGTGGGGAAGGCTGTTTTTGCCCTCCCCAGATGTATAGAAAGGATCTGGAGCCAGGTGAGAAAGAAAAACAGGCCTTCCCAGCCCCACAGGCCCTCTGGAGGCAGGAAACACCCTGTTTTCTTACTTCTGGTGGGCCCAAAGGCCCAAAAATCAGCTGGCCAGAGCGCACATGCACGCCAGAGCTGAGCTGATGTGCCCACTGATATGGCTATATAGGTTCGCCATCACGGGTTTATATAATGCTTATGGAAGAGAGATTAGACAACTCTTATCATGCATTCATAGCACCTTACAGCTACATGATCTGCATATCAAAGTCAGTTTAAGGTGAAGTTTATAATTTGAATATATTTGTTAGCAAGAAATGGGATAGGGAATCCACTTCCCCCCTCCATCACTTTCTGGCCCTACTGATATAAAAATTATATATAAACCATGATATAATATCTGTGTATTCCATGCATAGTAAGAAAAATATAGGACATAGAAGGTAATTGATTTTCAAGCCAAAAGAAGCAATAATTTTGTTAGTAACTGAATGCAACATGTAAATTGATACAATCTTTCATTTTTGTAGTATTGTATATGAAGAACAATTATGTGAAATTTAAAACCTTGTATACCTTATTAAACTGCATGTGGGATGCCGTGGCTCAGTGGCTAAGACGCTGAGCTTGTCGATCAAAAGGTCGGCAGTTCAGCGGTTTGAATCCCTAGTGCCGCATAATGGGGTGAGCTCCCATTACTTCTCCCAGCTTCTGCCAACCTAGCAGTTTGAAAGCACATAAAAATGCAAGTAGAAAAATAGGGACCATCTTTGGTGGGAAGGTAACAGCGTTCCGTGCGCCTTCAGTGTTTAGTCACATTACCATGGACGTCTTTGGACAGTGCTGGCTCTTCAGCTTTGAAACGGAGATGAGCACCGCCCCCTAGAGTCGGGAACAACTAGCACATATGTGCGAGGGGAACTTTTACCTTTACCTTATTTATTTACTATGGTTAGTTCCAATAAAATTATTATCTACTATGACTTATTTTAATGTAATATAAAATTTATGAATTTACTGACTGCATTATGTCTCTCCTTTCTATTTATAGAAATATTCAAGGTGGCTTACTATGGTTAAAACAAAAATACAAAGCTTAAAACCAAATCAATTAAATTAAACAACATATTTGATCCTCATTCGCTGTAACTACTACAGAGCTATTTTCAAGTGATACCAATGATACATTCAGCATTCTCCCCTTTAAAGATTAGTTTCATGCACCTTACCTGAGCAACCCCAGCCCTCCCCCAATTTAACTTTAATAGTATTACTTTTATAGTATTACTTTGTTCAGTAAAGAACTTTTATTGCTTGATTCTCGGTTATTTTCATTGCTGTTGAGCATCAATCTGAGAGCATCAATTAGCCAAGAATGTTTTCTTTAAACATCTGTTCTAGAATAAAGATGCAAATGTATCACATGCAGATTTATTATGCAAATTATCAATTCCTATAATAAATGTTCAGGAAGACATCATGTCAAGAAGAAACCTTGAAGAGATAATTATCCTTTAGTTGCAGCACTGAATTTCAAGTGGCTTGTGGGGGCATTTCAGGCATATGGAAGTATCTACTGCAGCAGTAGAAAACTTATTTCAGCCCATGATCCAATCTGATTCTAGGCAATTTTCCGGATGGCAGGAACCAGTAGCAATTCCAGGAAGTTGTTGGAAGAAATATCCTTTTGGGTTCAGTTCCAAATGGGGAAAAAGACACTGGAAACATGGTGGCTGCTTGGAAAGATGGTTTTAATGGTGAACAGGATCACCACCCAAGAAGATCTTGGGTGAAGAGAGAAAAAAAGGAAAAAGATGCTGAGAGTGCCTGAGTTTTATATCCTCTTTGGGCTTTTGAATTTGAGCTTGTATTCTGATTGGTTCAGTGGTGGGATTCAAAAAATGTTTACTATCGGTTCTGTAGGCGTGGCTTGGCAGGCGTGGCATGGCATGGCATGGCATGACTTGGTGGGCGTGACAGAGGAAAGATACTGTAAAATCTCCATTCCCACCCCATTCCAGGGGAAGGATATTATAAAATCTCCATTCCCTCCCCACTCTAGGGGAAGGTTACTGAAAAATCCCCATTTCCTCCCAATCAGCTGGGACTCGGGAGGCAGAGCATAAATGCGGGCGGGGACAGTCAGAGGTGGTATTTACTGGTTCTCCAAACTACTCAAAATTTCCGCTACCAGTTCTCCAGAACTGGTCAGAACCTGCTGAATACCACCTCTGGATTGGTTGTCAGACTCCCATGGGGCCATGCAGGGGCAACTCTGTAGGCTGTCCTGAGTCCCAAGCTTGGTTGACTCTTGCTGGGTGATGATGTAATGAAAGGGCTTTGGGATTCCTATTATGGCTCTGCCTGAAGGAGGAAGATCTTTGTTATGAAGAATAGTCTGGCCCAGGCCTTGATGGCCCATTGACAAAGGTGGGGGGGGGGGCTGAGTTTCTGCCTCCCTTTCAGGGGAAATATTCTGCCCTTTTAATATTTCCTAAAATATCCCATTTTCTCAGGAGGGGTGGGTGCTAACTTCCTATAGAGTGAAGGCTTGACTCTTTCCCTTACCATTGTGCAAAGATGGGGTTGAGATTTGGTGGGTTGTTGGGGAAGAAAAGGGTGATTTCATGTTTACCATGTTTTCATTGCTTCTTGTGCACCTAGAACATTGCATGAGATGGATGACCATCTATGTAGGTTCTGAGAATATTTGGAATTATATAAAATCTGTGCAGGAGACAGAACATTATTGTTAATGACATATCATTACAATGCATACATTTCATATATTTTAATTGCATTTGATCTACAACAATATTTAAACATTTTTACTGGTTTACATTTTTATAAACGTGTAAGAAGTTGGAATTAAACTTTATGAATGTGGGTTTTTAGCCCCAGTCTTTTATAAGAGAAAGAAGTATATTTCTTATCTATACAGACCACCAACAAAAAAACAAACAAACAAAAAAACAAAGAAATAACACAAGCCACAGGGAGGCTTTTATTATTTGTAACCCTTATCACTGAGCCAATTCCCTGTGACAATGTATGGAAGCAAAAACTGGACTTTAAAGCGGCAGTATAGGAAGAGTATTGATTCGTTTGAATTTTGGTGCTGGAGAAGACTCCTGAAAATACTCTGGACAGCCAAGAAAACAAACCAACCCAGCATTCTTACTCAAGCCACAAATGACCATACTCAAATAATCTCACTTTGGACACATTATGTGAAGTTGTAGCTCTCTGAAGAAGGCGCTAATGCTGGGAAAAGTAAAGGAAAGAGAAGAAGAGGATTTTCAACAGCAAGGTAGACAGACTCCATTATAGTAGGGATGAGTGTATTTTTGGAAGGCTTGTAACAACAGGTTAAAGATAGACCATCATGGAGAAAATCTCTATGAGAATTTACATGGTCAATAGTTGAAAATGATGCTTGATGGCACATAATCTTATTTTTACACTAATGTATATGCCCATGCATAGGTTTTTATCTAATACCTAAACAGTCCTAAGAACAACTCTGTTCTCCTCAGTTGCAGAGAAGAGCAACAAAGATGATTAGGGGACTGAAGGCTAAAACATATGAAGAACGGTTGTTGGGACTGGGTATGTCTAGTTTAATGAAAAGGAGGACTAGGAGAGACATGATAGCAGTGTTCCAATATCTCAGGGACTGCCACAAAGAAGAGGGAATCAAGCTATTCTCCAGAGCACCTGAGGGCAAGACAAGCAATGGGTGGGAACTAATCAAAGAGAGAAGCAACCTAGAACTAAGGAGAAATTTCCTGGCAGTTAGAACAATTAATCAGTGGAACAACTTGCCTCCAGAAGTTGTGAACGCTCCAACACTGGAAGTTTTTAAGAAGATAATTGGATAACCATTTGTCTAAAGTGGTGTAGGGTTTCCTGCCTAAACAGGGGGTTGGACTAGAAGATCTCCAAAGTCCTTTCCAACTCTGTTATTCTGTTTTCTGTTGCTGTTGCCTGAATTTATAACATGGGGTTTAACCAGCCCTTAGCCACCTTCAAGTTACTTGGCTTCTATTGCACTTAGCTGCTGTTCTGAATTGCTTCTGAAATGTTGGTTTTGCAGTTTCTCAGTCTGTGCTGAAGTGGGAAAAGGAAGAAGCTTTACCAGCTACTATTTGGTTGTAGCCTCTCTATTGAGGTAGTGAAACTGCTAGATTCCTTTTCAGCTTGTCTGAATCTGCTGTAGCCTTGTAGAAGTCCCAGCTGGCTCCTCCTTCACCATCAATTGCCTGCTGAGCTGATGGCTGGTCCACTCCCTCAACTGTGAATTCTTCCTCTCTGCGCTCCCACACAACACAAAAGCTTTCTCCAAAACACACCTATGTACCCATGCTCTTGTGTTAACAGTGTTTCCCTTTTGTAATTGGAAACCAAGTGTGGAAACCAGGGCTCTTGACGCTTCCTTAAAGTCCCAGGGGACAAATCAAAGGGAAGGAAGAGTTCATGCAAATCACTTTAATGCATTTCCTTCCATAGTATATTTGTCTTCCATATTCAGAAAAAAGCTTGAAAGTGAAGAAAAGGACTTTGGAATTACTTTCCAGAAAGGATCCTGCTATACAAAGTGTCTCTTTGTCTAATCTTTGTTTTTCATATAGCCCTGAGGCTATATTTGCCATTCAAAGGAAGAAAAAAAAAAGTTTGGAAGTTTGTCTGATAACCTGGTTGACTCTAAAGAGGATTTTAACCCTGGCCAGAAATCTTTTCGGTTATTGCAAATCCACTATCTGAATCTATCATCTTTTAATATGATATTCCATTATAATCAGATGCCTTTTTCGTTCTTTTTCTCCCACCCAATATTATAGATTACAGATTAACAGAGTTGGAAGGGACCTCATCGGTCATCTAGTCCAATCCTCTGCTAAAGCAGGAGACCCTACACCATTTCTGACAAATGGCAGTCCAGTCTCTTTTTGAAAGCTTCCAGTGATGAAGCTCCCACAACTTCTGAAGGCAACTTCTGTTCCACTGGTTGATTGTTCTCACTGTCAAAAAGTTCCTCGTCATTTCTAGGTTGAATCTCCACTTGGTCAGTTTCCATCCATTATTCTTGTCTGGCCTTCAGGTGCCTTGGAAAATAGCTTGAACCCATCCTCTCTGTGGCAGCCCCTCAAATATTGGAACACTGTTATCATGTCTCCCCTGGTCCTTCTCTTCACTAGACTAGCCATGCCCAGTTCCTGCAACCGTTCTTCATATGTTTTAGTCTCCAATCCCCTAATCATCCTGGTTGCACAAACCACATTTAATTTTCACATTAAACTTGGTTTTTCTTGAATATTTTCACTGAAAAATAAAAAGCATTAAAAAAAACCCAGAGTTTTCTTTCGTTTGAGGGTAGATTATTATACATGTTCAGTTGATCTTTTCTACCAGTTGCTATTAATCTTCAAATATATTTTTAAGCTTACTTTTTCCACATGTATTTTCTCCATCAAAGATTTGAATACTATTAATACTGACAATTGAGTTGCAGTAAATGATTGGTTCAGTGCAATTTTTAAGTAAGTTTTTTGTTGGCTATTAAAACAATTAGAAGTATAGTTAAAAAAATAAACAATGATTGCCTTTTGCTCAACTAATATCAATCAGATAATACTAGAGGGATTTATAGAACCAATGGTTATAGTTTTATTCTTATGTTACAACTAACCATGTCTGACTGACCACTGTTGAAAATGAAACATTGGCATATGCCTAGTTTTCACAGGTTAATAGAATCACATAACTGACATGATCGAGGAAGATCTATGGAAATCCTTTAATGCCAAATTTCCAATTTGTGTGTGGTTGTGTGTGCCCTCTATGGAAAACTGGGTACACAGCATCGAAAAAGTTCAGTGTCATTATGAAAAATAATTCTGAACTGCTTTTAAACATATGAAACTAAGTATAGTAGTTTTCTTTATTTCTTCAAACAATCTTTAAGACTCCAACCATACCCAATAATTCCATTTTTAATGAAAGATAAAGCATGATTTTTGTAAAATAATCTGCAACTTCATCTGAACTATTCTGAGTCACGTTATTTCTCATCTATCTATGATTAGATTGCTATCACTCTGCCTCTACTGAATAATTTCTTTTTTTCTTTATAAACTTAACATGATTTTTCTCTAATCCTGCCTCAAAATGGTGCTTGAGAGTTGTCTACAAAACCTTTCGTTTAATGCTTGAAGGGTGGGTTATATTTTAGCACTTCTGCTTTATCTAAGTGGCAAAGCATGTTACTTTTAGAGATTATCTGACATTTGACAATATTAATTTTAGGTCAATTATTAAAATTCCTCCATTTCTCTACAGAAAGACCCAATTGATAGTTACTCAAACATGCAATGAATAAATGTTGGACTGTGTGGCTCATTCTTAGTATTTTAGGAAAAGAAGTGTATATACAATCCTTCAAATTTCACAGCCTGCTATTAAGCAGATATAAGAGGTTGTTAATATTGTTTATCTTTGAAGATCCAACTTTACTATCTTGAGATTACTCCATTTTTAAATCAGTTGGATTTGGTAATCAAGCTAAGGGGTACAGAAATGAATTATCACAATTATCACAATTTTCTCAATTATCACACTTATCTATGTGCATGTAGGATCACATAAACCCTAAGCTAGAAAAAGGATTTACATTTTCTTCACACCTCAGGAATCAAAACTATCTTAAAAGTTACACTTCTTCCTTTCTAGTGATGCTTGCTAGCTAAATGTCCACAAAAGTTACATTTTGATGCCTTTTGAATAATATTTTGAATGATTCTCTTTTTTAAAATCCAAAATTAGAACTGTTTTTTGTCAGAAAGGTAGGCTGCATCCAGACATCAATCTTCTTTGACATTATTCTGTCCAATTCTATTTTATTTTTCTTGTGGAATTGTCAGGTGGCAACCACACATTTCATTCTTCATTTTATCGCATCATTCACAACTGCCAGGGTCCATCCTCATCAGGAGCAGATTGTGATGGAATGTGTTTGGCACTCTCCATCTCTGCACTAGCTGTCCCAGCCATCCTTTCTCCACGTTCCCCTAATCACTCTCCAGAATGTAATTGAAACCTTGATCCAAGAATACAGGTGTGCAGGACACCTGCACAAGCATTTTATCTAAAGAGAGATTCAACCTGAATACCAGTTATTCACAATAGTTAAACTATTCATCTTTGCTGAGTTCCCCTATGATAATAAGAGACTTACAGTCTTGATTTTGATACTTATATTGTCAGTTATAACAATATGCTGTTATTTGGAGCAAAACGTTTAGCAACAGGATTCGTTTTACTTTTTATGTGATAGTGTAACAGATTTTTGGGAAAGCTCTGAAGACTTCCCTTTTCAGCAGGGCTTGAGACACGGTGATGTGTGATACCATTTAATTTAAAAAAAAAACCTTAAAGTTTGTATTTGCAGCTATAATTATCATCTGCCATGACACGGACTGTTAAAATTGTTGAAATTGTTGTTGCTCTTCATCAATGCCTTTGCTGAAGGAGAATGAGACCCAGGGGTGAAATCTACTTATCTTCCCTACTGGTTCAGAAGTTGCGTGCCATCATCAAATTTGATTTTTGACCCTCTGCGCATGCGCAAAGCTTTCTGCGTGTGCACAGAGGGTCAAAAACAGGTTACTTCCTGGTTAAAACCAGGAAGTGATGACATCCGGGCAGGTGGGCAGAACCTCGCATTGCCACCACCGATTCACCATACCATGCGCCACTGGCACTACCAGCTCTCGTGAGACAGACAGAACCGGCAGGATTTCACGACTGGTGACACCCCTCACTTCCTCATACTTGCCATCTTTTCCCCTTAAAGATTAAGGGGAAGTAAATTAATCTTTAATTGTTTTTATTGTAATTTCTTGGTTTGATTGTTAAAACTAACTTTCCAGAGTTGTTAACAGTCAGGCGGCATACAAGTTTAGTAGATCATTAGTAGTAATACAGGTACTTCTTGACTTACAACTGTAATGGAGCTGTATAATGCCTAGAGTTGCCATGGCAATTTAGGCAGTTTCTAAATAGATTAGATCAATACATAAAATTAATGTATATTCTTTCCTCTTCCTGTCAGCTATGGTTATTTTCACATCTTTTGTGTGTTGTGTGCATATACAGAATCGATGGTGAAGCTGGTGCTTGGAGAAATAGATTTCTACTAAGTGGGAGAATTCTGAAGTTCACATACTGTTTTATTCCTCCTCCAAGCTTGTTTCAGTTTCCAATAGCAACCACAAACTCTGTGTGAGAGTATTGCACATGCCCTTCCTCTTTTCCCTGTGTTTGTTCTGTAGAAAGTTTTTAAAATTTAACAATAGACCATGACAAGTGGCAAAACTGGGTACAGTTCATGAGATGTGAAAATATTGGTGGCACTTACATCTGAGTATTCTCAGATCAGATATTATTCAAAAACAGACCCATCAGGGTCTCTGTATAAGAAGGAGTTACTGCCTGAGGATATGCATATTTACTCAGAAGCAGTGCCAAGGGAACATTTGTCTGGGCCCCTTTCCCACAAAAGGCCATGTCTATTTTGAAAAATTAGGGGATTGATTGGCATCCTTTTGCTTCTTAAGCTCTTTTGTTTAAGCTAATTGCATTTCTGGCTGTCTGGTTTGTATTTGTAGCCAGGCTTAGCAGGATAACATACATGTACATATACATGGGAGACAAATGCTGCTGTTGAATCCCTAGGCAATATTATCATGTCTTATATCAACATCACATTTTATTCAGCCTTCCAGTATTATATTTATATTAAGTTCTGCTTTTGATGGAGACCTAAGATTGACAGTTGTCTATTGGACCCTTTTTTAATGCTGTGGAAAAGTAGGCAGACCATGAGGGAGAAACTGAGACTCCATTAAAGAGACCATGGTTGAAAATATCGTGCAAGTAGACATGTTGGTTCCAGTTTTAAGATATCTAATCCAAAATAAAACCTGATTGTCTAAGGCAGGGCTGTCAAACTTGCAGCCTGTGGGCCAGATATTGTTTGGTCTGCCAGCAGCCTGCGGAGCTGGCAGCAGTCGGACAGTGAAGGGGCTGGGGAGGAACATGGGCCAGTCCTGGAGTCTGGGGAAGGCTCGGATGAGGGCTCTGCATCGAAGACAGAGATGGGGACAGGGCCATCTGGGAGTTATGTGCGGACTCTGGAGCCTCCAGAGTCAGACATCAGAGAGGCGGAGGAACAGGGGGAGCCTGTTCTTAGTGTGCGCATGTGCAGAGCTGCCAGAAGACAAGAACAGTTAAAACAAAAGGGACGACTCGGGAATAAGGCTTGGAGATGATTGGCCCCTCCCATAAGACAAAAAGGAAGAGGAAGCAACGTTGTGGATGGTGTCAGTTTGTACTTTGAAGCTCCGTTTTTGACTCTGTGTTTTCTGTGGCCTTGCCAAGATAATTGCCATTAGGTCTTTGGCAGCATGTCAAAGAAGATAAAGTTGGGTGTTTACCAGCCTTATCCGAAGGACTGTAACAGACTTCTATTGGACTATTTATAAACTCTTGGTGATTCAGCACGTGCTGTGAATAAAAGGAATTCACAGCCGATAAAATAAAAAAAGGGGGTTTGGGGACTAATGGTGTGCTTTTTGCTATATCAGGAAGCCTAGGTCAGAACAGATATGCGCTGGCCATGCCTATGCCCGGTTTAGTGAAGGGGGGAAAGTCGCAATATATAATGTGACGATGCTGTGATGATGCGTGTTTGATACCCCTGGTCTAAGGGATCTGTTTGGGACACCCCGAGTGCTTTTTTTTCTGATTTACTGCCACCCCTGTGATAGCACCAAGAAAGTAGCAAATATTACCCATGGACTTTTTACCACATGTGGCCATGTTCTTATTACTGAGTGAATTCTGGGAGTCTCTTTGTAAACCTCAGAATATATTAGTCAGTTTATTCTAAAGACCCCTAACTTTTATTTATTTCATTAATTTATTTTACAATACTTATAAATATTCCATCTCTGTCAGAAATACAATCTTAATCTTTAATCCAAAGCAGTATTAACATAAAAGCAAGGATAAAAACTCAAATGTGGCATCAAATAAATGCCCACAGTCAGACAGCTAGGATTAAAAACACATTAAAAAAGAACAATGTTAATGTTTTTCTGGACCTGCAACAGATATTCCTGAAAAATATTCCATAAGGTCAGAGTTATTTCAAAGAAAGCATGCTAACTTGTCCGCTGAAGAGGTTCATGGAGAGCACCTTGAAGAACAAATGCAAGATTAATTAAATAAACATCTGGTCAGCACTGATGAGAAAGGGGTGAGAAAGAAGCTCAATTCTCTTTGGTATAAACTGGAGAGAAACTGTTAAACTTGAAGTTTTCACTATTATTATACTCTATAATCATGATGGAAAACCTATGGCACACGTGGCATGCAGAGCTTTCTCTGCAGGCACGCCAGCCGTCACTCCAGCACAGCTCCATCGTGCATGCGCGTGTGTCTCCTGCTGGCCAGCTAGACGCATGCGTGTATGCATGAGGGGGCCAGGTGTTTGCCCAGGGGTGGGGCACATGTGTGGGGGTGGGGCACATGCGCGGGGATGCATTTTGGGGTTCGTGTGTGTGCCCCCCCATCCCAGGCCTCCTGCACCAACCTAGAAGACAAAATGGGATTGGGGGCCCGGGCGCATGCACGGGGATGTGCGCACATGCATGGGGGCAGGGCACATGTAGAGGGGGTGCTCTTGTTGCATTTTGAGGGTTCGGGCACATGTGCATGCATTCACACGCATGCCCACTTTGGGCACTCAGCACCAAAAAGGTTAACCATCACTGCTCTATAACAGCAAACTAAGTTCCTGTAATCTTTTTTTAAAGTTTTTTTATTTTTATTTTTATTTTTTTATTTTTAATAAAAAAAAATAGTTCTTGTAATCTTTGTGGTGTCTGATCATGTCCCACCAACCTCACATTGGGACCCAATTTTCTGCAGCTCCTCTTCTGATGATTTGTCATGGCAATCTCAAATGAGAGACCAACAGTGAAGAGCTAGTTCCAGATCTGACTAGCCACAGGTGGAGACGGTGGAGCTCAGTGTTAGGGTGCAATAGGATACAAGCATACAGGTCACCCATGTCATTTCTTTCTATGAGAAATATTCTACAGGGAGTTCTCTACTAACAACAGTTCAGTTAGTGACCATTCAAAGTTACAATGGCATTGAAAAAAATGACTTAGGACCGTTTTTTGCAGTTATGACATTTGCAGCATCTCCATGATCATGTGATCAAAATTCAGCTGCTTGGTAACTGGTTCATACTTACGACCATTGCTGGGTCCCAAGGTCATGTGATCACCTTTTGCAACCTTCTGACAATCAAAGTCAGTGGGGAAGCCAGATTCACTTAACAACCAGGTTACTAACTTATCAACTGCAGTGATTCACTTAACACCTTTGGCAAGAAAGGTCATAAAATGGGGTAAAACTTATTTAACAAATGTCTCAGTTAACAACAGAAATTTTGGGCTCAAAATTTGGGGTTGTAAGTCAAGGACTACCTGTATTTCTCTTTGAAGTGCAGCATTTGTTAAAGTTTGCACTTCTAGTTAAAAATTAATTAGTATACACAAACATGCCATTTTTGTCTTCTTTTCCTCTTCTTTTCTTTTTGGTAGGATGACACGGAGCTTCAGGTTTGATTCCCAAAAAGTGCTAAGAGTGTAAAGGGTCACAAATTTAGCATCTGTTTATAACTTTTTAAAGTATCTGTGTTTCTTCATGAGAAAAGATGTGGCTGATTTAATGAGTTGCAGTAAGGTAGTAGGTTTTTGCCCTTGTGCGCTTCTGAAATCAAATCTGAACTGTTGTCTAGTCCTATTCTGCAGTAATACATATGTAGTCATGTTTATCTAGGTAAGTGGAAAGATGTATTAAGGATAAAAATCAATCCCCAACTTCAAATTTAACTCTAGAGTTAATTGACTATTCATTTGTATGTTGTTTTTGAAGATAATGTAGCAATTACAGGAATACTGCTTTGAAGTTAGAACATATCATTTTAAAGCTTAGATGGCAGGGAACATTATAAAAGCAAAAATGTTTCTTGCTTGAAAAAGCTTTTAAAAGCCTTGGGTTAGGAACAAGGAAATGGCTAAGCACTCCCTGTTATGTAAAGATTCCAAAAACAATACTCGTGCTCATTAATTTTAAATTGAGCATGATATATTAACTAATTTTATTCAAAAAGACTCCCTGTAATGGAATATCTTGATAGAAAAGCTGGTCGTAATGAAAAAAGGACTCTAAGATGTTCATAGGCTGGCGTGGGCTGGAAGAAATGCATAATCTGCTGAGCATTTGAAAGAGAAGAACTAACTATGAGAAATGAATACTGGATAGCAAAATGTATACAGAGTGCCAGACAGCTGAAAGAGATATGACACCTGGGGCTAACCTGATGTTAAGAATTTTTACAGTGCCAGTGTTGTTCCTCATCAATTTCATGAAACAGTTTGATGATCATCTGCAAATCTTTTCATTTACTGACTTTTAAATGCTATAAACATAAAGCAAAGAATATCATTTGCTTACTGTCCAAATCGTCTGAGCAATTCTGTTGAAGAGGAGCTGCAAAGACAACATTTTCTCGTGATTCTATGACTGCAAAGGCCCAGGAGTTGGAAGCAAGATGGAGCCAGAATTACTATCAATGGAGAAATGAACTAACTAACATCTTGAATCAATTTAAATGAAAAGAAGGACTAGAGTTTAATGAAAAGTAGGACTAGGAGAGACATGATAGCAGTGTTCCAATATCTCAGGGGCTGCCACAAAGAAGAGGGAGTCAAGCTATTCTCCAAAGCACCTGAGGGTAGGACAAGAAGCAATGGGTGGAAACTAATCAAAGGGAGAAGCAACATAGAAACAAGGAGAAACTTCCTGACAGTTAGGACAATTAATCAGTGGAACAACTTGCCTCCAGAAGTTGTAAATGCTCTAACACTGGAAGTTTTTAAGAAGATGTTGGATAACCATTTGTCTGAAGTGGTGTAGGGTTTCCTGCCTAAACAGGGGGTTGGATTAGAAGACCTCCAAGGTCCCTTCCAATTCTGTTATTCTATATCTATTTCTAAAGAGCCTCTTTAGGCATGGTGGACCTCTTTCCTTTCAAAAAGAAAGTCAAAAGCCTTTGTTGAAGAGAAGTGACACAGATCAGGCCTATGTTTCAGGAAGGTAGAGAGAGAGATTCACTGCTACAATAAGGCACTTTGCCTCTATATGGTAAAGTGCTTCACTGAAATAGGTCATGGTCAATTTATACATTATTGTTGAATTAAGTTCCTCAATTAGCAGGAGACACATAGAATTGTATGTATTAGGACAAATTCCTTGTAATAACAAATATAATTCTTCTATTTTTTAATTTAGAGAAAATGTAGAGAATATTTCATAAATGAATACAAATAAGGCAATAGAGTAAAAATGCAACTATGTAGTCTGAATTTACATACACTCACACATTCCTATTTCAAAGACCTCCATAATGATATTTGCAGCAAATAAGAAACTTTCTGGGAAAAAAAAAGAGTTTTGCTAATTTCTGCTGCTGAACATCTCCAGTTCCAATTTTTTGCTAACTTGCATGGGTGTTTGTGTACAGGTAGATCTTTCCATATCGCTGTGTTACATACACACAGCACATGTACCGATATTCCATTATATTCTGTCTAAACTGAGAACAGTTTGCTCAGATTCTTACTCTGATTTACAACCAACATGGAGTCATTAGACAAATAAGTCATTGCAGCTGAACAAGCACTTTCAACTCTAAACAGTGGGAAATGTTTATCAGAGACAAACATTTCATTTCTAAAAGGTTCACAGCTTTCTTTTACATACTATGCAAACATAAAGTTGTGGGGGGGAACAGTCATATTATAGGAGAGAAAAGGATTGTTAAATAGGGACGGGAAAGCTTATAACTATTTGTAGCCCCGATATGTAAAGTGGAGGAGAATTCATCTATTTTTCCCCCATCCATCCAGCCAGGATGGATTCTATATGTTTAATGTTAAATTTGCTTGATACTTGGGTCATTTGTTTTCCTTTTTTGTACACCAACATTTTTTCTTTATTTTTGTTGTTGTTAATGCTGGATGTATGGAGGGGGTTTTTGTACTTTATTTTTGTTGACAAAACAAATATGTTTTTAAAGAACAGAAAAAGATTTCAGTTAGTATTCACAAGGAGCATATTAATTCCAACCACCCCCAACTTAAAAAGAGAAATGGCAACCTGAGGAGAACCAGCATTCAGACCGAAAGGCAGTGCAAGGGAAATAACAGGGTTGGACAGCAACAAAGTAAAAGGAAGTTCAATTGCTAATTTAAAAGAGAAGCTGGGGGGAGTGGGTGGGAAGCTAAAATAGTTATTAGAAGAAAGAAAAACTGAAAAAGTACAAAAGAAGCAGTTTCTGTTTCAGGTAAGAGAAACACAAAAGCATTAAATTTCAGCTGTTCATATCTAGATAACAAATATATGTTGCATAAAAGTTGAATCCTAGAAAAGTTTATATTTGGATCCAAATTAAAATAGGGTCAAATATATCAAGCTTTGGAAATAAAGAAGTTCCCAACTGTCTACTCCACCACCCACCCCAAGCCAGTTCTGACATTGATGCTCCCAGAGTTAGGGAGGGAAGTCTCAATTTTGAATCCTGAATATATTGGTTGTAAAAATAACTTTAAAGGGGGTAATAATCACCATCCACATGACAACTTTGATGGTGGTCTTTCAGATGGCAGGTTCCTTGTTTAAACAAAACAACCATTTGCTTTAGGATTAGAAGCTCAAACAGAGGCCTGATTTTCTGTCAGGAGGAAAATAGGGCGCTAAAGCTTCATCAATAAAGAAGTACACATTGGATTCAATGGATGAATTGTGTGGAAGGTGCCAATAAGACATACATATCTCTCCAACTCTCACTTGGAGATTGAAGTCTGGTACATGACTCTTGAGTCAGTCCAATGTAGTGGTTAAAACACTAGGAGACTATGATTTCTAGTCCTGTCTTGGGCACAAAGCCAGATAGGTATCTTCAGACCTAAAAAGAAAGCAATGGCAAACCACTTCTGAAATCTTGTCAGGAAAACTACTTGTCCAGGTAGTCACTAGGAATCAAGAGAGAAGAGGGGAGGGGACAGGAGTGGAGTGGAGTGGAGGGAAGGGGAGGAGAGTCAATTCGAGGGGAGGGAAGGGGAGGGGAGCCCCTGACTATGGTAGAGATGGAGTTTGTTTAACTGATTATGTGCCATCAAATCATTTTTCATCCTAACAACACATAGCTATTTTTAAAGATAGAAATAGTTTTTAGGTAACAATAAAAGGAAAGGGTGAAAAATAAAATTTAAAAAAAAATCCAGGTCAATTTCTTGAACCAAATCATTATGCAGGAATTACAGTAAATATATATATATCACCATAACAAGCAATGAACAAGAAAAGACAATTGATGCTCAATCTTAAAGACAATTACGGGCTTTAGACAAAGCAGCAAGGGACTCGGTGATCATGGGACTATGCTTAAGATGGGCTGACTCAAAGAAAGCAGTGTGTTCCTTTTCAAGCAATGAAAAGAAACAGAAGCTTCATTTCGCTTCATTGCCTTTAAAACTGTTAAACAAAGAGAGACTACCATGGACAAAGTTGCTATATGCAGTTAATTTATTCAGGTTGTACACTGAACCTCTTGATCTGTGAAAGAGTTGGTTTCCTTACTGGTTATATTGGCAAAGTAAATTGGCATTCTTCTGTGAATTTTCCTTCAAGATCCATGCATACATTTCTTCTTAACTCAATTGGTAGCAGCATGAATAATAGCAGCACAGGAACAATTCATGTACTTTTGTCTGTATCAGTTCCACAAGATTCTTAAGCTTGGCAGCCTTTTTGGAACAAAATTTAAAGGAAGCTGTGAAAACTGAGTAATGTTTAAAGAAAATGTATGGCACTAAATTCATATGAAAATATCCTATATTACTGACTTCCTCTGCAACTCTAACCTCAAATCCAATTTTTTAGCTCCCCTGCCCCACATAAATATAATCTATATATCCGATCAGAAATTCCCTGTATCAGAAATGATATGTAGCCTTTACATGTTAAATCCTGTTGCAATTCACTAAATAGTTATTGCAACTACTTTATACAGCTCACATTTTCCTTTTCCAGATAATGTTTGGAACAGAATCACTGCTGTTCTCTGCATGGCAAGTTGGATGTAGGCCCAAGTTTTTGTTCTAAAGAAGGTATGTGTAGGTAAATATTCAGGTTCAAATTCACTGACGGAAGGAAGCCTTATCTTTTCCCAGGCACAATGAAAGCAGAATGCCTTTGTCAAGTACAAGGAAATTGGCAGTACGTTTACCAAATGACTAGTGTTGGAAGAAATGTCCATCTGGGTTCAGTTCCAAGTGGGGAAAAAGACACTGGAAACATGGAGACTGCTTGGAAAGATGGTTTTTAATGGTGGACAGGATCACATGCCTTGATGATGTTGGGGGAAGAAAAAAAGGGAAGAGATGCTGAGAGTGCCTGAGTTTTATACCCTCTCTGGGCTTTTGAATTTGAGCTTGTATTCTGGTTGGTTTTCAGACTCCCATGGGGCCATGCAGAGGCAATTCCAGGGCTGAAATGCTACCGGTTCACTCCGGTTCAGGCAAACCAGTAGTTAGCTACCCATTCAGTTGAACCGGCAATTGAAAAAAAGCTACTCGTTCCTCCGAACCGGTATTTCCGATGATCAGTTGTGCAGCGGGTTTAACTTTGCTAGAAAGTAGGATTTCCTGTTTTCTAACAAAGCTAAACTGCGCTGAACAGCTGATCTCCCCCCCCGCTGTTCTACTTACCTTCCCAAGCCTTTTTGCACATTCTGTGCATGCGCGGCCACAGCATGCACCAAAAGGAGGCTTGAGAAGGTAAGTAGAACAGCAGGGGGAATGAGGAAATCCTGCTTTCTAGTGAAGCTAAATCACGCATGACATCTGATCTCCCCGTCGCTTCTACTTACCTTTCCAAGCCTCCTTTTGGTGTGTACTGCACATGTGCGTACGCACACACAGCGTGCATTTGGCGCGCAATGCACAGCCAGTGAACCGGTGGCAAACTGGTTCGGATTTCACCATTGGGCAACTCTGTGGGCTGTCCTGAGTCCCAGGCTTGGTTAAGCCTTACTGGGTGATGTAATCTTCCCAGGTGCCATGTGATGAGATGGGTAGAGGGCTAATCCTATCATGTCCTAAGGGCCGTGTCTTAATCCCATCACCCTGGAGCTGAAGAGGGGGCAGAGGGCTACTGGAAGCTGTTTTCTCTTTAAAAACATGTTTCTCCTTTTCTCATCCAGGGAAATATAATATTCTGTTTTTTTAATATTTCCTAAAGTATTTCATTCTTCTAGGAAAGGGGTGGGTGCTAACGTCCTACATTAGGTAGTTTGCACTCCTCTATCTGTTTCTTTTCAAGCTCAATTTCAGAAACAATGACCAAAATATTTCAACATGAATTTAAGTGGCATGAAACTTGAAGGTGCAAGCCAAGACTAACAGGAGTTATAGAAGGTATGCAGAAGACTTTCCAAAAGAATGTGTCTGCTTGAAAACTGAGGACATAAACCAAGATCTAAACATAAAAGGGCAATATATATTCTGGAAAAATATACAGTAATCCAAAAAGTTCTGAGCCTGAAAAATAATTAATAACTATTCTAGTTCAATGACACCTGGGTTTTATTCCTAATTACAATGGAATGTTTTTCTTTCTACATTTTTGGAATTTAAAATAACAAAACTCTGACTCTATTTGGCAATGTTCAGGCTGTTTTACTGGGGAATTAAAACAAATACTTATGCCAAATATGTCTTCAGTGACATCACTTATCAGTTTACTTAAAATGTATTCTTGAAACCACTTTAATAAAATAAAAAAAAAGTGCTGAGCAGGGCCAGATATGTTAATATGGATGGGAGAATATCAGGAAATCCCTGGGGAATAGACTCAAACAAACAAATCCTGGTGAAAGTTAATGGCAAACCACTTATATATTGTTGCCAAACTACACAATTTGTTTCCACATAATCATTTTGCTTGTCCATGCAGATTGTTTGTTGTCCATGTAATCAGTAGATATTGTGCTTGATTTGGGGGGAGGGTATTTACTGTTAATATTTTATATTAAAGTATCTTACATTAAGTTGCAGCCTTCAACTAAAGATGGCAGGATAAAGACAATGGCCCATGGTGAATTGGGCTATGGACTAATTCAAAAAACATTCTTTTTGTTAAAATTAGCACTATGTTGCTTCTATAGCTATGATAGGAATGTTTGCTATTGTACAATCTATTGTTGTACTGGTTGCATGCCCATTACATAAAAAGATTAAAATATAGCACCCTGTTTTTATAAGATACATTTGATAATTTATCATCCCTTATTTTTTGTTCATAAAGACACCTTCGCTGGTTAATCACTAGACTCTGAATATTTTTTTCATCCATTGTGTTTTTTAAAAAATGATGAAAATTTGAACATACTACTTGAATCATAAATTAGCTGCAAAATTGGTAAGAAAAACTTTTGTCTGACAGAGATTCCTCTTTTTAAATACGTATTAGTTCTAAAACAACTTTCACTAATACTAAGTAGTTGGTAAAGTCTGCTTTCCCTTCCCACTTTTATTTATTGATTCAATGATTATAGTTTATTTTAGAACTCTCTCAAGAAGGATTATTTTAGGAAGTTCTCCAACTATGGTTTCTACATATTACTACAGAAACCTCTTGTTGACAGTGAAGGCAGTGTGTCCAATTCCAGTCACACACCTACCTATCTCTCTCTCCCTCCCTCCCTCCCTCCCTCTTTTATCCCAAGATTATGTCAACAAAAAAACCTGCATAATGTAACTAGGCAGAAGATATGGTAATGGACTTTGTCTTGCCCGATTCTAAAATTCAAAGAAATTGTGACTGCAATCATGAAAAAAAAAAAGGAAATATCCTATGTGGAAGAACAATTATTACAGATTTAGACAAATTATTAAAGGGTGGACACATGCAAGGATCCTACTGCAAGGGTATGGTTTCCCATTTGTAGCATATGGCTGTGAAAGCTGGAACATTGGACTGAATGAAAAAAAAAAAACCTTACTGTTGAATTGCAGTTTTGAGAAAATTTATTGCGAATACCTTAGTCCCCAGGAAGAACAAATGATTCATTACTAGATGAACTACAACCAGATTACTGTTTGAAACATTAATAATGAAGCTAATCTTAAATGTTTCTGATACTTATTGAAATGGCAAGAGTCATTATAAAAGAACATGGCACTTGGAAAAATCGAAGGCAATTCAAAACAGAGGCAAAATAAGGTGACTTGAAGCAACCCCAATGACAAGAACCTAGTGAAGTAATTGTTGATCATCAGCGTGACTAAATGATGCCCATCAGGTCAAGAAAAATAAAAAAAATATTAAAAAATTAAGAAGTCACTGTGCCGTCCCCCCACTTTGGAACAGTGTTCCTGCAGAAGTTACATTGGTCCTGACTGTCAGAAATCCATGAAAGCCTAACTTTTGCAGAGATCCTTGGGAATAGACTGGTAATAAGGAAGACCTTCCTGTCATAATGTTGTTGTCAAATATTATGTCTGTTCCTTGGGATGTTATTTGATTTCTCTTACGTTTTCTGTCAGTCTTATCTATGTTGTATTTTTTTGTTTGTAAACTGCATGAGCTTCTTTTTTTAGATTTTTTAAATCCTGCTTTTATTATTTTTATAAATAAGTCCTCCTATTTTCCACACAGCAACAACCCTGTGAGATAAGTTGTACTGAGACATAGTGACTGGCCCAAAGTCACCCATCTTGCTTTCATGTTTAAGGCAGGACTAGAACTCATAATCGCCTGGTTTCTAGCCTGCTGCTTTAATCACTAGACCAAACTGGCTCTCTTTATTGGACTGAGAAATATATAAATTGCAATGAATGAACAAATTACTTAATTATTGTATTTGTAAAGGGCATCTTCCATCTGCTACATGGGCGATCCTACCCAAATCAAACTAAAATAAAATTATGGGAGAGTCATAAAGAAATTAAGTTATTCAGTGCAATCAGAAATTATCAGTAAAAAGAACTTAAAAACCATTAAAATCCCAATAGGACACATAAGAGATGAGAAATAAAGGGACGGAAACATGCAGAAAATCTAATCCTGCTAAAAGGAGTACACTATAATATAATGTTATTATATTAAAAAGTTTCTTTCAGATAACTATCAACCAAACATATCCATAATACTATAGACAGTGATGGCTAACCTTTTTGCCATTGTGTACCAGGAGGGGGGGCGGGGGAGGTTCATGCATGCGCATGCCCACACCCATAATTCTATGCGCCCCACCCTGCACATGCGCATGCAACTCCCCTTCCCCCCGGCAGCGATGGCCTGGTAGGCCCGACTTTTTCTTTCTCACCTGGCTCTCTAGGAGTCTCTGGAGGCTGGGGACAGCAAAAAACGTTACTTCCTGTCCCACTGGGAGTTGGGAAATGGGCTGTTTCTGGCCTCCGGAGGGCCTCCAAGGGACTGGAGAAGGCTGTTTTCGCCCTCCCCAGATGTATAGAGAGGATATGGAGCCAGGTGAGAAAGAAAAATGGGCCTTCCCCACCCCCCCAGGCCCTCCGGAGGCAGGAAACAGCCTGTTTCCCTACTTCTGGTGGGCCCAGAAGGCCCTAAAATCAGCTGGCCGGTGCGCGCATGCGCACCAGAGCTGAGCTGGCGAGCCCACTGATATGGCTTTGTGTGCCACCTGTGGCACGCATGCCATAGGTTCACCGTCACTGCTATAGGAAATATCAGGGCCTCCAATGAAACTTGTAAATTGCAGACCAATAAGAAAAGGCACTGCTTCAGATAATCTAGATCCATACTGTTTAGATGACAGCAGAAAAATGCAGCCCACCAGTATACCTTTCATGGACAGAAATTTAGGACAGGTCATAAATTTTGAGCCTTTTCCCAAACAGAACAAAATGATTACCTTAAGGCTTGCAAATACAGATAGTCCTTGACTTAACAACAATTCACTAAGTGACCGTCCAAAGTTACAATAGCACTGAAAAAAGTGACTTATTACCATTTTTCACATGCAGGATTCCCATGGTCACATGATTTACATTTGGATACTTGACAACTGATTCACATTTACAACAGTTGCAATGTCCCGGGGTCATGTGATCACCTTTTGCGACCTTCTGACAAGCAAAGTCAAGGGGGAAACCAGATTCACTTAACAACAGTGTTACTAATTTAACAACTGCAGTGATTCACTTAACAAACGTGACAAGGAAAGTTGTAAAATGGGACAAATTTACTTAACAAATGTTTCACTTAGCAACGTAAATTTTGGCCTCAGTGGTGGTCATAATTCAAGAACTACCTATATTTGAGATACAACTTCAGTTGTTCAAATATCCGCCCTTTAAAAATTAGCTCATGAAGATCGCCCAAGATTTTATGGCTTCGTAGACCAAAACTGCATGTTTAGTTATGTCTTAAAATTAATTGAAAATCAGTGAAGTTGTAATATTTGTTATGAAGGGTATCCAAACAAAAATAAAAATAAAATAATGGATGGAATGTTTTCATATAGTGGTGGCCTACAAATCATGTCGAGCATGTTACAGTGATCCAAATAAAATATATGGAGGCACTCAAACTAGGCCTTCTTTCTCTAAAGTTGGCAATTCCTATCCAAGCAATTTTATTATCAGACTCACCTATGTGTGAGTTGGGTGGCTATATAAAACTATTTAATAAATAAATAACCTTGATCCCCAAGAAACAAAAAATGATAGAAACTTCACATTACATCTGGAATCATCCAGACAACATGTTGAACTACTGTATGCTTGATTTTTCCATTATCCCAATTTGAAAGCAACAGATAAATTTAGAATACAGAATAATATAATATAATATAATGGTATATATATATATATATATATATATTAGAAATATATGTATAAAAGATACATTAAGATAATGTATTGTAAGCTTAACACATTGTAAGCCGCCCTAAGTCTCTGGAGAAGGGCGGCATATAAATCAAATTAAAAAAAAGAGAAAGAGAGAGAGAGAGAAAATGTATAAATATGGATTACCGATGCAAAACTGTTGAAAAGAAGATGTAAATATGTGTTTTTGTTTTTTTAAAAAAACTGTTTAATAAAATATATTTTTTAAAAAAGAATACAGAATAATCTTGGGACCAGATGAGTTTTTGCCTGTGGTGAAATACAATTTTTTTTACTACCGGTTCTGTGGGCGTGGCTTGGTAGGCGTAGTGTGGTTTGGTGGGCATGGCAGAGGATGGATACTGCAAAATATCCATTCCCACCCCACTCCAGGGGAAGGATACTGCAAAATCCCCATTCCCACCCCACTCTGGGGGAAGGATATTTCAAAATCTCCATTCCCACCCCACTTTGGGGCCAGCCAGAGGTAGTATTTGCTGATTCTCCGAACTGCTCAAAATTTCTGCTAACGGTTCTCAAGAACCTGTCAGAACGTGCTGGATTTCACCCCTGGTTTTTGCCAACTCACTTTATTCAGAATTAAATCTGACCTCCCAGAACAGAATTGTGTTCTGTATGTGTGCCAAGTAGGCAGAGCACAGAATAGATAAAATCGCCAGAATATTGCTGGTGATCTACAGATAGTTTTCTGTTTCCTAGCTTTAGTTGCCATTCTTGACCAGTGAAAGAGGAACAGGAAACATGAAAGGAAATGCCATTCCTATTCATCCTTCGGGAAAGCTCAGATTTTAAATCTAAATTGCTAGTACGAGTGTTTCCTTTTTCCTGTACTTAGAAATAGATGGTATAATTATATGGCCTTTGACACTACTTCTTATTTACCAGCAATGAGAGATGACATTTGGGCTTTATTTCCTGCTGAATATTATTATGGTTTAACAACTGCTTTTTATTCTTCTTTTTAAAGGTGGTTGTTCAGATTATTAATGTATTTTAATTACTACACTGTAAATTGCTCCAGAGGCATTAATTAAGGATGGCATGCATATAAACACATTAACTTTTTTTTTAAAAAAAAAGTGGTCACAGAGAAATAGCTTTGCTACAAATAGAAAGAGTCACCCCTTAAAGCCTGTTCTCATTAGTAGTCCTTAGCAGGGCTCAATTTTTATGGTGGCAGTAGAAAATGTTGCTGGCATAATAATGCATTGTCTTGACAATCTCTATCCTTCTTTGTGTTTGTTGGCCTTGCTGGGGTTTTGTGATTTAGAAAACAGTGGGATAAAGCTGTGTAAATCATAGTCTGACAAAGGTCACACTCATAGGGATAGGGACAAAACTCTGGTTGCTAGGCTGTTTCACTGATGCTGAAAATAACTAATAAAGGAAGGTTCTGAGGTGTAATGTATGCATGTGCTACTGACAGTATAAATTTAAATACGGACCTGTTTGCATTACATTTTGGCCTGAATAATTATTTTGGTTTGAAAATTTATGGATTGCATAATTGCTGTGTTGCCATGATGAAAAAAGGCCAGTGAAATTACCGCTAGGTTCCTACTTTGCAGTAAACCATAATTTTGTTACCAAAGCTTTATTGAACAATAAAAGGTCTACACAATCTTTCAATGCTTTTTATAAATCACCAAAACTGATTGCATGGTGATATGGTGTGATGTGCGAACACAGTGCTGTGTGTAAAGGCTCATAACATGTTCTGGTAATCTATTATCTAGGAAATAGTAAACATGTATGAAGTCACCTTAGTTCTCCTTGGGTGAGGGAAGCACTTTACATTAAAAAAGAGAAAATGCGATAATAGAAGTTTCATTTCATTCTGAATGCTTCCTCTAGTTGCTGGGAGAGATTTTTGCACATATGTGCAGCTGATATATTGATTGCTGCTATTGGTTGTATCAGTACATATTACTTTACCGTACAGGCTACATTAATTCAAGAAATTGGTTCGAAAAGTGTTTCTCTTAGAGAAGAATTAATCCATACTTTTCCAGTTTTGCTAAGCCTTAGGAAACATAGTACATCTTTTTATATTTTATATTCATGGTTTTAAAGTAGAGTTACTTTATGGCTTGATCCCTGAGCATATCAGTAGTTTGATATAAGCATACAAAATTATCAGCAGACATAAGGGAAAAGCCTATCAACTCAAACCACACAGTAGTTGTAATCTTTGTCAATTCTGAAAAGTTGTGATTTCTTTTTTCATCATGGAAATACAATAATAAAGAAAACCTCACTTATTTGATTGCTAGCTTGCTTGATTTCTAGCTGGCATACAAATAGAGGTAGAATGTTTCTCTGAAAAGGAAGTTGGCAAATCTACATATTTTAAAGTTGCCAAGTTTGAAAAGGATTGATCTACAGGAATTCTAATGAATGCATTTTACATACAGGCGGCTTTGAAATTCTTGAAGCTATCTAAAAACCTCTTGGCAAATTTGCATGACACAGAAATGATGTTTACTACTTTAAATGTTTTTGTTCTGATCCTTAAAATTACAGTATGTACCAAAGCCTTCAAAAGGTTGCAACATCTTTGAAGCTGCAGGCTTTGGTGCTTAGTAATTGACAAAGATGGCCAACATTACTTCTGCTTATTTACAATCCAAAATCATGACCTTTCTCTAGATGTCATCATAAAACTTCATTTGGAATGCTGTGAGATGATAGCAGAAGGTAGCAATGACGGAAGGATAACAGACCAGAAAAATCACTGCAGCTGGGGATACAGAAGAACAAGAAAGTCTCATTGTACTCATTGTACTTCATTATACCAGACATTTTTAATAATAATAGTAAAAAAGGACAATGGCAATTCTACAATGAATTGTATGGACACTTTCCTCTTCAATCCTTTAGGTTCACAACTCTTCCATAAGAATTAAGGATTAAATATTGGAACATCTGCACATGAGTAGAAAGGTTAGAGTAATAATGGACAATTATTTGACTAACTTCACCACAAGCATGCAGGATCTTTTTAACACAGAGAGATTTCTCTCGCTTGACAAAGTACTTTTCTTCTGTCCTATTTGTCCACTGAAATCATGGCTCAAAAATGGCAACACAGGAAGAATTTCTCAGCTCCTAGGATTTTTTTTCTTTTTTTTGTTTTAGTAATTGAATCGCTGAAATGGTTGAATCTAATTTTGAATAGGCCCATTTTATATGGGGAGTCCAGTTTGGTACTTTAGATCAGACTGGAAAATTTGGGTAGATGCAAAAAGCTCCAAATTGATGCATGCTCAAGATTATACTTTACTGAGGCTACAGAACACAGCCACATGTTTGAGTGAGGTAGTGTAGCTCAAGTCCTTAATGAGTTGTAACAGCCAAGGCCTCCATTTAGGTTCCAACACCTTTAACATGTCAGCAGAACATAATTAAAAATCCTATGACATAATATGGCTTATTTGATTTAATGCTGTGAAAGCTTATTACATTTTAGCATTACATGAATCAGTCAACTTATAGTAGGGCTACAAAATCCATGTGGTTTGACTCAATTTAATTGGTATGGTCATTTGACTAATTACTAACAATAAACTAACATATCCAGGTGGCAAACCTCCAAACCTCAACCAGATAACAGCAAAAATGACATGAGTTTTCCGTATTTTTTTGCCATCTGGATATCTGCCACTTAGACCTGGCAGCCCAAACTATGGCCAGCTTAACACAGTTTAACATACTTTTGTTTAAAGAAAAACCAGCTCAGTTTGCGCAAGAACCAGGATAAGGTGCAAGTCTTCATGTTCATTGGAATGATCAATAAGTTGATAAAGGAGGAAGCAAAGTTCTAAATTGCTTCTCCCCATCTAAATACGCTCCTGGCGGCAAGCTTTATTTCATTTAATTCTATGACAACCCCAACCGCGTGATTTGGTTTTACGTCTCATCCAGGTGATCCCTTTTTAAAAGGATCCTGCAGGATCCTCGCATCTTTTGCTCTAATAATATGTCGTATATTTTTGTCTATTGCGGTCTTGACACTTCCGTTCGTCCCACTGACTGAAATAACTCAAATGAGTCCCCGCTCCCTATTTTCTCCTCCGCCCCTTTTTAGAAACCATCCCCTTCAGTCTGTAGAACCGGGGAGTCCGATTCCCAAACGCTGCGTGATTGATGGGACAATTTCACGCGCCCTTATAAAGCCCTTCCCCGGCTTCGTCAATCGCGCAGCCAGACGGGAGGGTTGCGTTTTGGCATGCAAAGCAGACCCAAGTTCTTTGGGGACGGGCTGAGAAACCTCAGGGGGGACTCACGGGTCTAAACCGCCCGAGTTCCCGCGAGGAGGCGGCAGCAGCGACAGGCTTTCATTACGCCCTCCTGTCGAGTTGAGAAGGTGGGGTTTTGCCTTGGCGAGGGCGGGGCTCCGACGAAGGCCGAGCACGGTGCGGGGACAGGACAGGAGGGCAAAAGGAGCAGGTCGAGCTCGGAGCGAGCGCCTGGAGCGCGCGGGTGAGCAACCGGTGGGAAGTTTTTTTTGTTTTTGTTTTTTTTTTGGCTGCGCCGAAGCTCGGAAGCTTCGCAAAAGTCCTTTGCCGCCGCCTTTGGTGCGGTTCCGATGAGGGGTGGTGAGTTAGTTGGGTTTAATTGGGGAAGGATTAGACTTGACCTGGATGGGTGGGGTGGCTTCTGTCGGTTGATATTTTGGCGGGAAAGACGCCTGGGCTTCCCTAGTTGGGAGATAAGCTGTCGGGACCCCCTCCCCTTCCCCGCAGAAAGTTTCCCTAGCAGCCGCTGTAGTTAAAGGGCTGAGTTGGTGATTGTAAACACGGTGCTGCTTCCATCGCTGAGCCGCAGGAGTTTCTCATGTTGATGGAGGGGGAGGGGGGTCTTTCACACACGCACACTCACTCCTCCAGAAGACTACTGGAGGGAATAATGTCAGTGCTATAAAGACTGCTAACGGGGAACGGTAAGCTGGTATGCGAGCAGTTACAGAGGAATGCACAATATAGGAATTACTCCAGTGCTCATGCCAGGAGTGCGAGTTCAGAATTTTCTTCTTAAAGGTGCAGTCTGCTTAATTCAAAGGCTTCAGAAGGATTACGCCGCCGTCCTGGAAGGATAAAAGGGGGGAAAAAACCCCATAATCCTCCTTTTCAGATACTGTTCAATTCGAGGGATCCTGCACAGAAGGCTTCTCGCCCTCCTCCTCTTGTGCTTCATTATGTGCCATAAACACTATCAAAGAGTGCTGGGAGTACTGGCACGGTTGCAACTGTATTATGGCCTACAGTTGGATTAATGGGGATGCTGGAATTCTTATTTATTGACCTCCTTAGTGCTAACTCTGTAATGTTATACATGTTTTTCCGCAAGTCCCCATGGCGCTGAAGGGGTCTTATCCTCAAAACAGGCCTGGGTTTTCTCAGCCTTAGGCTAAGCAGTTGAGTAAACAGGCATACTTGAGCATGGAGCTGTTGGAGCAAAATGCAGTTCTAAAACCCTGTTTTTTAAGTATTGTAGAACAAATGTCTAAAAGCAAAATCTTAGTTGCCGCTATCTTTTGCTTTTAAAATGTTGTGTAATAAATATACAAGTTTGTAAAATATTCCTAGACTTTGTACAGTTCTGCTTATCAGATTGGGATTCTGCTGGAGGGAGGCACAATTTAATAAACTTTGTTGCTGAACTGCAATCTTACACATGTCAGCTCAAAAGTGAATACCCTGGAGTTCATTGGTGCTTTCTTCAATGTAAATTTATGAAGGATTTATTTTCTGGGAAAGGAGGTGGAATTTGTGCTGCTCTGCAGCATGTAATGCCATTATTCTTTGTTGAAACAGTTTGGGAACAGGTTTGTCATACAGTAGCTACTTCCTTAGGATTCCTTGTGTACATTTTGGGGTATATTTTAAGGTATCTCCACCCATTCTCAAAGACACTGTTAGGCTTTGTACAAATTGTACCTATTTTCTTAATAACCCTGAAATATTTACATAATTGTATTTGAAATCTGGATTAGTTGGTGCTGTTGAGCGGAATTAGGTTTGATGAAAAAAATTGCTCCAGTCTGCATAACTATTACATACCCTACAAGGTTTCAAACTTAAAAAAAATATTTTTCTACAGAATTTATGTGTGATAGGAAATATAAAGAGTTCTTAATTTGCCTATCAGCTGGAGAGCAGAATATGATTTACTTGTAGATCAACAGACGTTGATCCAATACAAATGATTACTTTTTGTTCACTTTGCCTTCTGGAACCACCATGGTTTATGTTAAATTATTCTTGGCTAGTTTTCTTGTGCTGTAATTCAGTAGACCCTTTATTTAAAAACCAGCCTCGCTGTTTAACTGCATGTAGAATAAGAAACTGCCTACTTTAAATGTCTCAGAAAAACTTCAATTAAAAGTTTCTATTGTTTTTCTGGCACAATATAACCAGTCAACCTTTTCATGTTATCATGCTTGGAATAACTGTAAGAATACAGTTGAGACTGCCCACTTATTTAAATGTTAAATTCTGCTTCCATAGGTCCACTATTAGTATAGTGTACTAACCAGCTGTAGGCCTAAAATCTTAGAGTGTTCATCAAGCATTTATTTCATTTTATGGAACACAATTTTTCTCCTTTATTCTTTATCGGAATCTGTGGGAAGATGGAAAACACTGAAACAATTTTTTGATATTTTAATTTGAATGAGAAATAATTATCCTCCATAAATGGGGCCTGGGAAATTACTATTTAAAAGAAGGATCTAGAACTTAATCCATTCCTCCTCTGTACTTTTGAGAAGCATTTGAATGGTATCCATTAGCTATGTCAGCTGCTACTGGTCAAATTGTCTTCCAACAGTAGTAGATATGCTTTGGAAATGATAGACAGTTTCTTTTCTTTTTTTATTAAGAAATGATAGGCACTTTCTCCTATACCTTTTCTCCCCATCAAGGGTGATTTATTAGATTGTAGCTACTGAATGATTTTAAGTTTTTGTTTTTCCTTTTTTGTTGTGCAATAGGATATATTGCATTCCTGTGTTGATGTTGAATTGACCTCAGTTCTGGGTTATGGATGGACAAAATGAAGTAGACTTTTCCAATAACAACATTACACCATTGTGGAAGAGAAGATCAGCGCATCGTGGGCATTTGCACACCAAGAACAAATCTAGACCACAGTCCTATCAGAGTTCCACTGGGATCCTCTTCACAGATTTTCCTGTGGAAGACAAAGATACATTCACTTTAATGCAACCTGATGAAACAATTAATTCTCCGGACAGCAACTCTATTCAAAGAGGTCCCTTGCTTTTGACCTGTAAAAGTGCACCAAATGGAAAGGTTCAGTTTCCAGAACACAGAATCTTATCTTCTTCACTTTCTGATCAGCCCCTACAGATCTTGAAAATGGTTTCAAATAATTCTATAAACTTTACCTCTAGCGGTTCTATAGATTCAGCAAGCAATAAATCAACTTGCACGAGGAAGGCTTCTAATCAAGCATCACTTAGTCCTGAGAAGGAACATCTTGTTTTCACATCAAGCCTTGGAGTGTCGCCACCAGAAATTGTGCATTTGCCAAACAATAACACAACCATTGCCTTAGCATTACAACCCAGTCAATTTCCTAAAAGCTTAGAAAATGAACCTGTTTGCCTGCATGCTCCCTCAGACATTCCACATTTGCCTCTGCAAAGAATACCATCAAATCGGAACGACCAATCGGATAGGTCATCTGTGACTCTGAGCACAAATAGTCTTGCCGCATTAAAAGTGGGGAAACAGCAGATCATCCCTAAGAGCTTAGCTTCTGAAACGAGAGTAATTGGCAAAGCTAATGGTCAGAATTCAGAGCCAAACAGCAGGGTACTTAAGGTACGCAGCATGGTGGAGACTCTTGATGTACCTTTGGTAGCCAGTGAAGATGATGAAGCAGAAGGGGATGTGGAAAGCCCAGGGATGCTAAAGCGTAGCTTGAGGTCTACTTCATACCGACGAGCTGTTGTGAGTGGTATTGACTTTGATGGCATTGCCAATATTAAAATGAAAAGCAAACTGTCTCAGCTAGGGCTGAAGGCAGTCATAGAAGATAAAGAGAAATTCTCTAGTTTAGGAAGAATAAAGGTAAGTAAATAAGTGAAATTGTTAATAGTTTACAGTCATTGGTAGTACAGATTGGCTTATTTTGAACATTTGCTGTTTTAGTTTTTATGCTGAAAGATCAGGATAGTATTTTAACCATAGATTAATAGGGGGAAATGTGGGAAATCTTACAGGTTTAAGGATAAGAAAGGAAATATTCGTTGCAATTGAGTGATAACAGTCTTATCCAGTGGTGAAATTCAATTTTTTTTAATAGCATTTCTGTGGGCATGGCTTGGTGGCACGGTGGATTTGATTTAAATCGAGTTGATTTAAATCACAATTTAAATCATGATTTAAATCACTAGTAAAAAGGCTTGATTTAAATCAACTCGATTTAAATCATAATTTTTAAAGAGCAACTGTCATCTCTGCTACTCCTTTGACCCACTGTTGACTCACCAATAGTCCCAGTGTTGCAGAATATACAGCCTCATGCTACATAACTAAGCTCCATTTCATGCTGAATAAAATAAATTATTTATGTATCTTAAATAGAAAACTATCTTACAATAGATTTTTACCCAAAAGTTTTTTATTAAAATAAATTCGATAAAAATCAAAAAAATCCAATTTAAATTAAAAAAATCCAATTTAAATTAAAAAAAATCTGATTTTTTTTTATTTATTTTTTTTAAAAATCATTGATTTTTATCCACCCTGCTTGGTGGGTATGGCTTGGGCATGGCAGGGGAAGGATACTGCAACATCTCCATTCCCACCCCACTCCAGGGGAAGGATACTGAAAAATCCCCATTCCCTCCCCACTCCTGGGGGAACCATATTGCAAAATCTCCATTCCCACCCCACTCTGGGACCAGCCAGAGGTGGTATTTGCCAGTTCTCCGAACTACTCAAAGTTTCCGCTACCAGTTCTCCAGAACCTGCTGGATTTCACCCCTGGTCCTATCACCAAATGAATCTTTGAAATCTTCCTGAACAGACCCTTTGTTATTATATGTAATCTTATCCATTTAGGAAAAAAAACTTAATAATTCAGTGTGTTACTTTTCTTAAAATGTACATATTTTTAAGTCTTTATACAATTCATCCCCCACTTTTCATTATCTGTGATAATCCTTTATTTACTCTGTTAAGTGGGAAATTAATTCAAACTGCATGGTTGGAACATCACAGTGAGTTCTTTATTCATCGAGTGCTCTTATTGCTATCCAAAAATTTATCCCTATGACATTCATATAGGATGAGGTATTTTGTCTGAGAGATTTTTTCCTCTTTGTGTTCAGAACTTGGTTAGTGTGGAGCATTGTTCAGTGCAGAAATAAACTGACTTGTTGAGAGCAGTGACTTTCTGTGACCCTTTAGGTACTCTAGCTCTTATTAGGATCAGAGGCAAGCCATGTGCCTCACTCTTATCTCAGAAAAAAGCAGACTCATACATTGATTTGCTCCAGACTGGCAACCTAAAATGTTTATATGTATGAGAATGAGATTACTTTTGATAAATTTCTATTCAGATGCTCAGATTTATGACATTGAGATGGTAAACACGATTGTTCCAGATTATGTCAATATGTCTTGATAAAAGATTTGGGATTATGAGCCACAGTGGAGCAGTGGTTAGAGTGCAGTACTGCAGGCTATTTCTGCTGCCTGCCGGCTGCCTGAAATTTGGCAGTTCAAATCTCACCAGGCTCAAGGTTGACTCAGCCTTCCATCCTTCTGAGGCTGAGGACCCAGATTGTTCGGGCAATATGCTGACTCTGTAAACCCCTTAAAGAGGGCTGTAAAAGCACTGTGAAGGGGTATATAAATCTAAGTGCTATTGCTATATTTTTTTGGTTATTATATTTATGGTGCTAATTATTCCCTAGTTGTAAATATCTCTATAGCTTTGGTGGAAATATTGCTTATGTAACAATGCGCTTCAGTTATACTTCAAGATTAACCCACTTTATAGAGATTATATTAATTTTATTTAGGACAATCATGGAACTGACAAACTGGAAGAGCAGGATGCAAAGATGCAAGCTAATGAATTCATTCTTCACAAACTTTTTGTGCAGATTACATGTGTATTTGAAAGCATTATTTGGAGTTGAGTTTTCCTTTCAGATAATTGTATTAAGGGGATAGATACCTTACAAATCAGTTTTTTTGGAATCTTAACTCATATTAGTCAAAAGAAACTGACAGGGTTTCTTGCTATCTATTCATGTAGAACCTTTTGCATAAAGAAAAGTTAAATTTCCCAGAAATTCAAAGTCAAATAATTTGTGCAAAGGAAACATTTGTATAAATCAATTACAGAGTTCAACACATATACAATGTATAAGGTTGACTTAGCCTTCCATCCTTCTGAGGTCGGTAAAAGGAGGACCCAGATTGCTCGAGGCAATATACTAACTATAAACCACTTAGAGAAAGCTGTAAAGCACTGTAAAGCGGTATATAAGTTTAAGTGCTATTGTTGTTTGGCACAGGTTTTTTTTACTGGATTTGTTGTGTATAAATTCGCTAATCTTGACTTTACTAAAAGCAACATGTTTTTTTTTATTTACAGTCCGGGCTTTTTCTAGGCCCCAAGGTATATTTTTTTTAAATGTCAAATGTAACCACCACCTGGGACTTTAGAGATTTTATGCAGGAATGTATGCATTAAACTATTAAAAAAACCAAAGAATTTGAAGATTTCTTTTTTAAAATTCCATTTTGGAATGTAGATATCATCTGAGGAATGTTAGGATTTTCTTTTAGTATCTCTGAGCCACTGTGTGGTTTGTTTAGTTTTAGCTTAATGTGTTGTGCAGGCCAGCCATTGTGTTTTGCAAGTTATGATTATCTCTTAGCAAGATGCATAAACTTAGCTAGTCATTTAACTAACAGATCATGGCTATTATATCCTGTTCTTTTCATTTCAATTCTTCTATCATGTTGAAGCTGAATGAGGTAAATTGTGATGCAAGAGGTGTTTCTGTCAATCCAGCCTTCATCTGACCTGTTATTTTTGATCTTTTATGTAACTCTGGGAGCATCTGCTAGGTGGGGGTGGAATAAGAAAGTCTGTTTATGTCAGTCCTGTTACATGTATACAAATTTTAATCCAACTCCCTAGACTCATTACCAAATGTGAAGACATTATCTGTGGTGGAATATATACAAAGTCTAAAAGAAAATGCTTTAAAAATCTTGAAAAAAATAGAAATTTAGATAAAATCTGGTGTGGAATTCTTAGTAATTTTCTATAGAACTAGAGGGTTTTTTTTTAGGATAAATAGGGGGAAAAAAGTCTGGCTTTTCTTTTTTTAGCCAAATGCTGCTATGCATTTTATTACATTTAACCACAGTGAACCATTTCATACTTTAACGAAGAATTTAAAACTTCTTCAGCGAAAACATCACTGATATTATACATGTTAAAAGTCTGTTATTTTTAAACATTCCTCTAATTTCAGGAGAGACAGTGATTCTAAGAGTGGTTTTATTTTGTAAATGGGTTTGGAAAGTTCTGGTTCAGAATCAGAACTGTACCAAAGTTGTAGATCTCCTGGAAGATGGCTACTATCCTAACTTACTAATGATTTAAATATGTTATGGAAAACATTCGAAATTCATTCATTCTTATGCAATGCACCAGGCATTCCTATTTTCACCAGTTTCTCCTTTCCCTTCTCTATTTTCTTTTTGAAATATTATAGAAGAAAATGCTAAAAGGACAAGGGACATTTGATGGACAAGGTAAGAGCTGCTTGAGTATACTGTACTTATTTTTAATGATATATTGTGGAAAGAAGTGGAACCAGGTTACACTGCAAAGCAAAGTTTGGGTCAAAGGTATAGATTATTCTGTTTATATTAACAGGGTAAGGGAAAACAAAACCAAAGTCATTGCAGCAAATATAAAGTAGCATTATTATTGCAATATCCAGTAGGTTCTTCCGCTGATATCATGGATAGGAGAATGTCAGGACCAACTTTATAATGTATTCAAGTAGAGTAAAACAGGAGAAGGAAACTTCCTATTGCAAAGAATAGTTACAATTTGTCATATTGTGTAGTTAATGATAGTGAGGAAATGCAAGGTATTAATCTTGTTATAATGGCTATAAAAGCTTCAGTTATGTCTTATTTACAAGAGTTTACCATCTGGCCTCATAGGTATTGTGATTTTTTTTTGTTATTGTTGTTATCATAGTTACTTCTTGGCTATAATTTACTGGCAGGGGTGGGCTACTGGGGGTTCGCAGGGGTTCGGGAGAACCTCTAGCTAAGATTCTGTGCAGTTCGGAGAACCCCCAAATCCCACTCCTGGCTGGCCCCACCCACCCCCACCCCCTCCCAGGAGTCCCCACACGGCCTGTTTTGGAAGCAGGTAAGTGCAGGGCATGCGCGGAGGCTCGGGGAGGGCGAAAAACGGGCCTACCGGAAGTTCAGGAAGGCTGGAAACAGGCCCCGTCCATCCTCCAGAGCCTGGAGAGACTGTTTTCGCCGTCCCGGAGGCTCAAGGAAAACCTCTGGAGCCTGGGGAGGGCAAAAACGTGCCCCACCATGGTGCAGGAGGCCGACTAGGCCATGCCCACCATGGCCACGCCCACCCAGCAACTGGGCAGAGAACCCCTTGCTAAAATTTTTGAAGTCCACCCCTGTTTACCAGTACAAATTTTTATCACTTGTAGGCAACACTTTGGTTTGTTTGTTGGTTATTTGCATTTCAGATGTCTGCGAATTTTTTAATTCATAATTTTCTCTTTTTTACATTATTCAAGTTCTCTCATCAAGCAGTTGCCTTTGTTCATTCAATGCCTCATATTTCTTAATTTGAGACTGCTTCATTTTTTAGCCACAATCTACATATACTGCTTTATGCTGGTCTATGACCATAATAAAGACTTGATTTGATCTACATATGCTGCTGGTTTAACATATTGCAATTTTTAATATTTTTCATACTTTCGGTGGCATCCTCACATTTTGTTATTACCAGTGTAGTTTATTTATTTATACTATATTTTAAAAATCTTAGGCTTTCAGTCCAAGTTGTAATTTGAAGAACAGTTGAAAAGTAACATGATAAATTGAAAGCAGGGGTCAAGTCCAGTTACTCTTCCCGTACTCCAAGAGTATTAACAACAGGAAAGCAGACTTGATAGGTTTGATCCAATGCATGTATATATATAGAACTAACTCTATAGAATTCAATAAATAATCATAAGATTCACATCTAGGAAGAATTGAAACATAGTTCAGCCTACTTTCACAAAGTCATCTTATTGTTGACTTCTTAGGTCTCTTAACTGATTATGTGTCTATTTTAAAACTGCATTAATTATTTGTCATTTCTCTGGAATGTAAAGACTGAAATAGGGCTATCTGGGGTTTCTGATTGAAACTTCAGATACTTAGGTCAAGTCTTTTACATATAATAATGTACGGTACTACTGTGGCTTTACTGTGGCCCCGGAAATTCGTAAGATTTCTGACCTCCGGGTATTTTGCTGCACACTCAAGACCCTATTGTTCCGCCAGGCTGGGTTAGCAACATAATTTTAAATTGGATGTTTTAAATTTTTGGGGTTTTAAATTAAGCCAAATTTATTTAATACTTTTAAATTATTTAAATTGATGTTTATTCTGTTTTTAAATAGGCTGTACACCGCCCTGAGTCCTTCGGGAGAAGGGCGGTATAGAAATAAAATTATTATTATTATTATTATTGTTGTTGTTGTTGTTGTTGTTGTTGTTGTTGTTGTTGTTATTATTATTATTATAACATGTTGCTCATATATTATCAATTTCCTGAATCTTATTAGGGTAATTTGTATTTAGTATTTAAAAGGTAAAAGAAATATAAACATCAGATCAGGTATAATTTATGCAACATGATAAAGTATGGAGTGATTTGATTGACATTTTAATAGGCATGAGAAAAAAAAACCCAATATTTAGTACTAAACTCTAAGATGTTGCTAAATAGACTTTAGCTTGGCATTTGCAATTATACGTGTTTCCCCGAAAATAAGACCCTGTCTTATATTTTTTTGAACCCCAAAATAAGCGCTTGGCCTTATTTTTGAGGAAGTCTTATTATTTTGGGGCATGTGGAGCAAGATGGGCTCCTCTTGCGGTCTTACCTGATTCCAGCTCTGCATTTATATATTTTTGGGGAGGGCTTATTTTCAGGGGGAGGCTTATTTTAGTGCATGTGCTCAAAAGCCCGATTGGGCTTCTTATCAGGGGATGTCTTATTTTCAGGGAAACAGGGTAATTACAAGCTAATTGATTTTGTTTAAAGTTTCAAATGATTTTATACCTTGCTTGCATACTTTGCTAAGAAGATAAATCATCCAACTTTCATAAGAACCCTTTGTATTCAATCATCCACAGGATGGGGAAGAATAAAATAGGTTCTGTCTTGTTTTTCCTTTCTGAATTTGGCTGACCTGATGTTCCTGTAATTTATAATATGCTTGCCCAGTGTCTGTTCTGAACAAAACTAGCTGTCTAAGAGAAAATTATTATAATTAAATAGTCTAAAAGCATCTCAAATCATTTTCCTTTTTTGTTATTGCAGAAAATGCAGTGTTGTATCAAAATTATAAAGAAAAAGCTTTGGATATAGATTCCGATGAAGACGTAGAATCAAAAGAACACAAGTCAGATGAAAAAATAGTTATTCAATACAAACCTCTAAGATCGACATGGAGTCAACTGTCTGCAGTAAGTGTCGTAATATTAATAAGTACCTCAAAGTTCAAATTGGAAACCAATGGTGTTTATAAGCAAGTTTTTTTACCAGCCAATGTGAATATTTACAGCCTGCCTTTACGCTCAATTACCTCCCAAAGCAAAATGTTTATGAACATGCAGATACTATTCAATAGTTGTAATTGGCAAAGAGATGTAGAGCAGTGTTTCTCAACCTTGGTAGCTTGAAGATTCTGGGAGTTGAAGTCCACCCATCTTCAAGCTTCCAAGGTTGAGAAACACTGATGTAGAGGCTGCTACATCTGCATTCCTCTCTTTGATTCATTCAGATTTTTAAAGCAAACTAACTGGGTGAAGTCCTCAAGAAACAATTAGAAACAAACTATTATTTTATGGAAAGGAGAGCCTTTGATTCATTCTTAATAAAATAAGCATATGGAGCGTGGTCAGGATGATTCGTTCCTTCTACAACTTAGGAAACCAGTAAAATCTGGATCTTTCCACAGAGCTTTTGGAAGATCTTCACATGTGGTTGATAAAACAATATGGGTTAGCTATTTAATTGTCCAATTTATTAATTGGATAGGTTTTATTTGTATTGTCTATAAGCTACACAGAATTTATGGAGCGAACAGTACACCAATACATAAAAAATAAAAATACAAAACATGAAGAAAGAGCAACTGAGCAATGTTCTTCTACTATAAATGATGAGGCAAGCAAGGTGGGTTTCAGCAGGTTCTGACCAGTTCTGGAGAACCAGTAGCGGAAATTTTGAATAGTTCGGAGAACCGGTAAATACCAGCTCTGGCCCCGCCCCCATCTATTCTCTGCCTCCCGAGTCCCAGCTGATCAGAAGGAAATAGGGATTTTGCAGTAACTTTCCCCTGGAGTGGAGAGGGAATGGAGATTTTACAGTATCCTTCCCCTGTCCCACACACCAAGCCATGCCACGCCCACAGAATCAGTAGTAAAAATAATTTGAATCCCACCACTGGACTGCCTCCCTACAAAGCTTTGCTTGTAATATATCTTTAAAGAGTAGTCTCTTTTAAAGCTGTCCTCTTTCCCTGTCCCCTCAGTTCCATTTCACTGTTGTATTATCAAGGAACCATTGGGACTTCTTTCAAACTGGTCAAACTACAATCCTAACTTTTTTGGTAGAGATTTGGATATTGCTTTCTCTGAGGACTCTTTCCTTATTGTCCTTCATTCTATGGAGAGATGTACAGGTGGTTACTGTTTAAGGACTATTTGTTCAGTAACTCTTTGAATTTTTAACGGCGCTGAATGAATGGACTTAATAACTCAAAGGTGCTTTTTTCAAAAGGCAACTGGATTATGTTCTTTTCTTTGAGGGAGAAGACGTTTCACTTCTCATCTGAGAAGCTTCATCAATTCTGTTTGAATGGTGGGGGTGGAGGTGGGAAATGGAAGGATTATATTTTCTTGCAGTCATCTGGTTGTTAATTTAGCACTCTCTCAGAGCTGTTGAGGCCACTTGGAAGTTTATTTATGCCCTCCTGATCACCTGAATCATAGTGCAAATGGTTGTGGAACTTTCTTTGAACTGCTGAAAGGACTGCATTGCTATAGACAGAGGTGGTGTCATATTCCTCCCCCTCTTGATAGTCGCCTCTATCCAGAATGTGGACTTAATGGCTGTTACCAGAAATTGCAACTATTGCAGCACCTCTGTGGCCATGTGATGAAAATTTGGATACTTGGCAGTCTGTCTACCCTTACAACCACAGGTGTGCTGCAACTTCTGCCACCTGCCAATCTCCTTCTCACAAGTAGTCGTTCTAAAGTACTGTGAGAGCAGCCATTATTATCACAATTGTTTGAATGGTGGGCTGGTGGGGAGCAGGCCTGGACTTCCCAGGAAGTGGCAACCTTGTGTTGCACTTCAGCACCCTGCCAACTCACACATAGCCTGTGCCAAGCTTCCTGTGCCTCCCGTGGTGTTTTCTTTCCTGGCACTCCTTCCACTTAATTACCTGCACAATTGCTTAGCAACAACAACTAGCAGAGCCAGTATTGTAGTCATTGAGCAAAGAGATCATGTGACATCTTTGCTTGGTGACTGATTTTGTCACAATTGTGATTATTAAGCGAGAACTACATATATTTGTTTCGGATCAAACCAATGTAAGTAACAATTTTTTAAAGAGATGTAGAGAAGTGCACGAAGAGCAGGAAAAGCCCAAGGGCAGGGCATATTTTTCTGTGTATTTCTATATGCCCAGCTTTTTATACATTCAGCTGACACCTGGACAGATGTTGTATTCTTCCAAATTCTAAACTATTAAAAATTTTCAGAGAGTTCAAATATAACAACCAAAAGATTCACTGTGAATGAATATTTCTTAAATCTTTCTGAAACAGTATGATTGAATTGGATTTCAACTAAATCAGGTATAGAACGTAATTTGCATAGTTTAAAAGCAAGCAAAAAACCCTCTCTTTATTATTTTATCAACTGCTCTAAAAGGTTGTTTTCATTAACTACTCAAAGTTTGACCTATTGCAGTCAGAACAACCAACTGTGCTGTGCTGTTAATTTCCCACTGTGTTCTCTGCTGGATTAGAAGAGAAGATGGACTGAATCAGCTAAATGGTTCATTGCAGGGAACTTAAATTATAGTATGAACATCCAAATTTGGCCATTATCTTAGCAGTCCGATTATTGCTTCCATGTGGTTGCTTCTCATAACCATTCTATAGGGGGTCATGTAGAGCTGTTGCAAAAAAATAATCATGTCACTAGTCCCTTGCCCACTTGAGATCAGCAGCTTCAGAATTATCAGAGCAATATGAATGGATAATGCATAATGAAAATCACCTCTGTGATATAACTATCTTCCTGCAGTTTCATAGATAAGGAAATAATTTTAAAAAATCTTAAATCTGTAAGACATCAAAATTATATATTTTTTGTGTTCTGAAGTTAGCTGCACTTACAAGTACAATTTGATTAATTGCTTAAGTGATGTTGTTAGCTGCTTACCATATTTTTCGGAGTATAAGACACACCTTTTTACCCCCAAAAAGAGGGTGAAAATCTGGGTGCATCTTATAGTCTGAATGTAGTACTGCCCAGCCTCTGAAATGGAGGTTTCAGAGGCTGAAAAAAGTTTCTGAAACCTCCATTTGAGAGGCTGAAAAAAAGCAAGGCACAGAGCTCACAACCAATGAATCTGTTGCTAAAGTTCACCTCTGAGAATAGCTGATTGTGGGTATTCCGGGAGGCTGATCCACCCCAATCAGCTTTTTTCTTATTTTCCTCCGCAATAACTAAGGTGCGTCTTATACTCAGGTGGATCTTATAGTCTGAAAAATACGGTATATGTCATTTTAATGCTTGGCAGTAACTTTGCAAACTACTGTTATTCCCAAAAGTGAGTAGAAGAGAACTTAACATTTTAATGACTCAAGAACCATTCCAATCCTCTATAGTAAACCCTATCATAAGCTATTATTGATGCAGTAATACCTTTCTAAAAAGGTCTCTATTGGCTATAACATAACCTTGTATATAAGAATGACTGGATTAATCGACAGGTATTAGAGATAAAAATTCAGCAAGCCAAATATAGTTCAGTAATCACACTTTATGACCTCTTCTTGATCTCACAAATATGAAACAAAATTGGGTAATTGCTTGGTTGGGTTTATTGTTGACTGTATTTATGCAATACAGTTGCATAAACAAGTTGCATTATGATTTAATGCAGTTGTGAACCCATGTCCTGGTTGTAAGCCAAGATTTATAAGTTAGCAGAATCTAATCTGTTAACAAGCTAAAGGTCATGATTTTCAAAGATGGTTTTAAAGTTGCTATGTGTAAATAGGTGATGAATTACAAATTGTGCTGTAGTCAGATTCTGTAGTCAGGTGACTGCATCATTAAACAGTTACGTTGATAAATAGCTAATATAAACAAGATACATATGTGTAACTATTTTAAAAAATCTTCATTATAAAACTGTAAATTACAAGGAGGAATATAGTACTATTTGGACAATAGCAAATTGAACAAACATAGATCACTTAATTCCAGTTTTTTGCACTAGGAAAAGACTCCTATATTTTGGCAGTTAGTTTGAGGAGTTAGTATCTTTTGAAGCAGAGTTATGTATACAATTTAGAACGTACCTGTTTTCTGTAAACCTTGTGAGTAGAACTGGAAATGGGATTCTTACTATGCATTGGAGCTTTAGAATTATCTTCTGCTACAATTTGCTACAGTTCTCATGAAAACATTATGTTGGCAAATGTAAAGGAGTCCTTGTGGGTTTTACGCCACTCATAGCCGATAAGCATTGGTACACATATCGCAACTAAAGCATAATGCAGTTTGCTTGGTTTTGGTTTAATGGCCATTGGAGGTTGTAAATCATGATTTATGATTTAAAGTAATAATGTATAAATCCAGCCATTATAGCCGAGTTAAACAATATCTGATTAACTATTGAGAGAAGACGACTGAGATATTGAATAGGAGTTGCAGCTGAGAATCTCTTTCTTGTGGACCAGAAATGTCTTCCATTTAAGCAAGTGAGCGAGCAAGCATGTAACACACCCAATTTACATAGGAAATATATGTATTTATTGGTGATGTTGGTCCTATGTGTGTGTAGGTTATTATTTATTTTTTTTTGTTCTTTCCAATGCTCTGGTATTAGGTAAGGTCTTTTTTTTTTTAGCTTATCTCTTCTTAATTGACTGCATGAAAAAAGCTGGATAGAACAGAAAGTCTTTTGAAAATAGTTCCTAACTATTAGAAATCAGATATATTCAGCTCTTTTTAAAGCTGCCTTTGTCTAAAGAAGTAAAAGCTACGCTGTCTCATTCACAATATGCAACAACAGGGCAATAATATGCATGTGAAAGTAGCTTGAATTGTGAGCATACCAGGAAGTAAAGTGAAAATGCATTTGGCAATAGTATATCTTAAGTCATGTAAGTACATTTTTCAAGTTATCTGCAACTCAAGTTATCGTAAAATAGCTGCATCTTTTGTCAGGTTACATAAAAACAGCAAAGTCATTATAAAAGTAGAGTATTAACAGGGAGTATCAAGTATACCCTTTGAAGTTACACAGAGACGTGTGGTAGTTTCAATGAATTCTTGCCTTTCAGGTAATTTTGATTCATTGAGATTTAGGCAGCTGATGATAGAAGCATAGAGAGACCAAGAAAGGTGTTTAGAGATACCATATCAATATTCCTTTCTCAGTGACAGCTCTTTGGCTTTCATGAACAGTGAGAATTGCGGCTAAAGAAGTGTTAATAGGGAACAATTAAACTTTTCTCTCATAAATCATCAGAAGAATGGCCTTTCTCAGTAGCTAAGTACATATAAACGACCAATTTGCCGGATCAGTCCCAAATTTGGCTCTTAGGAAAGAAAAAATATGTATTGGGGGATGGGAACCTGAGCTGCTTTTTTTACATGGAAGTTTGACATTCTTGGGCTATAGGAATGTGAAGAGCTTGATCAGCCTGATTGAATCTGTCTAACAGGGACAAACATGATTAATTTTAATTCTAATCTTTTAAAGAAGTAATAGAGAGTATTAAAACTAGTAGAGGCATGCTTTAGTTAATCTCTATAAAGATAAAATAAAGATAAAATAATGCCTATTTCCATGTTAAGCATTAGACCATATAGAATAGAATAGAATAGAATAGAATAGAATAGAATAGAATAGAATAGAATAGAATAGAATAGTATAACAGAGTTGGAAGGGACCGTGGAGGTCTTCTAGTCCAACCCCCTGCTTAGGCAGGAAACCCTACAACACTTCAGACAAATGGTTATCCAACATCTTCTTAAAAATTTCCAGTGTTGAGGCATTCACAACTTCTTCAGGCAAGTTGTTCCACTGATTAATTGTTCTAACTGTCAGGAAATTTCTCCTTAGTTCTAAATTGCTTCTCTCCTTGATTAGTTTCCACCATTGCTTCTTGTTCTACCCTCATATAAATAAAGTAGGTTTTAAATAAAATAGGCTTCCTAAGTGTATATGAAACAAAGTTAGTAAACTTAAAGCTTAAATTTGTCCATTTCCTATTAGCTTTATACCTTTCATCTATCACTGTTCTGAAATTATTTGGCCAGGTGGGATCCATTGTTCTTTTGCCATTTTGCTAAGTGCTTAAAAAGACACATTTACACCATCAATATATATGTCCCTGAGCCATATGCTCCTTTTCTGGTCTCTCTCCACTGAATTCCAGTTGACTTGACTATCTCATCTTCTCAGCAAATTCATTGGTAGAGTGTGTGCTACTTTTTCTCTCCAGCCATATTTGCAGTATGCAAATATGTCCTTCCAGGGTGTGTGTGTGTGTGTGTGTGTTCCACCTTTCCTTGAGATCTGAAACTACTTTTTTCTGGAATTTTAATTTTTAACTGTTTTATTTAAAAAGTTCTAGAGACACACGTATAATACATATATGTAAGTTATATTTTATTTGAATTTGACCTCTGCCTTCACAAACAATTCAATACATAAATAAATTAAAACTAATTAAATAAAATGCAAACACATGCTATACATTTTAAAATTTGTGAGTAAAAATAAGTACACATGGTTTTTCATGTAACAAAAAGCTAATGAAAACTATATAAAGTGACAGAGATAACATATGCTTGTCTTCTGTTCCTCCTCCTTACAGCCTGCCCAGGCCCTAATCTTACCACACATTCGTGAATATTTGCAAGGTTTTTTTTCTCTCTTCTTATCACATGCCCACTACCGATCTGCCAGTCTTCACACACTGATCCATCAGTCTACATACCTCCCTCAGTAATCCCAAGCTTTTAGAATTTTAATATAAGAATTACCCTTTTTAAGCATGGATTTTGCCCCACCCCTCAACTTTCCCATCCGTAGTCCATCCTTAAAATTCCTGGGGTGTCATATAATTTGAGAACTCTTGCTCTAGTACAGGGGTGTCAAACTTGTGTCATCATGTGACATATTGGGGCTTTTTTACTCCCTTTGCTAAACCGGGCGGGGTTGGCATGTGATCCATCCAGCCTGCAGGCTGCGAGTTTCACACCCCTGCTCTAGTAGAATTAAATCAACACCTTAATGTACGAGGGAATCAACAACATACTTTTGGCAGTAATTCCCAGGACAATTTTATAAATCTGGGAGCCATAATAAAATCTTTCAAGAATACTTTTGTTTGGCCAGAGCGCCAGTAGTCTGAAACATCTGTAAAAGGAACTGACAGCACAGAAGTTACCTATGGCTGAGATTTTGACAGATCATTTAGGTATCATATATTGTCAGTTGCTGTTTGTATAATGAAGTAGCTTTACATTATAGAAACTATGAGTTAGGGTAAGTAAATGGACGATCTCTATATATTTTTTAACAAATATATTAATTAAGCATTCATTTCAGGTGAAGAGGAATGGCTTATCTCAGACCATCAGCCAAGAAGAAAGAAAAAGACAAGAGGTAAGTGTTATAATAATTCAATTATTAATAAATGCTTTTCTAGTACTTTTGTTTTATAAAGACAGTAAGTTCTGGTTCTCGTTTTCTTTGAACTAAATTGCAAGAGCATTCTTTTTAACCAGGCTTTCTGAAATTGTATTGCCCCCTATTGAGTGGGGGCATATTTGCTGGTAGAAAAGGATTATATAAAATATAAATTCATATATAATATAAATAATATGAGGTTTTGGAGGTATATTAATAATGGAAAGAAAATCCTTAGCCGGTGCAAAGTATTAAAGTATGTAGAAAAAACCAGTGTATATTGGTGACTTTTCTCACAACCAACTCTGTTTCTGCAAGTTTTGATGTATTTTTCATAATTTGGGGATTGCAGAGATAAAAGGAGTTAATAGTAAAGTTTATTTATGTCATTGACTCAAACAACAACAGAAGTAGAAAAGCTAAAGATGAGAGCAAAATAAAAATTTAAAAAATGCTGAATCATTTAAAGGGGAGAGAAAAAATACTTTGCTAATATGGTATAAAGTGATTAATTTGGGCTGTACAACTTTTCACCTTTCAGCTCTAGACCTCAAATCTAGTCAATTATTATTAATGTAGACCTCCAGCAGCAGTAGAGTTTAGTAACCTGGATAGCATTAAATATTTGGTGAATATACTGCTGGAATATTCTTGTGGCTGCAATGCAAAACTATAACATAGATCTGACAGGAGGAATAATCTTCTCTGTCTGGTAAATCTTTCATGAGAGACACAATCAGATATATCTATATAAAAATGACAGTATAGCTAGTTGTGGTCCAAAAATGTGCTAAGATATCTCTTTATACCCCCTTTATCGTATCTATGTGTGTTGAACATTTTAGTAATATTTATCTAATATTCAGTAAAATGTATTTAAAACATGTTTCATCAGTAATAGCAGAAGGTAGTACATCAAGAGAAAGTTCTGTGATGTTTGCCATTTGTTATAGATTTTTGTTTTGTTTTTTAATTTAATTTAATTTATATGATGCCCTTCTCCGGAGACTCAGGGCGGCTTACAATGCGTTAAGCAATAGCCTTCATACTTTTGTATATTTATACAAAGTCAGCTTATTGCCTCCACAAACTGGGTCTTCAATTTACCTACCTTAGAAAGGATGGAAGGCTGAGTCAATCTTGAGCCTGGTGAGATTCGAACTTACAGTAATTGCAGACAGCTGGTGTTAATCACAATGCTATCAGTCTGCTGAGCCACCAGGCTCAGATTGGCATGTAGCCAGTTGGACTAGAGGTTCGTGGAAATGTGGAAATAATTTCCTCCCTGATTTGTGACTTTGCTCGTGAGCTTGCATTGGATCTCTAATCTTTCTATCGTATTAGTATGAGGAGTGATCCTAAAATTTTTTGTTTTCTCCTCCTCAGCCCTCTAGAGGCTTCTGCTGCCCTCTTGATGAGTTTGGAAAACTCTCCTCCAGCTCCTTTTGGTCTGGACTGCACTCAAGAGAACTGTTCCTCAGAATAGTCCTGACAATTCAATGAAAGATCATAAGGAAGGACCTAAAGAACATTCTGAGTGTAAGTCAAGTCAGATTTTTAAGCTGCATAAAGTCAGGATAGGAAATGTCCAAAGGAGAGGGAACATCAACCTTTTAAATTAAACTCTGCTGTGAATGAAGTGAGAAAGAAGCAACTTATTCTTAAAATGATAGGAACTTGCCAGCTGTCAGGGAAAAAGTTGTAGTTGGTGCAGTTCTCTTTAGCTGCGGTCCAAATCAGAGGAGCTCAAGGCTGGGTAATGACTCAGACTAAAGAGGAAAAAGGGGGAAAGTCTCTTGGATTGGCTTGAGTACAATTTTATAGATGGTAAAGTAGGGTTAAAATGATAAGGGAGATAACCTTGAAAGACTTTTTACTAGGTGATTGTGGTTACAATACATTTTGTGGTTTAACCTAGGTGTGAACCCCATCACAGTTTGTGAGGTCTGTGGCTTAGGTGTTAGATCACTTGCCTTTTTTAATAAGCTGATTAAAACAAATCTTAGGCTTAATATTAAATGGTAAAGCGGATATACATGTTGGTAAGAAAGGTTCCCCAAATGCACAATTGTGGACAGGAATATTGAGGAGTCTCTCACTAATATAAACTGTACCTAGACTGCTTTAATAAATGAAGTATACACATACACACACACACACACACACACACACACACACGTAAATACAGTATACACTTTGATGCCGTTTCACTTGTTTTACTGATTAGTTTAAGGTTCATACATTTTGTTCATAATGATTTATCTTGGATGTTATTGTTGCAATTTATAAATTTAACCTGTGTGATAATGCAAGCCAAGGAGAAATAATCTGGCCTAAAATAGCTCTTAAAAATGTATGTGCTATATACAAGCCTTTTTAATCTTAAATGTAATTACTACAGTGGACCTAAGCACGAGCTTTTAAAAACGTGCCTTCTGTTTTAAAGCTCTTTTAATTTTAAATGTAAGTACTTCTTCAGTGCCATATACAAAGCTTCAGTGCACATTTCATCTCTAAATAGTTCTGACAACTGCTCATCAGCTATCAGGCTTTAAACATCTGTGTGCATTGCTGTTATGCAGATGAACTGAAACTACATTTTGGAGTGTCAGTCATGAAGATTGTCATTTGTTTTGAGTAAGAAATAAGAATTGGAAAATATGTTATCATTCTTCATCTCCAATTAGCATCACTAGGTTATACATGAGCTCAAACACTGCCTGTTCTGTTTTTGTTTTTTTTTAACTAATTGTTTTAGAAGTTTTCTGAAATCCTTTGAAAAGCTGTTTATCTGCTTGGCTGACAAGCAGATATAACTATCTCATTTTCACTTTCAAAACTGGGATGCCTAGTCTTGTATTTCTCAGCTTTGAAGGAATCAATTAAGGCTGTCATCAGGACGGAGAACAAAGAATCTTTAAATAGTCTTGAAGATGAGTTCTCTGATGTCCTTTCTTTAAGAAAAAATCAGATCAGAACAAATTAGTCATGGAACACTGCTGCTCTCTTTAGGCAAATCCTTCCTTTATGACTGCAGTTAAGGCAACAAGATGCAGTAGAAACATAGTTTTCAGGGCAAGATGATAGCAGGAATGTAAGTCATAGTGCTTCTGTTGCCTCTAGTCATACTATACAGATCTTCTTTATGTTCACTCAGTTGTTGATTAAGGACTTGAAAACAATTAACCAGCCTGCCCCAGAAGGTTGGACATTTTCCAGATATTTGGATTTTAATTCTCAGGGTTTCCAAGCCAGAATTATCACTGCGAGAACTTTGGGAGTCAAAGCCCACCCAGCTGAAGAATGCACAGATTGAGAAGAACGGAAATACATACATGCATGCTTGAAATGCTTACGGACTTTATAGTTACAGTGCAGCTCACTGTGGACTTTCAACTCTCTGTTGAAAAACAGTGACAGTAGGGAACACCAAGATCTCAATCAGTATGCTAAATATTCATTGTAGAAACAGCAAACAACAAAAGAATGGGCTGCATAAAAACTACATTAAAAGATATATTTTTGGGGAAACCAGAGACTCATAATGAAAGTGGTACAGCCATCATGTAAAAAAATGACTAAAGCCCACTGAGGTAATAAAAACGTTCTGGTAGAGAGAAGAGCTGTTTCTTAAGATTCATATTCATTCATAAATGGGAATTTTTGATTAACTACCCTGGACTTGCATGTAGGTCTGCTTTTTGTGTGTGTCTGTGTACCCTTTTGGGTCAGTGTTGATTTCTGGCGACTGTCTGGACTAGTCCATGCAGTTTCTTGGAAAGATTTTTGGAAATGGTTTACCATTGACTGCTTCATATGACTGAAAGAGAATAAATCACCCAGTTGCTTCATGCCTGTGGTAGAATTAGAACTCCAGTCTTCTATTTTTTAGCCTCGTGCAATGATGGCTAACCTTTTTGCTGTCACGTGCCAAAAGCGGGGGAGTGCAGAGGGTTGCACACACACGTGCCCACACCTATAATTCAATGCCCCCATGCATGTGCGTGCAACCCCCCTGTCCTCCCCCCGCTTCTGGCATGCAACAGCAAAAAGGTTACCAGTGGGCCCGGTAGGCCTATTTTTTGTCCTCCCCAGGCTCTAGAGGCTTTCTTGGAGCCTGGGGAGGGCGAAAACGGCCTCCCCCAGCCCCCAGAGGCCCTCCGGAGACCGGAAACCACCTGTTTCCTGACTGGGTGGACCTGGAAGGTCTATTTTTCACCCTCCCCAGGTTCCAGAGGCTTTCTTGGAACCTGGAGAGGGCGAAAACAGCCTTCCCCACCCCCCGGGGGGCCCTCCGGAGTCCAAAAACACCCTCCCAGAGCCTCCGCGCGAGCCCTGTACTTACCTGGCATCCAAAATGGGCCGTGTGGAGACTTAGGGGAGGGGAGGGGCGGCTGAGCAGGACCAGCTGAAAATCAGTTGGCCAGCGAGCGCATGCGCACTGGAGCTTAGCTAGGGCAATGGTTTGCGTGCCCACAGATACGGCTCTGCGTGCCACCTGTGGCATGCGTGCCATAGGTTGGCCATTACAGGCCTAGTGCCTTAACTATTAAACCAACCCAATTCTTGTAAGTCCTTTGCACCCTCACTCCCACCTTCACTGAAATTTGGACACTGCTGTTGTAACCAAATTTAAGAATAATTAAATCAATCTCATATTCTTCTGTCTCTGCTGTTTTCTCCTTTATCATTTTCCTTGTGTCAAACTGGATGTACGTTGACTTGTATCATGAATAATAAGAAGTTGCAAAAAAGTTTGAGAGACACTATATATATTCTGGATCCCCATCCTTTTCATATTCAGCCAACCTTCAATAAAAAACAGATGATGGCAGATGATTCTGTGCAATGTTGCTGCTGATTTTACTATGAACTATTTTAATTTTGTAATAAATTAATAAAGCTTATTTTTGTTTTATGTATGTTAGACAATTCAATATTCAATAAGGAACACATAAGGTCTGGGCTTGTCTTATTTTTATTATTTTTGAGGTGAATTAACAGGACTTTTTAACAGTGTGTTACAATAATATAGATTTGTTAAAATTGTATCCTGGATTATTAGAATATATTATAGTATCAAGAATTTATGATGTCTTGTTAGCTAAATAAAAAATATAGCCAACAGTGGATTGTTGATATTTGTGATTTGTCAATGCTTGATTTTTTTTTTTATGTTTTAGGATTTTTCAAGTAATTTGACATTTTTATTTTTTTTAATGAGGTTCTTTTTCTTTCTTTTTCCTTTATATCCAGGCTACTGCATGGGTACAAATCTGTTATGAAATTGATATATTAAAATATATGAGAAGAGAAAATCTAAAAATAAAGAATACTGGTCTGAAAATATGATATAATTCACATATTTATCTGAAGCGGGGGTTGGAAGTAATATTTTAAGATCTGAAAGCAACAGCTCAGCCATCGAGCCTTCTGGCTCTCATGCTATAGTGTTGCCACTAGAATGGTGTAGATTGATTGATTTTGTTTTTGAATTTTCCCTTCTTTTAAAGGATGAGATTGAGATCCAGACCACAAGAGTCAAATTGCTGACATTTCCTCCTTAAAATATCCCTAAAATCTGAAAAATGGTTGAAGTATGCCACATTTTGATACTCAATCTACCCTAACTAACTCTTTTGCATACTTTCTTCTTTTTATGTTATTTAGTGTGTCTTCATTAGTCAAGTGGGGGGAGATATTTTTATTCACCCTTTTTCATTTAGTTTGCAGGTTTTATTTACAGGGTTTTTTATTTTAAACAAAGTACATGCTAAACTAGTCCTAAAATGGTCCTAAAATTTGTATTTGTATTTTTGCTTACTGTTGAAATATATACTCAAATACTAAATTTTAATTTATAGTTCAGAATAATTCTTTCAAGATAATTGTCCTGGATATTCAAAAATACCCTTGTGAAAAAGGATTACTGTGAAATGATTTGTTGTATAAAATCAAAAGAAATAACTTTAGTTTTCTCTTTTACTCCTCCCGCCCCCCCGATCATGCAGGCTATATTTGAAGTCATCTCTTCAGAACATTCATATCTGCTCAGTCTAGAAATTCTGATTCGGATGTTTAAGAATTCCAAAGAACTGAGTTCTACAATGACGAAGACAGAAAGCCACCATCTTTTCTCCAATATTGCAGATGTCTGTGAAGCAAGCAAGAAGTAAGTTTTAATCAGTCTTTTATCACCAGAGTTAGCGATATGCATCTGGTTGTTGCTTGCTTCCAGGAATTTTTAAATTCTCTCATGTTTATATTGTTGGCAAGTACATTGTTGCTGTATTTCTTTAGACAATTCAGTCGAAGGACAAATTTATAAAAAGTGTGATCAAGTGGGTCAAATTTTGCAGTGTCAACTTGTAAAGAAGTCAAGAACTAAATCAAAGGAGCTTTTATCTATTTTCCATTTGTTATTAAGATGTATCAAAATCAATGGAGCTTAACCAAGCATGCCTGCTAGATACAAGAATGTTCATGGGAATGATTTTTTTAAAAAAAAAAAAATTATTAAAATTTTTACTGCTTGAAATGTTGTCTATCTTTGCTATAAGATATACAATGACATTCATGGAGCATGCTGATATTTGTTACGCAGATCCATTATAATAGATTTATATATGTGCTGTGTTAATCTTTTGGCAGACAGTGTAGTGCATTATACAAATACTGTTGAAAGCTTTGACATGTTTTTTCAATTAAGGCATTTCTGGTTTCAGATCACATTTTTTCTGGTCTTACACCAAACAGCTTTTACCAAACCCTTAAGAGATGTGTGGGAATCATATGCATAAAAGATTAACTCATTAGTAGATACTATTGTAAGGTGGTGAATTTGATAAAAACTATTGATTTTAATGTTGCCCGATATTTTGATGATTCTTTAATTTGTGATCTAAATTATGTTTGTAAATTCCTACAGATTTCTAATCATGTTTGGACTAGTTTATACTAGAACATAATATTCTGAAATAGAGTCAAAGTTACTATTTATCTGTTATTGTTAGATTGGCTGTACTATGCCAGAGCCAAGGTAAGGAAATCAGAAGTTAAGAAAGAAATGCTCTTATATAAGAAAATGATCCTAGAGTAACAGTATAACCTTGGGCATTGCCTAATCCAAAAACTCTGAGTCACTTGTACCATTGTTTGCTTTATCTTGGCTGAAAACTCATACATTTGATGTCTTTGTCACCTTGAACAGTTGCATCATTGTGATTTATTAACCTGTTGTTTTATATTAAACTAGTATATAAATATAGAAGTTACTTTCTTTTTTGCTATAACAGGGAAATGTTCAAGTCTTTAATAAATAGCTGATTTGTTGTTAAACAAATCAGTAGGTATTGCGACCAGCCCATATACATTTTTTCATATATCTGGTAAGGATATTGCACTTTATCTCTGTATAAGATACATATTGTGGGATGTCCCAGGAATGTAATCACAAAACTTTTAGGCTATTGAATAGGGATGTACAGTGTTGTGTCCATCGACATATTTTCACACACACAGGAAGACCATTTATGTATTTATAGCTATTTAATACTTTAATGATGTATTCTTTCCCTGAAACAGATTTTCACAGTAAAATAGTATGGGCTTCACAATTTTGTATTTCTGGTGCTCTATTTCTGAAATGCATTCAGTTTCTTGTCAGTCATAACTTGTTTCCCAATTCCAAATACATCAAGCACTATGAGAAACCAAAACCAAATTGTCTCCTGCAGAGAACTGTACAGATCTCCTTACTATGGCATGCATAGTTCTTCAGGTTAACAATAAGCGTAAATTTACAACAGCTATTATATTAATAGATAGAACATTTTCCTTGCTTACATGAAACAACTAGAAATAATTTATTAAGTTAATGTAGTTGTGTCAGTTGGGGCATCGTTTCAGAGATACTTATCAGTTTCCTCAATGCGTTTAACAATGACAGAGCTTCTAATATACTGCCTTCTCTGGAAAAATTCTTAAAAATTCAATGAGGTACCCTGTTTTCCCCAAAATAAGACATCCCCTGATAATAAGCCCAATCGGGCTTTTGAGCACATGGCAATAAGGCCAAGCGCTTATTTCAGGGTTCAAAAAAATATAAGACAGGGTCTTATTTTCGGGAAACACAGTACTCAGAGATGTCTGTCTTGAATATAACCCCTGTAGATCTGGATAGCAGTCACATTTCTAAAACCTGGCAGTGTGTGTAGACTTTTTATATCCACTGTATGCACAAAAAAAAAGGCATTTGTCTTGCTGGTCAGCGAAAGTAATTGCCATCCATCTGGCATTATTGAGAATGAAACATTTAGGAGCTGCTACTTTATGTAACATTTCTGGTCACCAGAAGTAAGTAAACTCCCATTTCAGCCTCATATGTTTTAAATGAGGAATAAAAGAACCTAATTTAATTCAAACATTCATTTTTCTGAAACAAATGTGTTTCCATTCAGTTTCTTCCAGTTGTTTGTTGAGTAGCCTGTAAAATATGTTCATTTATCTTTTGAATGCAGTCTCCACTGTGGTCAATTTACTGTTCACCTTCCATCCAGAGAGGTGTTAATGGTTTTTAGACAATTAGGTTAAGGTTCAACCTAGAGCATGTAAGGACAGGCTGTCTAGCAACTTCCAGTTGTTTGGATGGAAAGACAGTTAAGGATCTCTTTGCTTTTAGATAACAAATTGTGATTAAATGTATTCTTCAAAAATCTTCTGTTCATTTCAGGTTCTTCACAGAGCTTGAAGAAAGGCATCGGAGTAACATCTTCATAGATGATATCAGTGATATTGTAGAAAAGCATACTACATCAACTTTTGACCCTTATATAAAATATTGCACAAATGAAGTCTATCAACAGCGGACGCTTCAGAAACTGTTGTAAGTAGTGGAAACTACTATCAATGGAATTGCTTTGGGAAAATAATAAATAATTTGGTTTTGGAAAAATAAATATTTCAGCCATACTAATTGAAGGAGACAATAAACTGAGTTTTTAATTTTGCTCAAGTGATTCCCCCCAGGGTTAACTTATTTCAATATATTTCTAAATTGTCCTTTATCTACAGGCATCATAGGTAAACTATGAATATAATTGTAGGTAAAACTAAAAAAATGTTTCAGTCATCATTGTTATTAAAATGTTTTGGTTAATTTTCTATAAAAAAATCTTACTGAAAAGTTTGTCATATTAGCTCTGGACTTATTCTTGAAAAAAAAGTAGATTCAGAATAGTAGGTTATGAGGTAACCTATTATAGATAACGTATAGCTGTAGCTTCACAATAATTGTGTTTTTGCAATGTCTCTTGACTTAAAAGAACCCTAATTTATGAGGTGTGATTGTTGGTATTAGTTTTTATGTTTTCAAGAAAGCTATTGGCAAACAATTTTTTTCAGACAAAAACTTAGTTTTAAATGCATCACCTTTCTATTTAAGGTTGTTTATAAAATTGTTGCTATTTTGGACAGAGCTACCAATCCATCCTTCAAGGAAGTATTATCGCGGATTGAAACTCAAGAAGAGTGTAGGAATTTACCAATGATATCCTTCCTCATTCTCCCAATGCAAAGGGTTACCCGGCTTCCACTGCTGATGGATGTAAGAGCAGCTTATTTTTAATTGTCTGTTCTATTTATGATTGTGTTTATATGTAATTCTGCTGTCATAATTTATAATTATGTAATCACTGATTTGCTTATCCATCATATAAACTGCTGAATTGTCATAATTTCAGTAATTTAGAATTGGTCTAGAAATACTTTCCCAGAAATACTGGGAAATACTTTTGCTGGGGCAAGTAAACATTCTGCTAGTGTATTTAATTTTCAGTGCCTTCTGTGGGATTATAAATTTCTACATAGTATAAAGCCTTATAATCCTTTTTTTTTTTTTTTTGGTCCTGCTGGTTGACTTTAATAGGACTATTTAGTGCTATTTTCTTTTCAGAAGATTATATTTTGCACAAGAAGTGCTGCAACAATTCTTACAAAAGTTTTAGAAGAATTTTAGGCTTAAGAATGTGGAAAATTATTTCTTAAAGCGTTATGGGCTAAAACACAAAGTAGTCATGCTTAAACCTATTGTCACAATGCCATAGTACCTTATAATATTTATTTAGTTTATATGCTTGACCTTCTCACTTGCAATGGTGGCATGCACAATTAAAGCAGAAACTAACTATAATAAAATCCAATCATTAAAACCAATTGAAACAGTTAGAAACTACAATTAGAAAAAGACAAGAGGGAGTGTTGTCTAAACTAGCCAGTTTGTATAGTGGTTAAGGCACCAGATTACAAACCAGGAGACCATGAGTTCTAATCCAGCCTTAGCTATGAAAGCCAGATGGGTCATTCTTTTTCAGCCCAACCAGTTGTTGTGGGGAAAATAGGAAGAAGGTATCTTGGATATGTTGCCATCTTGAGCTACTTGTAAAAACAAAAGTGGGATATAAATTAAATAAATGAAAGTTATGTTTGGATCTTGTACTGTACAGATAAGTTCTTATAGTTTCATTTAACAATTAAAAATCTATTAATAAAAAGCTATATTCATAAATAAAACACAAGACAGAATTTCAGTGGTGAGAATGAGTGGTCAGGACCACCCAATGAATTTTGTCAGCAAGAGTTTTGAATCTTCCACCAACATAACTTGGTATGCTAAATTATGTATTAATACATAATTGCTATCAGTTGGCCTGCAAAACCAACAGTAATGGTTCTTTTTATTCCATTAAGTCTCTAAAAACAACATATTACCAGGAACAGTTTTATAGCATTTTGGCTTCTCACAAAAAAACTCTTAACTCCCTTGTCATTAGATATATATCAGTGTGAGATGTTTGCTTTGGTGCTCTTTTATTTTCATAGCTTGCTTATAAAAGCAAGTTAATAAAATGTTGATTTAATGGTCAGACTGTTTTTATTATGTTACTTTAAAAGAGAAGATGTTAATTTGCATCTTGTTCTAGAGCTAACCATCTAAATGTTCTCAAAGACTTCAGTAGGCAGATCTTTAATACCTTGTTAAACTTGAACTGGAGAGGTAGGCAGATAAAGACATTTGTACTTGAAACTAAAAAAAAAAAAGAATGAAAGATGGTGTTACCAACTCATTACATTAAATATTAAAAGTGAAATTTAAGTATTTCCTGGGAGAAAGTATTTCAGAGCAAGATGTCTTGGTGAGCTAGAAGATAGTATATTTTGATTAATCAGAAAGTAAACATTTGGATAAAATTCATAATACAGAATTGCAGATACAAGTATCATGTACATTTCCGTCTCACTAATTAAAACAACAACAACACATCTCTAAATTGATGAATTTTTTATTTCAGACAATTTGCCAGAAAACACAGAAAGATTTGCCAAAACATGAAGTTTGCAAAAGGGCTTTAAAAGCAGTAAGCAAGGTATGTTTAGATTCTCTGTACAGAATACAATGTGTTTATTATTGAACTTCTTTTGTGCATGTTTAGAAGTCAGAATTCTGTATATAATTTCCTCAAAACCTTCTAAGTAGTCTTACAACCACAGTTGAGCCCAAAATTTCCATTGCTGAGCAAGACCGTTGCTAAGTAAGTTTTGCCCCAATTTATGACCTTTCTTGCCACAGTTAAGTGAATTACTGCAGTTGTCAAGTTAGTTATATGGTTGTTAATAAGTGAATCTTGGCTTCCCCATTGAGTTGCTTGTCGGAAGGTCACAAAAGGTGATCAGATGACTCTGGGGCACTGCAACCCTCCAAAATATATGCCAGTTGCCAAGTGTCCAAATGTTGATCATGTTACTATGGGGATGCTGCAACCCTTGTAAGTGTTATAACCAGTCATAAATCATTTTTTTTTAGTGCCGCAGTAATTTCAAACAGTCTCTAAATGAAAGGTTGTAAGTTGAGGACCACCTATATCAGAATTTCACTGGGCAAATCTACTTTTTTGGGGGTAAAGTTTGATTCAGAAAAATTATTCATTGCCTCTAGGAAAATGATGATAGCAAGAAGAATGAAGAGCTCCCCAGGCAGTCCCAAGACCTACTGGCTTAGCAAAATGAATTACGTTGTTCAGTTACAGTACAGTCAGATTTATTTCCATAAGGTATAAGTGGTTCCCATCCTAGTGTTCTATTACCTTATGACCTTCTATGTTAAATTGGGTTTGAGACATAGAGACGAAGAGAAGTTATCATGGGACCTTCATTATTGAATATCATCTAAACATGGATCTCCTTGTCCTTATTCAACATGCTCCTATTGTAACTACATTGATTCTCATTATCAGAGATACTGATTCTACTTAATGCAATGGCATAGTATTTTCTGTACACTTATACTAGCATCAAATATGTTGTCTCTTTTGCAGTTACAGCAGCTTTAAACATTTTTTAAAATTTTCTGCACCTTGAATTTAATTTTCTCTTTAGGGTGAGCTAAAATATATGCAGCTGCTTGGTGTCTGAATTTGGCTCAATAGCCCATGAGTCATCCAAGATTGGTCAGCTGCAAACTGTTGAATACAGTATACCATTTTCTATCATTTATTTAGCACTCGGTTTTATGTTTGTCAAATCTTTATACATAGATGTTGGCTGATGTATATCATCAGAGTAATCTGATACAGATATAGTAGTGTCAGAATGTATTAATGTTTACTACACTAAGTTCACATTTAGAACACATTCAACCATTAATCTCACATACATATCTTCTGAATTCATTTCCTTTAAGGAATATCCTAAAATTATGTACTGATCATATAAATTAGAATTTAGGATTAACTATCTACCACATTAACGTTTGCAGCAGAATTTTGTTGCAAGCTAAATATGGGGCCAATTCTTCGTTTAGCTTAGCATTCTCTGAGCCTTCTGTATTTCTAGATGTACATAGAATGTTGAAAGAAGGAAGAGAAAAATGGCAGCGTTGATAAGTTCATTGCCATTGTGGATAGTGGGCTTTATATTTTTGGCTGCTAATTTTTGCAGCCTAATATGGAAAAGAAAGAATCCCCCTTTTTTGTCAAAGGACAATTGAAATGTCATAGCTTGGACTTCTGTAAGAAGCACAAGTAATTCTTCTCCATTGCAATTAGCGATCATTGAGAATCTGAAAAAAAGTGGGGGGGGAATGGTTTCTGGCTAAAAATGGAAAATTAATCTGGTTGTCTCACCCCAAATCTTCAAGACAATGAGATAAGCTTTTCAAACCTGGCAATTTGCCAGGGACATGTTTATCACTGGCAAGAAAATTAATTAGAATTTTAGTGATACTGATCTTTCAATGAAAACTTGTAAAATATTATAGATGATCAGTGGTGTAAATTATATAGGAATGTAGTGCTAACTTTTTCCCATGCTGGGTAGAGAGAATAATATACATATAGATCACAGGACCCTAGTTGCATTAAGAATTCTTAATAGAACACTATTTATTAGAAGTAAAAATTATCGTCTCCTTAAGACCCAGTAATTTTTGTTGCAAATTATTATTGGTGTTAACTTTTTTCATAAAATATATAGAAATAGAAAGGGGAGCAATATAAAAACTGCTTCATTCAAGAATGATTATTGATGATTTATATGCCCATGCTGACACTGCATGTTTATAATGTAATCAGTATTGTAAGAGTTCTAAAAAAAAGTGGTGCATTTTACATACTGTTCAGATCAAAAAAGAAGACAAAATAGCATTCTCTTGATACTGTTACTCTATATGGAAGTCACTAAATTATCAATTGATAAATCTGATTTTATCTTTGGCTCATAAAAATTGCTTCCAATGGCTTGCTAACAAATACTTTCCAGAAAATGTATGCCTCATGGGTCTTTTAAAAATGCCTTTATCTTCATTTTTCCAAATTACTCATTATTTTCACTGAAATTCATTGCTACTGAAAAAAGAAAATACTTTAATATGCCTCCTACACATAAAATAGCTAGAAATAGAAATTGAAATGTAACTGCTTTGTATCTAAGTAACTTCAGATGAATTTTTTCTCAGAAAGGATATGGTTCCCCCCCCCCCCGTTTTTCTTTCTTTTCTCTCTTTTTTTGGGGGGAGGAGGAGAGTCCAAAGTTTTTGGGAAAGAGAACAGACTTTCCCAAAGGTATCCTCCAGAAAGTTGGGTAAGGAAAATAACAAGCCTTATATTAATTTTTAAAAGTAGGTCAGTAGTAATATAAAAATGTCATTGGCATTTTACAGTTGAGAGTCTATAGACTACAGCCATGATGGTGAATCTCTGGCACACATGCTGGAAATGGCATCTCTCCAGGCACACCAACTGTTGCCCGTTGCTCCTCTGGGTTCTGGCGCGCATGCGGGAGCGCCAGAAAACGGAAGAGCAGCTCCCTGGCGTGCATGCTGGTCTTCACGCGCGTATGCGCATGCCGGAAACCGGAAGCTCAGCTTCCTGGCATGCACATGCACGCCAGGGAACTGCTCTTCCATTTTGTGGTGCTCCCACGTGTGCACACTGGGGAGCTGCTTTTCTGGTTTGCGGTGCTCCCCCACATGCACGCACGTTCCCGTTTCAACACTTGGTGCTGAAAAAGTTCACCAACACTGGACTAGAGTGTCTCAGGGTTCAGTCACTTAGTCAAGAGGAGATCAGAAGGACTTAAATGGTGAGGATGCAATCTGGTCAGATTAAATATTGATGTATGGACAAATGTCAAGATGTTTGATTTGGGGCCCTCGCTGTTTCAATGCTGGTGTTGTTGTCTATTTATGTTTTTATTGTTGTTTTTATGAATCACTCAGAAACATATGGGCTATCATATATGTCTTGTAAATAAATATTCATTTGGGGGAGAGCTAACCATAAATTAGCAGTCTAATAATAGAGAAAAGAAAGTACAGTGCAAGCATACATCAAAGAAACAATCAAAATGAAAATGAAATCAGCAAAATAACCATCTTGTGCTTACAACTCACTATCATTCAGAGCACTCCCTCCTCTTATGCTAGATGGAAAAAATGGTCTTTAACAGCTAAGGCCCAGGAGATCAGGGCCAGAAAACCCTCTGTGAGAGTGGAATTGGATTGGATGGCAATCATGAAGGGACAGGAACTATAAGGAGTTGATCGTATTCAGTTTGATTGAATGGGTAGGTGAATATAGGAGAAGGCAGATGTAGAGCAACATAGGGCTGTGAAAGTGATAACCAGCAATATTCCTTGATTCATACCTGGAAACTGACAGGCAACCAGTGCAGATCCCAGACCAGAGAAGTCAATCTGGTACACCAGTTACATCCATAACTGCCTGGGCAATTGCAGTTTGTACCAACTGTAGTTTCTGGATGTCTAAATGCATCACAGTTGTTCAAAGGGGAAAATAAGATATGAGTAGCCTTAAGAAGGTATAGACAGCCAGTGTCCTCGGATATGTATGTGCCTGTATGTTAGAAGGGGCCTATCAAGAAAAAAACAAAAAACAAAAACAAAACAAAAACAAAAACAAAAAATCCAGGAATCTTGTTTTTATGAGTTCCTTTACTAAGGAAATTGTAAGCAGTGCCCTTTTTAAAAAAACGGAAGTAGCATTCTTATATTGTTTGTAGAAAAAGCTAGTTCATTCAAAGATAGCTGCACATTAAAAATCTTTTTCTGATTCCCTTATTGTTACAAACCTCTAAAAGATGGGACTTTGTAAAAAGTAAATCTTTAATACTGAATGCAAATGTGTTAGGTGACATAGATGTCTTTTTTTCCAGTTGGTTCGTCTGTGCAATGAAGGTGCTCGAAAAATGGAAAGGACAGAAATGATGTATACCATCAACTCCCAATTGGAATTTAAAATCAAGGTAGGATATTTCTTCCATGCATTTTTATATAGACTTTTAACTTCTGCTTTGTTTTAGTGCTGAATTTTTTTGAGTGAGAATAAGCTGTGTTTATTTTTCTTATGATGAAATAGGGATTATTCAGTTTATGTTTTGGAAAATAACAAGTGCTTCCTGAAAGCAATAAAGATTAAAGCACAGTTCATATTTTTGGTTAGTAAATGCCAAGTTTTTTTTCTTTTTCTTTTCTTTTTCTTTGCATTCAGAACTGTAGAAAGAACATTTTTACAACATTATTGTAAAAATGTCTGCTTAGAAAATCTGGAGAAAAGATTAAATTGCAGTTTTCTTACTTTGTAGCCCTTTCCACTGGTTTCTTCTTCACGGTGGTTAGTGAAACGGGGTGAATTGGCGGCATTTGTTGAAGACACTGGACTTTTTTCTAAAAGGACTTCTAAGCAACAAGTATACTTCTTCCTCTTTAATGATGTCCTCATTATCACAAAAAAGAAAAGGTAGGAACTATGCTGAACACATTTTTTACAATGAAATGATAGAATTATTCCTGTATTTCTTTTATAAAAAAAGAAATTATTACTTTTTAGTTCTCTTATTTAAATTTTTGACAGCTCTGTTGTCCATTGCCTTTTTCCTCCCTCGCTGCTCAGATATTCCACCGATTGGGATAATATCCACTGCCACTGTACTGACTGGGTGCCATTCAAACTTCCTCTACAGCCTGGTCACGCCCCTTTCTTCTGCGCATGTCCAGTCTTTCACTCAGTCACAGGTGATTAGACTGGTGTGCCTTTCGTTCTAGGATACAATTTGTCAATTTGTTGCAAACGTTAGGGTTTTTTAGCTAAATTTCTGTTCGGAGAGTTGTGGATTTAAAGAGAAACAATGTATCAGCGCTGAGCAGCTTCGGCGTTTCCCGGCTGGGGCGCCAGCTGCCTTGGATTTTAGTAAAAGGAAATCAGCGCTATACGGCTTGGCGGTTTCCTGGTTAGGGCGCCAGCTGTTTTCAGCGTTATTTGACAGCGCGTGGACAAAGGACCTTGCAACGGTCCTAAAGCAGCCGTTTGAGCCGCGAGCGAGGAGAGGGGCTTCTGGCGTGCCGGCAAAGCCGCCCTCGCTCTCCCAACTCTCCGCATCGTTTATTTTAATTTGTATGCGGCTTCGGAGTCCCTGCATTGCAGCAAACTCCATATAACAGGAGGAAACTTCCTTTTTAAGATTGGCAGAAGGGACAGAGGCTGCATTTAAGCCGAGTCGGCTGAGGTTCCGATCTCGAGCTTGTATTGATCTGCCTGCTCAGCGCCCATCCTCCCATTGATCAGAGCGGTTTGAGGCAGCTTATCAGATAAGCCGTTGGAGGATCGTTAACGGCTATTGTAAGGTGTTATCTACAGACGCTGTTTGTTTGAATAACCTCCTGTATACTGACATCAAAGGAAAGTAAAATTTTTTGATTATTTTAATTTCTATTTGAGAGATTGATTAATTATTTTCAACAATGGCAGAGGCAGAAAATTCATCAGATTTAGAACAGGTGGATTCACCACCTAGAGCACCATCCCCTAAGCCTAATAAATCCAAAAAGGGCAGAGCCAGGACCAGGGATATGTCTGAACAACCCATGTCCAGGCAAGGGGACAGGCCTTCCAGAGAGGATTTACGTAGACATAATGCTCTTGAAAAACAGTTCAATAGAGCCAGACTGGCAGCTCAAGTTATACCTCAAAGAGAGGTTCAGGAGGTGATTTTACCTCAGACTACTGAAAAAATAATATATCCTGAGATAGATGAGGAAGCAATGATTTGGCAGCAGGAGGATTTACCTTCAGACAATCAAGGCTTGTCTATGACAGCTAAGCCTTTGAATACAGAAACCCAAAGCAGGGTCACTGTGGGGACAAATCAACAACCTTTTGTTAAGGCTGCTCCAGAGGCCACATTCACTCCTATGGCCGCTGGCCTACGTGTTGGTGAAGGTCTATTACAGAGTCAGAATGTGGATTTCCAGGCTTTACTCTCACAAACATTTTCCCGCATTTTTCAAGCGGGATTGCAACAATCAGGTCTATTATCAGAACCTATACCACCAACTTCTTACAATATGTCTCACAATACTATGCAACAGTCTGTAGTTAATTGTAGTCAATTTGAGGAGGAAAATCCAGATTCAGACTATTTGAATGAATTTGAGTTATCAGATGATGAGGAGGTGGATACAGATAAGCCTACCTTTCAAGGACTTTTTAATCCTAAGCTTTTTAAGTCTCTTTTACGTAAGGCGAGAATAGCTACCAATATGGAACAGAGTAGTGACAAGAATTTGGATCCAAATTCCCAATCTCAAAAGACTAATAGTTTATTTCCAGTTCCCCCAATTGATTTTGACTATGTGCCGTTTCCAGATTTGTTTTCTCAAGTCATTAAGAAACCGTGGAATCGGCCTGGTTCAATTTCTGGACCCAATACATTTGATAGAAAGCTGTATTGTAGCTCCCCTGAATTGGATGCTCTTCTACAGTTACCTGCGGTAGATGAGCCCGTGGCCAGCCTCACTTCACCATCGGTGTTGGTTAGTGATGCTGGAGATGGTCTAAAATTGGAAGACAAACGGGCAGAGATGAATTTCAAAAAAATGCATCAGGCTGCCGCTTGGGCAATCAGGGCGGCAACATCCGCCTCATTTTTCAACAGAGCCTCATTAACTTGGCTCCGTCAATTAAAAGAGGGGATACCTCCACAAGATGTTAAATTTATGCAAAATGTGACTAAGTTAATAGCTGCAGCAGAATATTCAGCTGATGCATCTCTGGACGCAGCAAAATTTGCATCAAGAGCATTGGCTTCAGCAGTTTCATCAAGGCGTCTTCTTTGGCTACGCCAGTGGAGAGCTGATATGAAGTCAAAATGGCGCCTTACTGCGGCACCATATCAAGGACAGTCTTTATTTGGGGCATCATTAGAATCTATTTTAGTGGAAGGTCGAGATAAAAAGAAAGTACTACCATCTTCATATAGGCGTTATGATAGACGTTTTTCACCATATTCAAGACAGTCCTTTCGGCCAGAGCAGGGACCCAGTGGTTCCAATTTTCAAAGAGCTTCTACTCAACAGTATTCTTCCTTTTCGGATAGAGCGTCCTTTCGAGACAGGGGAAGAAGTCAGGCAGGTCTCAAACGTCCTTTTAGGGGAACGGGTTCTCGCTCGTTCCGCAGAGGAAAATGACTCGACAACCCATGTACCCGTTGGAGGGAAAATCCAATTGTTTTGCAAAGAGTGGAAACTTTCAACAACAGACAATTGGATTCTTCGTACAGTGACGGACGGACTACAACTGGAATTCACGTCACCACCTCCAATGTTTTTCCTTCAATGTCCATTTTCAAACATCCCTTTAAAAAGACAACTAATGGAGTTGGAAATTCAACACTTACTTCAAATAAAAGCAATAGAACCAGTACCTCAACATCAAATACACAAAGGATTTTATTCAATTCTTTTTCTTGTGCCCAAAAATTCGGGAGGATGGAGGGGCATCCTCAATCTAAAGCGATTAAATCTCCATGTGAGGTATCGCCGTTTCAAGATGCACTCCCTCAGGTCACTGCTAGGATGTATCCGGTCCAACGATCTCATGCAATCCATCGACCTGAGGGAGGCATATCTACATGTACCGATTTATCCAACGCACAGGCAATTTCTCAGATTTGCATATGCAAATCGCCATTTTCAATACCGATCTATGCCTTTTGGCCTTTCGTCGGCTCCAAGAATATTTACGAAGTTAATGGCAGCAGTAGCGGCAACACTAAGGGAGAAATCAGTAAGAATTGTCTGTTATCTGGACGATATTTTAATCCTGTCGTCATCGGTACATCAAGCAGAACTGGACAGACAGACAGTTCTTCAAACACTGCAAAATCATGGATTGACTATCAATTGGGACAAAAGTCAGCTGGAACCAACAACCCGAATATTACATCTAGGGGCAGTAATAGATTCCAGACAGGGAATAGTGTATCTTTCCCCAGAGCGCCAATCCAGCATTCGAAAAATGATATCTCAAGTGTTGTCTCTGAGAACTGTACCTTTGATTCTGTTGTCGCAACTATTGGGAAAACTAATTTCATGCATAAACATTGTGCCTTGGGCTCGACGACACTCTCGTCAGTTACAATGGCTAATGTTGCCCTACCAAAAGCAGGGCACGGCAGACTCACAGTTCAAGATAAAGTTATCTCCGATAGTGAAACTATCACTAAAATGGTGGATATCACCAGCCCTGAGAGCAGGAACGCTATTTATAGAGCCACCAAGGATCAAGCTGACCACGGATGCCAGTCTGATGGGATGGGGAGCCCATCTCGGGTCTCAACTAGCACAGGGAAAATGGTCTCCTGTAGAGAAACAGTACAACATAAATTTCCTAGAATTAAGAGCAGTCAGATTAGCACTAAGACATTTCCATCAGGAAGTAGCGAAGAAACATGTATTAGTTCTAACAGACAATATGGCCACAAAGGCTCATCTGAACAGACAGGGAGGTACGAGATCAAAATCGCTCATGAGCGAGACAGAAAAACTGATGGCATGGGCAGAGAGATATATACTGTCGATAAAAGCGGAACACATTTCGGGTTCCTTAAATCAACAAGCAGACTGGTTAAGCAGGGGGACCATAGATCAGTCAGAATGGAGATTGAATCCAAAACTATTTCTACAAATTGTAAACAGGTTCGGGAAGCCGATGGTGGATTTGTTCGCCACGGAAAAGAATACACAACTTCCGAGATTTTTCTCAAGATTCCCGACTCCAGGAGCGGAGGCTCTAGATGCTCTGCGAAGTCCTTGGCCTCAGGGACTTTTATATGCATTTCCCCCCATTCCCATCATTCCAATTGTCATAAGGAAAATGATGATGGAAAAAGCAGAGCTCATTCTAGTGGCACCATACTGGCCTCGCCGAGAGTGGTTTGCAGACCTGAAAGATCGTTCGATCGATCAACCATGGAAGTTACCAGTGGGCAGACAGGATCTGAGTCAAGGAGCAATCTATCATCCAAATCCAGACTGGCTACAGTTGACCGTCTGGCGTTTGAACGGATCCGTCTCTTGAAAGATCAGTTACCACATGATGTAATAGACACTATTCAAGCGGCTAGAAGACCAGCAACAGTCCGCATTTATAATGCATCCTGGAAAAGGTTCGCTAAGTGGGCAGTTGAACAACATACAGATCCTACAACGGCATCAGTACAAGACGTTCTTAAATTTTTACAATCTGGATTCAAGAAAGGACTTGCACCAGCTACTCTCAGACGTCAGGTAGCGGCGTTAGCTACAGTGCTTCATACTGACAAGGGACATTCGTTGTCTCAAGATCCCAGAATTAGATCATTTTTACATGGTGCTGTAAATTTAAGACCACCAACAGTACATAGATACCCAACTTGGGATCTCAATTTAGTATTACAGTCATTGACACTAGAACCTTATGAACCTATAAAGGAAATAACATTAAGACATCTTACAATGAAACTAGCATTTCTATTAGCGATTACGTCGGCTAGACGAGTATCTGAATTGGCGGCATTATCTATTCGTCAAGATCTGTGTATTTTCTTTCCGGACAGAGTGGTTATGAGACTGGATCCGGTATTTATTCCAAAAATTAATTCATTATTTCACAGATCGCAAGACATTGTCCTACCTAATTTCTGCCCAAATCCTAGACATCCATTAGAAAAAAGGTGGCATACATTAGATGTTAGGAGGATATTAAAATGTTACATTAAGAGAACGGCATCTTTCCGTAAGTCTGAGGCTTTGCTGGTATCCTTTTTACCATCTACTATGGGACAGAAAGTATCGTCTACAACAGTGGGTAGATGGATTAAAGCATGCATTGCTGCTGCTTACAAGTTGCAAGGTTCACAAGTTCCTGAAGGTATAGTTCCACATTCTACACGCAGTGCGGCTACATCAGCTGCTTGGGCCACTCAGGCTTCAATTGATGATATCTGTAGAGCGGCCACATGGTCGTCTATTTCTTCTTTTATCAGACATTACCGAGTGGATTCATTTGCGGCTGCGGATGCATCATTCGGTAGAAGAGTTTTACAAGCTGTAATTTCCAACCAGAGCCAGGGGATGGAGTCTAAACCCTCCCATTGAATGAAGGCTTGGGTATGTCCCAATCGGTGGAATATCTGAGCAGCGAGGGAGGAAAAAGGACGTTGTACTTACCTGAACGTCCATTTTATCCTCGCTGCGAAGATATTCCAGCCCTCCCAGTGAACTTCCATCACCTGGCCTGGGTTGGGGTTTCTGTTTTTTCTTCCTCTACAGCAAAGAATGGAGTATATTAAGAGATAAATGGTGAGATACGGTACGAAGTCCATAGGATGGAAGTGAACATTATGAGAGTCGACTTCGTGAAAAGACTGGACATGCGCAGAAGAAAGGGGCGTGACCAGGCTGTAGAGGAAGTTTGAATGGCACCCAGTCAGTACAGTGGCAGTGGATATTATCCCAATCGGTGGAATATCTTCGCAGCGAGGATAAAATGGACGTTCAGGTAAGTACAACGTCCTTTTTCTCTAGGTATGATGAACAAATCTTTATTTGTCATGTTAATAGGGTTTTTTTCTTTAAAAAATCTGCTTAGATTACTCTAATTCACACTTTAAAAAATCAGTTCTGTTCAAGGAATATTATCTTTTCTGCCATTTTTTAAAAACCATGGTAACTATTTTTTTGAAAAAGAAAACTAATAGAGGGAAAAGAATTTTCATCTGAGTATAGTATATGCTGATATTCATGTTTATTAGACTGGTCATTTTTTCTCAGAGTTCTTCCTCTTCATTTGAGATTCTATTAAGGATCGATATGAGATACTGAACCTGGAATCTTATGGATTGGTGATGACATTCAGAATTTAGAAAAAGAAAAATATGTTGCAAAATGATCTTGTAGTTAAGGACGACATTGTACATTGGCTTAAAATTGCTTGTACAGTATTTTAGAAGACAACTTTCCAAATGCTTTACATACCAGCTAAGTCATGAAACGAATTACCTGGAACTTTGCTAATCATCAAGCATGTTGAAAGGCATCCAAGTAATGAGACTTTTTCCAAGTCCAAACACCTATAAGTAGCTAATTTTATATACTTAAGTTTTCTTCGTATTAGGCAAAATCTGATGGGTTGTTATGCTTTAGTTGAGTGCTTCCTCAGAATAAGTCGTGACCCAAAGGTGGATCCTGTTTGGTTGAGAAGTAGAATTGTAAAATAGTTCAGAGGATTGAGTAATTTGTAATTTTATAAAAACTCATTACTTCATGGTAATAATCACTTAAATATGGCTTCCCCCAGACTTCTAGGGTAGTCCAAAATTCATGCTTTCTGGAACACATTATTCCAGAGAATTTTGGAATAGTTTGTTCCCTCTGATGCATGTTATTCCAGGGACAGTTTTGACAGATTTCAGCTTTAAATTCTCTGAGCTGAAATTGGTTTGAATTATTTCATCATGGTCCAGCCCTGAAACAGGTCTATGTTGTCCAGAACTCCGTATCTTGGACACCTTAACCTGCTTTTAGTTCTGAAAAAATATATTCCAGAAAACCATGCTGGGATAGCATGACCCAAAGAGAAATTTTCTAAAATGTTCTTTGGCCAAATTACCAAGTTTTGTACATCTCTACCAGTTTTGAAACACATGGAGGCCAATTTGGATCCCTGTGTCTTTCTAAAACTAGATGGAATATGTTGCTTCCCCCCCCCTCCCACCATCTTCTGTATTAAGACCTTCAGTGCTTTACAAAATAGCTTTGAAAGGGTATTTTGTCTTGTTCTTCAGTGAATACTGCACTGTTGTTAATCTGTACTGTTTTAAAATACAGCATGTGTGATTTGATTAATTCCGATGTATTTTCCTCTCTTATACACAATTAAATGTTTCTCTTTTTGAACTGTTGAATTAATTATTTTTAGAACAATTCAGATTACTGTGAAGCTTCATTAACAGAAACACAGATAACTGTCAGAGTAGTATGCTCACATTTAAGAAGGCTTCCCACCCACCCACCCTTTGTTTAATTCTGTGGTTATTAGATATTCTTACATGGTATACAGTCCCCTTAGGACATCACTGAAATTCTTTCTCCATCTAATGGTTTGTCAGCTCTTGAGATAATCCTGGTAGTGGAATGCATCTGGACTTCTTAAATATGAAGCCAGCCAAAGGTCACAAACTCTTTGGAATGTTACCTGTGCACACTTTCTGGATAAAATGGAACTTGGGCTTCACATAGCAAAAAAAATATATTCAAAGCAATAATACTGGTTTGTAATTAAATTACTGTTTGAGTTTCTTAAATGTTTTGCAGAGTTTTACAGAGAATTAAAACTAACAACAACAGTGAAGCTAAAATGTATTGAAACCTTTGCAATTGTTTGTAATTTAATTGAGAAAAAAACTTTCTAACAGAAAAGGAAAGAAAAAAAATATTTTTTTTTGTATGTATGAGAAGTGACACAGGCTGTATTTCTTGGCATGCAGGCAAATTTTATGTGGAAACTACAGCAATAATTACTAGCAAGCAGATCCTTAATTTTTCTACTTTTACACTTTTCTGTATAAAGCCAGCCTGATTGTATATCCATTTTTATACATCTGCTAACCATCTTCTCCAGCAATACATTGTTTATTGAGATGGGGAGGATTTGGCATTTTTCATAAGGACTCATTATGCACTGTAAATAAATTAAGCTCTCTCATTCTAGTGGAATAGAAAAATAATTGCTTTACAAACTTCAGAATATCAATTGTTTATATATAAAAAAATTATCTGTATGAATTTTTAGTTGGATCCCATAGACAGTGATGAAACTAATGCAATAATGAAGGTTGGGGAGAATTATATGTTTAACGATTCAAAATCAGCTAAACATTACACATACTCTTTTATACCCTTCTTTTTTTTCAGTGAGGAATGAGATTGAATCCAAATTGAGTGATTTGAGTTTTAGGTCCCACTAAATCATTTTAGGGACTCAGTGGCTAAGATGGTGAGCTTGTCGATCAAAAGGTTGGCAGTTCAGCGGTTCGAATCCCTAGTCCCAGCTTCTGCCAACCTAGCAGTTCAAAAGGACATAAAAATACAAGTTGAAAAATAGGGATCACCTTTGATGGGAAGGTAACAGCGTTCCGTGCACTTTTGGCATTTAGTCATGCTAGCCACATGACCACGGAGATGTCTTCAGACAACACTGGCTCTTCGGCTTTGAAATCGAGATGAGCACTGCCCCTTAGATTAAGGAACGACTAGCACATATGTGCAAGGGGAACCTTTACCTTTTAAATTATTTTATTTACCCAAGTGCATTCATTCAGTCAGGAACAAGCATTGTGGAAGGTTATGCATATTCCTCATCAATTTTTTATTCCCATGTGATTGGTAATTTATCATTAATAATATTTTCTGCAGTAAAAAGCCTATTTATTTGTTTATTTGCTGAATAGAAAAGGTTCTCTTTCTGGGTTCCACCAAACAAATATGGCTTCTTGAGGGGGCAGACCAATACCTCTTTAAGAGTTAGAGGAACAAACCCCTCCCTCAAGGATGAATTCACCACTGCCAGAATCCATCCACACATCACCCCCAAGATGGGCTTGGCCAGCCAGGAAGGGGATGGATCTAAAGGGCAGAAGGGGAAGATCACAGTCATAATGACCCCATCATTTCCTTGGGTCCATCAGGTTTAAACCATTCTAAGACAACTGTGCAAGGCTGCACCCCAGGCATCTCCTCAGGACCTGTATAAATGCCATTATCCAACTAAGAATAAATCCAAATGATTTTATCCAGCGTAAATTTTCATATTCAAAGAAACAAGAAATGTGACTTTGACTGATCTATTTTTTTAAATGAATTTATTATAAGCAAAAATGAATTTAAACTATATGTAGTCATTATGTGATTAAAGGACAATCGTTAAACTTGCAAATTTCACATGGCATAGACAGTTCTAGAAGAAGCACAGATAAAATGCAGCCAGCAGAAATATTTGTTTGCATTAATTATCTGCCCCATAATCTGTCTCAAAGTTTTTTCAAATCCCAACTTGAATGTATTTTATCATCTGCTTTATATTTGAAAAGGAGCAAGTTTTTCTCTGGTTATTGCAAGTTAATTTTTAAAGATTGGTAGTGAGTGATACAAATTCTATATAAATCCAACTAAGAATGCTGAGTCTTAACTATCTGGTTAAAATATATACATTCTACATCATGAGTTTCCATAGTTGTATGCACATTGCACATCCTAATGCTGAATGTACTAAGGTGGAAAACCTACCATATTTTTCGGAGTATAAGACACACCTACCTTTTTTGGTGAAGAAAAAGAAATCTCCCTCTGCCTCTGAGCAATTTTGCCTCGTTGCAGCAAACAGCTTGCTTTACTTTCATTTTCGTTTTCAGCATAGCTTGATTAGCACAAGGAAAAAAAAAATTGCTCCAACAATTTACCTCTTTGCAGCAAGCAGCAGAGCCCTGTGTAAAACAGCTGAGAGCAAATCAGCTGAGAGTCGAGAGGCCGATCCAATCAATTTATGATAATTAGGCTGTGCTGAAGCTGAAACGAGCTGTTTTTTTCTTCCTGTTTGCTTGCAAGGAAGTAACTGCTGCGAGGCAGAAGCCAAAGGGTGGGCGCCAGGGGGTGGGCGGGGCTACATTCAGTGCATAAAACGCACGTAAATTTTTACCCCTTTTAGGAGGGGAAAAGGTAAGTCTTATACTCCGAAAAATATGGTATGTAACCAATTGGAAGGCTTGATAATGGCATAGCTAACCTGCTGGTAGAGAGCATCTTAACCTTTTTTTTTTTAGCAAGCACTCAATTGAAGCATTTGTATGGATGACTTTTCTCTGAGATTCTGGCATCAGATAATCATTTGTTGAAAAACGAATTATGTGCATATGGTCTCTGCCTTGAAGAGGTCCATTTCAGCTGGAACAATCGGGCTGAAGGGACTTGCAGCATGCCTCCTCTGCCGGTACGAGTGGTACAGGCCAATCCCAGTGAGGAGAGACAGTCCTTCAAGTAACCTGCACCCATGCCATGAAGGGCTTTAAAGATGATCACTCACACCTTGAATTGCACCTGGAAGTGGACTGGCAACCACTGCAGCTCACAGAGCAGTAGTGTTACAGGGGCCACTCTGCACCAGTTGTAGCTTCCCAATGCTCTTCAAGGGTAGCCCCATGTAGAGCACATTACAATAGTCCAGCCATGAGATGACTATTGACTGAATGACTGAGCACAGGGAACCCTAGTCCAGGAAAGGCCGCAATTGGCACACAACACAAAGTTGGGAATGTTTAAATTAAATACAAAGATGCATACATTTAAATATGGAATAGACTTCTTCTAAAGGACCCAATATTATTTTGTTATAGCACTAGTACTTAGACTTATATACCAGTTCACAGTGCTTTACAGCCCTCTCTAAACAGTTTACAGAGTCAGCATATTGCCCCCAACAATCTGGGTCTCATTTTACCAATCTCAGAAGGATGGAAGGCTGAGTCAACTGGTGAGCCTGGTGAGAATTGAAGTGCTGGCAGCCGGCAGTCATCAGAAGTAGCTTGCAGTACTGCATTCTGACCACTGTGCCACCATGGCTCTATCTTGATAATTGGATCCTTCGTGAATGTTTTGTTTCTTGTTTTTTCTCCTTTGCTGAACAGCTAAACCTGTCTGAAAATTAAGTATTGTGGACTGTTCTCTAGACGTTTGTTGCATACCTGACATGTTTAGCATTGATTTGAATCTAAGCTCCCTTTGACTCGTGTCTTTTTTGGTTCCTTTTATTGACAGTGATGAGAGCTACAATGTTACAGATTACTCCTTAAGGGATCAGTTACTAGTTGAGCAGTGTGACAACGAAGAACAGAATTCCTCTCCAGTAAAAAGCAGCACACCAATGCTTTACTCTCGGCAGAGTTCTGCCAATCACCTCTTCAGATTAACTGTCCTGAGTAACCATGCAGGAGAGAAGATTGAACTGCTTTTGGGAACCGAAACTCAGTAAGTAAATGTCACTCAGTAAGTAAATTTCTTCTATTTGTTTTTTAAATCTGGGATTCTGGAACAAGATTTTTCCATTCATTGTATTGAAATATGTTTTTCTGTTTCTGTTCACCTTTGTTCTGCAAATACATAATAACCACATACTCTTAAATTATTATCAATTTGCTTATTTTCTTGTTAGTAACTATCATAAGATTGCAGATTTTTGAGACAACATATAATCATCAAGTTAATTAGAATTAACAGAATAACAGAATTGGAAGGAACATGGAGGTATTCTAGTCTAACCCCCTGCTCAGGCAGGAAACCCTATAACAAATCAGACAAATGGTTGTCAAATCTCTTCTTAAAAGCTTCCGATGTTGGAGCATCCTACAATTTCTGGAGGTTGTTCCACTGATTAATTGTTTTAACTGTCAGGAAATTTCTCCTTAGTTCTAGATTGGTTCTCTCCTTGCTTAGTTTCCATTCATTGCTGCTTCTTCTGCCTTCAGGTGCTTTGGAGAATAAGATTGACCCTCCCTCTTCTTTGTGGCAGCCCCTTAGATATTGGAACTCTTCTATCATGTCACGCCTAGTCCTTCTTTTCATTAAACTATACATTGCCAATTCCTGCAACCATTCTTCATATGCTTTAGCCTCTAGCCCCCTGATCATCTTTGTTGCTTTTCTCTGCACTTTCTAGAATTGCCATATCTTTTTTATATCATGGTGATTGATGTAAACACATATATTGTGTCCAGTACCATAATTATCTCTGTTGCTCTTGTCTGCACTCTTTCTAGAGTCCCCATGTCTTTTTTTATATCGTCGTGATTAAAACATATTTTGTTTGAATAGCAGCTTCATACCTTCTTTGATTTGAGACTTTGGGATGCCAAGAGAGTCTTTGCTAATTTTGTCTAAGGGAAGTGTTCTATTTCAAGCAGCAGACTGCTTGGCACAGGCAGATAAACTCCACGGAAAGTAGATTACTTTTATTCATCAGGCATTATCTAAACAATAACTCACAGTCACTGAAGAGATTCTTCTGAGGTACACATAATCTGTTCCCAATTCACATAGGTGAAATGAGGTAGTTTGTCCCCGTGTTGAGGGAGCAAACAGCTCCCGGTAGGGATAAAATTTAAAACCCCCGCTAATCTAAACATAGCAAGTTAGCCCCGCAACCAATCAGAAGTCTGACCCAGTGGCCAATCAGAAACACAGATATGACCACGTGACATAAAACTACATTTCCTAAAAGCAATCCCTTAAGGGGATGGTTCTTAATTCCTAAACTAACTTCTTACTTTAACCAGCACAGAAAGAGTATATATTGTATATATATTGTAAAGGCATCTTTACAGTACTATTTGTTCCTTTACTCTGTTTCTTACAAACATTATTTATTTAAAAAAGTATAAAATCTCTCTAAATTTATTTTTTCAAATTTCGTTGTGTCTCTTAAAAGGTTCAGTTTAAACATCGCATTCATTTCATGCACATTCATTTCCTAGGAAATAAACATTATAATTCAGATATTAACTCCAGACTGCAGTGAAGCCATGGAAACTATCTTGTTGAATTCTGTGTAGTCTGGAAAAAGGAGATGATAAAAGAAGCTGCCCTGCCTTGTTTGGCTAGGCTACATTGAAAGGCTATTCATCCTGAGACAGCAACAACAAGAAGCATCTTGTTTTCAATGGTTCAGATTCCATTAAAAAAAAAAAAAGTTCCATTTTGTGGAATGGCCTTGGCATCTGAGTAGCTTGCTGAAAACTAAAAGTCTAAATCTGTTTATCGAATCTGGAATGCAAAAGAGCGTGTATGTGCATAAAAGTCTGTACATTTTTGCCCAATAACGTTAGGACATTTCTTCCATCTCAAAAATGAAAACGAACCATGAAGTATCGCATTGTGAGATACACAGAGAGATGCAGATTCCTATAGGATGGCTATAGAGCTACTGATTAAATATTGCAATGTCAATATTAGATTAAAATGCCAGAATGCCTCTGGTGAATTCAGCCAATTTGAAAATTGACATAACTAAACCTTTTCAGTCTTTTAAAGTCTAATTATCATGACTTCTTCATTGGAAGAAATGAAATTTCTTCTAATATTGCTTAGATCTCTGTGCTGTATTTCAAATGACAACCATTAGCATAAGTATAATTACCTATTTTCTTACATCTTAAAACTTAATAAATAGTGATGCATACATATATCTTCAGTGTATTTTTTTTCAAACAGGCTTAATTCAGTTTCCTTTATTAAAATCATTGTTTAATATACCATAGATTTTTCTTCATATACTGAAACTCAAGTGATTTTATTTTTTTGAGCTGATCCATGGAGGCCCTTCTGTTTCAGGAAATGTCCTGCATGTATTACAAGCCAACCACCTTCAAGATATAATTATCTTTTGTTGTTGTTGTTGTTAGCAAGCAACTATATCTCCCTGGGATATATTTTATTACTGCATTAGCAGTGTTGTGAATAAATAACAATGTCTTTTACGCAGAAAAATTTGCTTTGTTTTAATACCAAAGCATAATTTTAAAAAATGTCGCAGTGAAGATATTTGAGGAAGAGGAACTTAGATCTTCAATAGCTCCTGGAACATCATCAGGGTGGGAATTATCTGTGTCTCTGAAGAGATGTTATTCCAGAGATCAGACATTGTAACAGGGAAGAAGACATGGTTCCTGAAATGTGCTGTTATTTAGATGAGCTGTGAACACTTGGCCCCCATAAAGGCCTTTGGTGATGAAAAATGAGACTCCCACTTGATTGACTTTGACATCGTTGGGGGTGTTACTTGGAACTCTGGCATTATCTTTTATTGATTTCATTGGAATTCCTTTGTTGATTGTTGTGTGCTGCCCAGTCATCAAGAGTCAGGTGGAATAGGATAGGATAGGATAGGATAGGATAGGATAGGATAGGATAGGATAGGATAGGATAGGACAGGACAGGACAGGACAGGACAGGACAGGACAGGACAGGACAGGACAGGATTCTTTGTTGGCTAAGTGTGATTGGACACACAAAGAATTTGTCTTTTGTGCATATGCTCTCAGTGTACATAAAAGGAAAAAAAGAAAAAAAATACATTCATCAAGAATCATAAGATACAACACTATAGGTTACTAATAATCAAATCATACTAGGAAACAAACAGAACAATATAAATTGTAAAAATACAAGCAACATGGTTATAGTCATAAGTGGTAGGAGATAGGTAATAGGAAGGATGGGAAGAATAGTAGTAACACAGTCTTAGTAAATAGTTTGACAGTGTTGTGGGAATTAGTTGTTTAGCAGAGTGATGGCATTCGGGAGTGATGGCATTCGGAGGGGTGAACTGTTAATCATTAAATAAACTAAATCAAATTTAGTTAATCATTGTCTCCAGATTTAAAAGACTTTCACATCTGCAGCCATTCTGTCTTGCTAGGGAGCAGCCTACACCTTTGTCCCAATGCAGATCTTAATTATTTCTATTGAGTCACTTCTTTGGCCTGGGGCAGAGTTGAATGCAGGTAACATCAACATAGATATAGTAACTTTATTCCATGCTAATGAATTATCTCCTAGAGCCTCTGAGAGTTTAACCTGCCCCACCCCTGCCAACTAATATTGGCCACTTAAGGAACAGAAGAAGTAGCACAATGTGGTGCTGCCCACTCCAAAGTCGTCTCCTGTACAGTTCATAAAGATATTTATGGTATCGAAAGTCAAAGAGAGAGATCCATAAAGATTAGGAGGATCATTCTCTTCTGTTCTAGTCTTATCAGTGCAACCTTTTTAAATTCCAATTAATACAGGTCTAAATGATCTGTTTTCTCCAGGAGTTTCTATATACTGCTTTCTCCCATGTCATTTTTAAAAGGGAAGCTTGGACACTTGAGAATCTTTTAACATATGTGTAATATAAATATATACATGCCATGAAAAAGAGGGAGATACTCATAATGTTTTCCCCTTTCTTTATTTAGGAATGAGAGAGCTCGCTGGATTACTGCACTTGGACAAAGCAATGATAGAAGAACCAAGGACAGGACAAGTAAGGAAGGAATGAGAAAATTATTTGGAGTTGTAATGTGAGCTTCAATGACCATTGATAAAAAATTAAATCTAACTAGGTTTCTGGTGTTTCCCCCCACCCCCCAGCCTATATTTAGCTGTCTACTTTGAATAATAAATAGACAGTAGAGACTCTATTATAAGTATCTAATTTCCTTTGATAATTTTTCCTTTTAGTTTTCATGTGAGATTGAATATGATTTAAGGACATTTCAAGGATGCCCCCTACTGGTCTATAGCTTTGGATGTAATTGATAGTTAAAAATGATTTACCTGAACGTTTTTGATCTTGCTTTTTTCTGTATGCTGTCTGATTCTCCTGGATTTGCAGAAAAAAAATCAAGAATTTTCCATTTGAAGAGAGTTTGGAAACTCTGCATGCAGAGAAACTTAAGTCATACTGAATATGTTTATAATTGCTTCATCTTTAAAGTGAATTCCTGAGCTTTTGAAATTCACCATATGACTCAATAAATACTATTTTTTCCCCTCAGCGTTGACTCAGGTAGAAGTTATCAGGTCATACACTGCCAAGCAACCTGATGAATTATCCCTCCAGGCTGCTGATGTTGTTCTTGTTGATCAAAAAGTCCAAGATGGTAAGTAAAGGGCTTTTCCAGTTGTTTAGTGGTTGTAAAACCTTTTTAAATACAAAGCATCTGTGCTATACATTACTAGCTATCATTTATTCTTACAGAGTTAGGATATCTTCTTTGAGATTTAATATGTAAGAACCAGTTTTACTTGTTTAAGCTATTATGCTATGATGATTGAGGTTCATGTTTCATTCTGTTTTTGTCTACATAAGTAAAATGTGGATTATCCCTACCTTCTTTGGGCATTTTTTCCAAGTATGTGGGAAAATCATAGATGGAATAAAAGTTCATATAAAATTATTTATTTTATTTTATTTACTTATTTATTGAATTTATATAGCTGCCTATTCATCCATGGCGACTCAAGGTGGCTTACAGAATATAAAACAACATTTAAAACAATAAAATTAATAAAAAGAATCAAATAAATTAATACAGTATAATATAATAAAATCACCCCCCACCCCAGCGACAGCAGATCACACAAGCCATTTAATGGGCTCCATCCCACTCTGGGTTCCCCAGGCCCCAATTTGCTCAAATAGAAACATTTAATTTGAAAATATCTTTCTGAAGGGCTTTCTGAAAGTCATTTTTGTAAGCAAAATAGGTATTAACAAAATACCGCATTTTATCTTAAACTTATGCTCTCAATAAAATCTGCAATACTTTCTATAAAAATGTCATGAAAGTACCTGACCCTGTAATTTTACCTAACCAGGTTTGGTGGGATGTTCAGAAAAGTCACTAGACTGAAAGCGGCAGAAATATATTGGATGTTTCTAAGTAACCACAAAAAAGGAATGCAAAGTATACTGAAGGCTTAATGATTAATCTTAACGAACGTTAAGCTTTGCAAATTCAAATTAATGCTTACTTTAATTGATGGTACATGAAAGAAAATAAATGTTCTTTCCTCCCCAATTCCTTTGGGACCCAGAGTATTTGGAATGTGTGCTTTTGGTAACGTTATATGTATTGCTGTTCAGAAAGTTAATTACATAGCACTTTTCTGTATTTCACAACTGTGTTAGTTAATGGTTATCCCTTAGAAAGCAGCCAAAATAATACAGATGGTCCTTGCTTAATGTCTGTTTGTTCAGTGAGAATTCTAAGTTATGATAGAGCTGATCAAAGAGATTTACAATTAGTCCTCAAAGTTCTGGCCATTGCAATATTTCTGTGCTCACATGATCAAAATGAATGCCCCTGGGGTTCATCCAGTGGTGGGATTCAAAAATTTTTTACTACTGGTTCTGTGGGCGTGGCTTGGTGGGCGTGGCATGGCTTGGTGGATGTGACGGGAAGGATATTGTAAAATCTCCATTCTCATCCCACTCCAGGGGAAGGTTACTGCAAAATCCCCATTTCCTCCCGATCACCTGGGACTCAGAAGGCAGAGAATAAATGGGGGCAGGGCCAGTCAGAGGTGATGTTTATCAGTTCTCCAAACTACTCAAAATTTCTACTATCGGTTCTCCAGAACTGGTCAGAACCTGCTGAATACCACCTCTGGGTTCACCCATATTAAATTTTTTAAATTAAATGTATATGTAGCCCATCTCACTGTTAAGTAACTCTAGGTGGCTTACAACAGCATGAAACAACCATATTAAATAATTAAAATATTAACGACATTGAACATGTTTACAACCACTTTTTCGCCACCCGCCTACCCACAACTGCCAGCTGCCCCCAATGCCCTGCTCTGGCCATCGCTGCTGCACTTACCACTATTCTGTTGCCTAGAGCTGCCTTTTATGTCACATTCTTTTGTACTTGTTCAAGAATTGTCTTGAAGGTAATTGTCCTACTTAAAAAACACTGATACGGCATTTATCAATGCTTACCTAGTTTCATTCTGTACAAGCTGATGGTTCCTAACCAGTTTGATGTGATATATAAATATAGTCTTCGGGTACTTTAACTTTATGAAATTATGTCCAGAGGCCAAATAAGTTTAAGTCTTTGATAAAGGAGTCCAAGGGGGATCAGGGTTTAACGTAATGATATCAGCATGTCCACTAAACTTTACCCTTTGAAATAATTCAGTTCTCTCTGCTTGGGAATGCAAAACCACTGCTTCCCTTATCTGCTGATACCAAAAAAAAGAAAAGAAAAAAGAGTTCTGTCTCTTCTCTCCAAAGGAAGATATTAACTAGACAGTTGGTGGAGAGGTAAAGGCATCATTACAGCTCCTGGTGATTATGCTACATTTACTTTTCTATTGTCCTTCCCTTGAAGGAAAAAAAAATGGTGCAGGTAAAGTAGAACTGATGCAGTCCTGGATGTGCTTGTTCAGCAAAGCTTGTAAATTCATAGTGGCTAGTTTTGGGGCTCAAGGGGTGTAAGCTCCCTATCCTATTTTAGTAAATCATTTGAGTATCGCTAATTACCGAGGGTGTAGTAATACACAAAGATTTATTAAATTAATGGTCTTTGAGAACCCAGCTGCATATATTAAATACAATATTAAACTCAGTAGAGCTCCATTGGATCTGACAGGTTTCTTTATCATTATGGTGACTTTTAATGTGTTTAATCCCTTTTGCACTTCATCGCAGGCTGGTATGAAGGAGAACGATTGCGTGATGGAGAAAGAGGCTGGTTTCCAATGGAATGTGCCAAGGAGATCACATGTCAAGCCACAATTGACAAAAACATGGAAAGAATGGGACGTTTGCTAGGCCTAGAAACTAATGTATAAAGTTGTCTCTAATACACGTACTCTAGAATTTGCACTAAAGTCAATGGCATTTTCGTCCCGTCCCCTCCATGTTACGTTGGTAGCAGATCAGAGATATGAAGATAGGTTTTTAAAAATGGAAGAAATTAACCCAATTCAAGGTAAATAAGGGTTCTTCTGAATCAATTTCTACACAATAAACTTTGTTTTTAAAATTTTCTAAAAATAAATGTTGATTTATTGATAGCGTATGTTGATAGCATTCCTATTTACAGTATTTACAAAATATTCCTGTATTTTATATCTAATATACCTTTGTTCTAAAAACTAATTCTGTAGTCCATTCATTTTATCTTATATTTTAATTTAATAAATAGTTTCCATTGCTTTCACTCCCACAACCAACATTTTGAATTGGATCAGGCTTCTGTTACATGTGCAGTTGCTGTAGTGCACATGACTGAACTAGCTGTTTGTATATTTTGAGGTAGAAAAAGGCTGTTGAGACTCATGAACATTGACTATCACTCTTCCAACTGATTTCAGTTGAACTGAAACACAATTGATTTCATAGCATATACTGTGATACATGGACTAAGTGGAGACATATGGGGAATAAAGACACAGAGACTACAACCATGGCAAAAACCAAGGAACAGTGCGTAGACCGGTTCCACTTATCCAGACTTCAGATAAGGAGAAGATGGAAAATTGCCCACACGTCCTCGGGGTGGTTGCTCCTCACGAGACTTCAAGACAGCATTCTTTGCGGGTGTCTGTGCCAGGAGACAATGTGATCACCCATCTTGTTCAGAACTATGATGGAACTTTTTAAAGGACGCTTAAGTTCACAAACCTCACTTTCTAATTACTTTTGCAGATTACCTATTAGCCATCTTAAATCTATTAGAGACCTTTGGAACAACAAGACTGAAAAGTCTACCCTGGGCCAATTTATACTCAACTGTGAACAAATTACAATTCTTAATTACAAGTTTAAGGACTTAAAAGAATTTTAAATAAATAGCAAAAAGCTACGTAAGATTTTAACCTAAGAAAGTTATAAATGGATTAAGGACAGATCAATTTGGAGTATTTTTACTATGAAATTTGGAAATAATTATTTTTTAAAAAAACAACTTATGGGAAATGAACTTTCCTATCATAGAAATTTCATGTGATAGTAAATTTTAGAAATTGGACAGTATAGAGAACTAAAGATTTTAAGCAAAAATAAAAAAATACAAGCCTGATGTCAGTACCAAGACTTACACAATGATATAAAACATAACATTGGAAATATTAAAGATCTTTGAAGAATGGAATCAGATGTTAGTAACTACAATATCAATAGTGTCAATATTGACGTCTGTTTCTATGGACAGGCAAATGTCTAAAAGATGTTCATGAAGGAATGATAGATATGTGAATCTATATGACAGGTTAAGAGAATGATTTGGAGATAGAAAAGGAACCTGCTGAAGTTTTAAAAATGAAAAAGTTAATACAAATGATAAACCAAAAGAATGATTGGACAATGTTTTTTAATTCGAGCTACAAAAGGAGGTTAACGTCTTGAAGAAATCCTGACATGGAAAAAGAAATCAAATCCTACAACCATAATCAATCGATTGAATGAAAGATAGACTGGTAGAATTAAAAGGAAGGAATATGAAGTGGGTTTATTTGATCAAGGTTAAAACAAAACTTTTTTTAAAAAAAAAATGCAATCAACTGGCATTTTGATTTCTGGTCCATATACCAGAAAAAAATGCTACAGTGCAGTCACAAGTGGGAGAAGATGGGCGATAGGAACGATGAGAAGACCAATAGCAATGGTAATGCAGCCTAATGTGAATAGTTTGACAGTGTTGAGGGAATTATTTGTTTAGCAGGGTGATGGCGTTCGGGAAAAAACTGTTCTTGTATCTAATTGTCTTGGTGTGCAGAGCTCTATAGCGTCGTTTTGAGGGTAGGAGCTGAAACAATTTATGTTAACAATGTTGAATCAGGACCAGTCCCTTGAATTGGACAAAAAATGCCCTTATTTTTGAAACTTCATTAATTTCCTTCTGCTTGCCTTTGTTATTTTGTCAAAGATTTAGCAATTCTCCCCTCTTGACCTACCACCAAGGGATGAAGAAGCCATTCCATCAGTAACTTGGTAGTAGCGGAAAAAACAACTGTTTGCTAAAAAAAAAACTTGCCCATGGTATTCAGACTGAACAGTTGTAAGCTTGGAGTGAGGTATTAGACCACCCAAAAGTCCTCTGAAAAAGCTACAAGCAAAAGAAACACTGTATTATTCTGGTCCTGGCAAATGCTACTTACAAATCATGTTTAATACGAAGTTCATCAGACATCATTCTGCTTAAAGCTGCATTAAGCATCCTTCTGCAGAAGTTTCCTTTGCTGCTTTGTGATAGAATGAATACATAATTCATACAAAAAAGGCAGGAAGTTTGTGGCCTATAAGAGTACAATGCACATCTACGAGGACTCCAAAAAATATGTAAACATGGTTGCTAAATTTACTCCCAAGTTATTTAGACAACTGATTTTGTGCCAACCACCAATACCCTGAAAACTGGTGCTTTACTTAAGAGGCACCCCAAATTCTTCGGCTGTGGCATGAAATGAAAACTGCATTGAGAAGTTATCTTAGTTGTGGTGGTACAAGTAGTATTGCAAGAGACACCCCTGGTGCCTACATTATGCATATTAAGTGGAATAGAAAATATTGTGACGTTTTATCACAATAAAAACAACATTGCAATTAACATTTGAGGGTGGGGGAGAGGAAGAATGGATGGGAGTAGGTTGAAACATTTAATACTGTATATTTTCAATGTATATACAAAGCAAGCATATATCATTGGAGTGTAAATATGACATGGTAAGTTTATTGACATTTCGTATTTTTTTAAATGTTTTTAATTAGTCTTTTCCATCCACCCCATATCATTTTTTTTAAAAAAATACAGGAGTAATTAATTTTAAAAATCATTTAACTATTCAAAAACATTCATGTGGAAATTTTCCAGTTAAAGGGGAAATAATCCCATACATTATTTTAAATGGGTTAAGAATGCTTGAAATAGACTATAATATACTCTAAACTTTTTCTACTTTAAAGCACTAAAAGCATGACTTGACTTCATATATGCTAGCTGGGTTAATTTTTTACCTCATTGATTTCAAGTTGTTTTAGCTTTTTATCAAAGCAGCCTATTGCATTGAAAGCTATATTGGTCTTCCTTTTTCCCTTCTTAAATGACTCCTGTATTTCTGTTAAGACTTTGAAAATACTTTTATCACATGATGTACAGAGGAATTAATTTGCATTTATAGTCATAATTTATCCATTTAAATTTGTAATGCATTTGCTTATGTAAATAGGCATGGCATTTTACTGACATATTTTAGCAATTCTGAACTTTTTAAGCATTTAATAAGAAACAGCTAAAAAAATTCCATGAAGTTAATACAGGGTCCAGAATAAAGCATAAAGCAACTGTCATATTTAGGTTTCCATCAAAATGGCAGACAACTGTATTGGGGGTATTGGAACGAAAATCCATCTGGTTCAGTTCTGAACTGGGAGAAAAACCCTGGAAACAACATGGAGGCTGATTGGAAAGATGGTTTATTGAAGAGGGTTGTAGCATTGACCCTGTCTAGGTTTGCTATTGCAGTTTATTTTGGTTTGCTAGCACCAAAATAAACCTAACTTGCGCTATTGGAAGGTACCATCTGTTATCAAATGAAATTTATTCTCTGATCCAGTGTTATAAGTGGGATGAACAGAATAAAGGAGTGGTGGTAGCATTTCTTCAATAAATACCAATCTGCTAAGGTAAAAATTGCTCTTTATCTAGTAAAGCAGCATTAGCTGCTCTATTTTTAGTGATGACCCTTTACATGACCCTCATGTAAGTCTGCATCTGATCTGTGTAGAATGGAAAGTCTTGTTTGCATTACCACCATCATATCGTGTGGTCCAGTTTTGCAATTCACCAATTGTCCAGTCTGCATCAATGGAGCATAAGTTTACAGTTTGCATATCTTCATGCAGGCACAGTCCATTCGTTCATTGGTTGGTTTTGAAGGTGCTGGCCATCTGGGCTGAGTGCAAGGGTCCACCTCACAATGGATTCCAGAACAGCTGTTACCGCATGCCTATACTATCAGTCTCACTTCTCACATTTTATCTTGAATTGGGGCGACTTTGAAAGCTTCCAGGTGTCTTTGTTTGCAATATGATCCAGCCAGGTGACTGTCGCCCCATGACCAACTGATCATTTGTATTTTCATTCTGTGCAATGCCTGTTTGTGTCTCTTCGTTGGCCAGCATTCCGCCCCATAGAGTGCCACAGGATGGACAACCATGTGGTAGATCTTCGATTTAAGGCACAGCAGGATCTTCCAGATGTAGAGAACGCCAGTGACCTGGCACACTTCAACCAGGAACACTCACTTGTGCCCAGGCGTGCAGAAATGTGTCACCATCAGTTATGCAGGATACAAGGTAACGAAAATCAGAGGCCTTTACAACTAGGCTACTGTTGACTGATTGTACTGTATGTCTGGATGCTGCATTCCAGGTACTCAGTTCTTGCCAAATTAAGTTGCAGTCCAAAGTCATTGAGCCATATCTTCCATTGGTTAATCAGTCGCTCGATTCCATCCCGGGTTCCATTCTGTGTAGAATAGAAGTAATAGATCCAAATGTCTGACTAACATATTAATTCAGTCTGAAAAGGAATGTCTGCTGCTTCCCAATATTGCTGAAGGGGCTGAATTCTCAAAAGTTGAACCAAGGGAGATTGCCTTTAGGATGATGTAGAACATCTATGTCTCCCAAGCCAATAGACATATCTGGAAGTAGCATATCTATACAACAATGAAGAATTCCTGTTCCTGGGTCAGAAAGCATCTGATCATAAGATCTTGCAGAATTTTTTGCTTTTGTATGAAAAATTTCTATGCTGCCAGGAAATTTTTGGAATTGAAGTCCACACATCTTAAAGTTGCTAAGTTTGAAAAACACAGTCTTGTACAACTAAAATTTTGGCAGGCACAGAAGAAAGATAGATGTTGAACTAATGGCAGGCATGGCCCTGATTTCCTTCAGCAAAAAATCAAACTCCAACTCTCTACAAGAATTTGGCTTCAGTTTTGATGGAACTGCAAAGTTTAGTCAACTATAATCGATGAGCTTTTAGACGATTAACTACACCACTCAGTTTTCAGGGAGTCTCAAGAAGTGAACCCATCAACTTTGGCCCTAGCAGCCCTTGCCTCCATATATGCCAACAATCCTAGTGAAAAAAATCAAAAGCAATTGAAAGAAGAGGATGAGAGAACATTTAGGTGGCCAGATACAACTTCTATAAAATTACAATTAATACAATTAATATTTTAAAAGTTTTCTAAGAATTAGGGTTACATGTCAGATAACAAAATGGTTGCTGACAGTCTTGATGAAATGCTATTCAAGTCACAAGGAGTCAGAAATTGAAACAAGTTAAAAGTCAAGATTCTGAAGTTCATCTGGTTGAAAAACAAGCATGTAGTAACATATATATTAATAAAAAATTAATCTTTTTTTTCAGATCTTAAAATAACATGCATTATGTATTGGTAGGATACATCTCTTGTTTTGGTTATTTGCAATCTAAAATAAATATTGTTGCAATCTGCAAAGAGAAAATATAATCAAGTGTTTTTTTTAAAGGAACAAGTTATAAGGAGCAGAAAGATTTGTATTTGACCATACTTCATGCTAAGTAATATAACTGGACCATGAAAAATAAATAAGCTATGAAACAAAATGTGAAATGTTGAATCAAATTAGCCAATGAACTCAGTTAATATATTGTCACTTGGGGAATTTCTAGTATTCAAACCGTACCATTTTATATTTTACATTAGATACCTATATATGTAACATAATTCACTGCTTGGTTACACAAAATTTGAAATTTTACCCATTAGGAACGTTTACACAATATGTGTTGGCTGTTCAGTATGCAACCAAAAAATTTCATTACAGTAACGGTTTGTTTCCCAACAGATTCATATCTACATCAGAAAATTATAAGATATATGCTAAAATAATTTCTATTCCTTAAGGACAAGTGTTTGCAAATGAGTTCAGAAAAGTTAATCCTACATTAATTAAAAAGATTCCCACCTAGCAGTTTGAAAGCATGCAAATATGAGTAGATAAATAGGTACCACTTTGGTGGGAAGGTAACAACGTTCTGTTTGCCTTGGTATATAGTCATGCTGACCACATGACTTTCGACAATGATGGCTCCCTCGGCTAAGAAATAGAGATCAGCACACACCCCCACACCCCCCAGAGTTGGATTCCACTGGATAGAAAAAACCTTAATCTTTACTTTAAAAAGAACAGCTACAGCAAGGAATCTCTAAACAACCTAGATGTACTGAAAGGTATGATTCCTACACAATATACAGTACTTTCCATATGAATTCACAAGATAGCAAGATCTTATAAAAAAAACCTTCTACTTTGTTGTTTCTAGGAATCTATGCATCTACTTTCATTAGCAAGGATTTTAGCAGGAGTACTAAATTTTATTTGGACTACTGCACCTAATAATGCCCTTTTTGTTTATAGGGATGGAGAGAAATAATGTTCAACTTGAATATTAATACAATCTTTTCTAGCAACTCTTCTAAATTTTACAAGTGAACTGGAATTTTTTCCCCAAAACTGTGTATTAAAGAAAATGAGCATATATAGAAAAAAATATGTTGTAGCAAACTGCAAAAAATATATTAGGAAACTAACTAGAAAAGCAAACATAGGAATTTTAGACATAATTTATGGCAAATATAAGGAGTTTACCAGGGATTACAAGAAATCAAATACAAAACACGTATTCCAGCAAACAAAACCTTGGGTCACACAAGCAACATCTATAAAATTACAATTAGTATCTTAAAAAAGTTTTCTAAGATTTAGAGTTGCATGTCCCTGGAAGAGGAAGGTCTTGTACCATTTTTATGGTTTAAGAAAAGTTTTTAAATTAGCTGGATGTGGATTGACACATCAGTTTCAAGATATCTATATAATTTGAACTGTTTAAGTAGATACTGCTTAAATCCAGATTCTGCAAGAAATATTTGTACAGTCCTAAAGAGTTCAGCAATGACATTCAGACACTGCCAACACAATAGCTCTGCTCATAACTTATATAATAATAACGTATTTCTCCTACTCTTGAAATAACTTCCTGAATATACTATAATCTTATAATTAGGCTATAATTTTCTGCATTATGAACACTGGGACAAATAATGTTTCCAAGCCTGCACACTCTCCAAATGTGTGAACTTTAACTCCCACAAATCTCAGCTTGAAGACTGAATTCAAGGAGTTGCACACATTAAGAGGGTGTCCAACATGGACAGACTGATTTTTAAAAAGTAGTACATGGGTTCAATTATAATTGCAGGAACATTTTTAAAAATAAAGAATACACTATTGAAATAGAAGTCTGGTTGTTCCTTAGTGTACAGTTAATGTGTACTTGATTCCATTAGAATTTGAAGGACCTTATTTCTGTCCCACAGTCCCATATTCAAATACACTTTGCAAAGGGAGGACATTAAAACCTGTTCTCATCCAAACAGCTGACAGTTTTTTGCAAGCTATCAGAGAAGGGTTTTTGCTGTGAATAAAGCCTTGGTTGCTGAAAGTCAACATGTTATTTCTTACATTGTATGCAAAGCAGCTGGAATGAAGCAGGTATTTATTACTATACTAAAATGATGCAAACATATTCCCATTTCATGAATGCCTTTCCCATCATATTCTTTATCTAGTGACTTGGACTTTACAGACCAGTGGGATATATACCAGTGGGATATATACCAGTTCTAACTGAATTCCTTACTAATTCTAAACAGACAATAAACATACGACTAATATTCAAAAAGTGAAATTTTAGTTATTCTGATCATTTTTCAAACTAACAATTTCACAAATTGGGTAAGCCAAAGAATATAAAAATCAGTTCATTCTTTTATTTTATCCAACTTTTGCCAGAGGGAAATAAAAATTATACAAGCAGCAGCAAATAACTTGATGTACATACACAATATTACAGATGATAATGCATTTAAGAGCTATGTAAACAGGTACTTTATACACGGCATGCCATTTACACAAAGCCATTATGAAATATTAACGCTAAAGATGAAATATCAAGATGCCCAGATATAAAAAAAAGTAAAAGGAGGGATGGAAAAAAATTGGTAGCACTACCATGTTTTCAGCAGCAAGGGAACACTATTAATTGTATTGTTCATTTTGGAAATGAGGCGCAAAGTTTCTGGCAGTTTCATTCTCTTGTGTAGTGATTAAGTCTATAATAGCTGTCAACACTGCAGTGTCCCTTGATTTAGTATTGTTCCAGTCCACAGGTTGTGGATTTTCTATTTTCTCTTGCAGAAGGTCATCCAGTTCTTTTTTCAAATCCTAAGGATAAAAAAGGGTTGTTGATGAGAGTAACATCAAGTTTTTATCATTATAGGCCATCCTCGGCTTATAACCACAATAAGGACAGGAATTTCAGTCGCTAAGGGACATGGTCATTAAGTGAGTACCCACTGGACCTGATTTCAAGACCATTTTTATCATGGCCATTAAGCAAATCATAGAATCATTTAGCAAATTACACAATTGTTAAAGTGATTCTGGCTTCCCCAACTGACTTTGCTTCTCAGAAACTAGCAGGGAAGATCACAAATCAGTCATGCGACTGCAAGATGCTGTAACCATTGTAAATGTGAGCCAGTTGCCAAGTGAACAAATTATAATCATGTGACTGCATGGTGATGCAATTACTGTAACTTCAAGGATAGGTTTTAAGTCCAAGGCCATTGTAATTTTGAACCATTATTAAATAAACAGTGGTATGTCAAGGATTACCTGTATTTTGTTTTTATATAACTATATAAAATTTATATAACTATAACAATATATTTTCTATATTATTTAATCTATACTCTTCCTTTTACAATTTCAAATATTAATATATATATACTGTGTTTCCCCCAAAATAGGACATATCCTGAAAATAAGGCCAAGCCTGATTTTTGGGGTGGGCGTAAATATACGCCCTTCCCCGAAAATAAGCCCTCCAGCAAGCGCGGTCATTTTTGCCACGGATTGCGGCCACTTCTGCAGCAGGAGACCAAGCGATGCGCCCCATGTGCCTCACAGCGGCCTTCCAAAGGGTACTGTAACAGCAGCTATCCACAATTTTTTACCCTTATTTCGCCCCGACCGTACTGGGCCACGTGGGTCAGGACAAAATAAGGGTTAAGAAAGTGTGGATAGCTGCTGCTATGTACCCTTTGGAAGGCTGGCGCGAGGCGTGAGTCTCCTGCGGCAGAAGTGGCTGCGCCCAAGGAACGCTTTTGGGAGAGAAGGCAAAGGGGAAGCGATCCCTTGCAAACTCCCGCCACTCCACCGGGCGACTCCCAGCAGGCCCAGATGCCCAAAGCTTGTGCCCGCCTGGCTCCCTTTTCTACATTGCCCGGCTCTTTATTGAGGGGGGTGGGGGAGAAGCGAGAAGCACGGAGCAAGACAGGGCTCGCTCTTCTTGCCGTCTCTTCTCCCCCTCTCGCCGGGCATGGCAGGGCTTCCTGTCCCTGCCCCAATTGGATGCAATTTGGGGATGGCAAGTGGGGAGGGGTGGCGCTGGGGAGACGTGAAATGTGTCTTATCTGCCTTGTAGCTCCGTCGCTTGTATTGCCATTGTCTGCAGGCAAACACGTTGTAGAGTAAAAGAAACCTTGCGAGTTCAATCAAACTTCTCGAACTCATGAGAAGTTTAGTTTTATCCTACATGTTTTCCTGCAGACAATGGCGAGACACACAACAGAGCTTCAACAGGCAAATAAGACACGCGTCTCGTGTCTCCCCGGCCCCACCCCTCCCCAAATTGCATCCAACTGGGACAGGGACAGGAAGCCCTGCCATGCCCGGCAAGAGGGGGAGAAGAGATGGCAAGAAGAGCGAGCCCTGTCTCGCTCCATGCCTCTCGTTTCTCCCCCGCCCTACCTACCATCCCCCTCGACAAAGAGATGGCGGGAAAGAACAGAAGCCAGGCTGCTGTTACCATTGGGGTGCGTGGAGCCATCTTACCTGCCTTGCAGGTCTGTCGCATATCTTGCCGTTGTCTGCAGGCAAACACGTAGGGTAAAAAAAAACTCACAAGTTCAATCAAACTTTTCACACTCGCTAGTAGTTTAGTTTTACCCTACGTGTTTGTCTGCAGACAACAGCGAGACACGCGACAGACCTGCAAGATAGGTAAGAGGCGCGTCACGCGTCTCCCTGGCCTCTGGTGAAGGGAGGGAGAAGAGATGGTAAGATGTGTCTTGCTTCTGCTCCACCCCACATGCCACTCCCCCCCGCCCAATAAAGAGCCAGGTACTGTGGAAACGGGAGCCGGGTGGGTGCATGCTTTGGGCATATGGGGCTGCCAGGGGTTGCCCGGCAGAGAGGTGGGAGCGGGGCGGAGTTTGCAGGTGGGGGATGGATGGATGGGAAGTGGGCAAGTGCCCAGCGAACAGCTGACGAGCAGCTGTGTTGTGCTGCCACAGCAGCGCAACACAGCAGAAGCCATGAGGCGGCCACGCTTGCTGTCTCCTGCACTCCCAAAATAATAAGACCTCCCCGATAATAAGGCCAAGCCCTTATTTCGGGGTTCAAAAAAATGTAAGACAGTGTCTTATTTTTGGGGAAACACAGTACTTATATCTCTCTCTATTGAATTTATCCTTGATATGTTTTCCGTTGTATACAGGGAAAAATAACAGCATTCTTTCAATCTTCAGGCATAGAAGCAACCTTCAAAGACATGTTAAACAAGTTACACAGCCAACAACCATACTCATGTTTTTCCAGGTATACTATGTATACTTGCATATTTAAGATTTTCACAGCATTTATGACCTTTTAAATTTTTTTTTCTCTTGATAGTATTGTTTAAAATACTTGTTTCAATTTCTCTTTGATATATCACTATCATTTCCCTACAAATCTCTAAAACATTCTTTCCAGAATTCCCTTAGCTCAGTTACTCTGCATTTGCTTTGTCTTTTTAGTCTTATTTGTTGCTTTTTCTGCAACTATTATTTTTCTCTAGATACACCAGGCACAAGATTTTTTATTGTTTTTCATCATTTCTTAGAAGCATTTTCTCATTCTCAGTCTCTTTAACTTCATCATTTTACCAAGAATATTTTCCTATGCCTGGCTAGGTGTCTCAGTGGCTAAGATGCTGAGCTTGTTGATCAGAAAGGTCGGCAGTTCAAAACCCTAGTATAGGTTTCCTGCGTGAGCAGGGGGTTGGACTAGATGACCTCCAAGGTCCCTTCCAACTCTGTTACTGGTACTAATTCTTCTGATTACTGTACAAATATTTATGCAGCACTCTATAACATAATTATTTTCACTCTATACCAAGCAACTTCCACATGTTCTTTTCACACATTATTTTGGGAAGTAATCTTTTTTTCCATCTAGGGCTTCATTTTTTCTTTTCATGCAGTCATTTTATTCATTTTTCCCCTCAATATTTTATCAAATGCAATTAAATTTATCACTGTTAAATTTCTATTCAACACACTCAGTATGCCTAATAAAATTAAAAAGTTGAAAATATATGTTAAATTTAAAATTTACATTTAACTTAAATTTGCATCTTCAGATTTTCTGCAGCTGGAAAAGAGATCAAACTCATCTCCCACATATCCAAAAGGCAGCCTTTGAGCACTAGAGAATCTTTCAAAAGGACTGTCCCATAGTTCTTAACAGTTGCACGGGTTTATAACAGGAGGGAAGAGTTTTTAGAAAGTCAACTGTTTTGTTTTGGGAACAACTTTATCTGTTCAAGCTATATAAAGATATAGTATATAATGCAGTTTTGGACTCTGAATTTTTTTTTTAATTACAAGTATCAAAAGGAAACATATTCAAGGGATCAATACAGTCAAAAGATTGTTTTCAAAATAAATGATATTTCTCATAGTCAAGTTTAATGCACGTGTATCTTTAAAAGGTAATCACTAAGTCATGCAGAGAACATAATACATTAAGGTTAAACTAAATGAGTGATTCAGCTGAATAGCAAATACAGTAGTTTAGTATGAATATTATTTTATAATTAATATTAGCAGGCCAAATAGAAATATTTGGAAGTTTTTAAACAGTTTTCTATCTTAGCTCTGTGTATGCTTTGAAAATCATTTGGAAGAAGCATTTTGGATTCTGAGTAGGGCATCACTCTATTAATTAAAACCGCCTATATTTTTCACAGACTGTGAAAAAAAATGATGTAGCTGTTTTAAGCATCAGCACTTAATGAAGCACTTAAATAGAATTACGCGTAATATTTTTCATATTTACCACATTTTAAGGAAATAATCTACATGAAACTTGTTTTTAGAAATAGTCTTTATAATATAATTATTAAATTGTATCAACTATTTTAAGTGACCAATTCCACCAGGGTTAGCGGAAACTTACTCACCTTTACCAGCTGTGCTATTCTTGCTGGAGACTGAAAAACAATCCATTCATCTACAGCAATTGTATCCTGATCTTTGTCCTTTTGAATTGAAATATCTCCTCCAAAAAACAAGAGACAAAATGGCGAAACTTCCGTACAATCATAAAGGTATATCTATAGTAACAAAAACATTTAGCACACAATAAACATAGTAATATATGGCCTTGGAACATTATTTGATTTTAATTGTCTTTACAGTGTCCATATAGCACAGTATATCATGATTTACAATGAAAGAAATAAACCCCATTCCTGCAGCTTTACAAGGTACATTTGTTTTCTACTGTAACCACAAAGAAAAAATAAGCAGTGTTTGTTTTTATTTCTAACCCATCAGGCATGTCATACTTATCTAATTCACTGAGTTTAATTTAATTAATTAATTAATTTAAGGTTTGTTTTATCATTCAGTCTGAAAGCAGCCCTTGATGGCACTTGACTGAATGCAAATCAACTCAGATATTTTTGTAATAATTTTGAAATAAAATAAAAATTTTCTCTTTTATACTACTAACAGTATTAGATAGGGCCAAATGGTAAGCAAAGTGATAATACCTTTGTACCTTTTTGCTTTGTATTAAGCAAAAGCATGATACAAAAGTGAATATAAGATTTATTCATAGAGATTTATTCATACTGGCAACATCTTAATACTTAAGTATTAAGTATTAACTTAATACTTCTTAATACGTATTACTAAGTATTTAATACTTAATGCTCATCTTAATACTGGTATCTTCCAGTCTAGGATTATCTAGCTATTAGCTATTAATTTCTCAAGAAAAGCTTAATTATTTCTAACTGATATATGTAGCTAATAAGGGTTGTTTGAGATGAAACAAGCATGGAAAGACCACAATTGTTTCAGCCAAAGTCCATTTATATACACATTTATATTTAAAATTAGTAAAAAAAAATGTTAAACTTACGCTACTTGTCCTCATTTTCAAGTGATAAACTAGCCAGTTGTAATGGAATTCTGTCTCTTCAACATTCACAGATTTGGGATGAATATTCACTGTTCCATCTGTTTTGGTGGAAACTTTAACCCTGAAAGATACAAAGCAGTTACAACTTACAGGAGAGAGACGTACAGGAACAAAAAAAATTTAAAAAAAAATATTAAAAGGCCTGGAAAAGTTAATGACCATTTGCTGATTCACTCTCCATTCTACAGTGAGACACTGACTTCTGACTAGCCCTAAGAGTTGGGGGAGCTTCTGAAAAAAGTACCATGGAGGGAGGTGACTAGGAATGGGGAAAATTGGAGAAAATCTAGATTGTAGTTCCCTCAATGAAATAAAACAATTGTTCCATGTAAGGATCAGCAAATGTAGATGTGGAACATCATATATGTCTTCTCTCAGTAAATACATTAGAAAGTAGCTTATACACTGAACCAATGTTTCTCAACCTTGGCAACTTTAAGATGTATGGACTCTATGGCTGGCTGGGGAATTTTGTTGATGTCTGCCACAGTTAAGAAAATTACATTAAAACTTTGAATTGATGAGAACCAGAAAGTACATGCAAAAGAGATTAAGAATAATCTTTTAAAATTCCTCATTAAAATTAAAAGAATCCAGTTAGTTTCCTACAACTATATTTAGTTCTCTTGTATGTATAAATTACTTTATTTTTCCTCTATGTGTTTTTCCACAACGATAGTTCCAAATCAATGATCCACTGCCTCTTTGTTGTTTACTTTTTACATATAGAATATGTTGGTATTAATAAAAAATAATCTTCTACCATTTCTTAATTCAAAATATCCCAGAAATATGTAATTAACATATTTTTGATAAACAAATATACTTTTAGAATATGTAAAGGAGAGCAATTAAGAGCTAAGATGTTAAAATGTTCATTAGCAACACCATCTAGTGACAAAACAATATTACTGCAACTTGTTTTAGCTTTCAGATGTTGATACAATCAAAATTATCATCCTTCAATAACATCAGATTAGTCAATTTCTTAAAGAAAAAAAAATATACAAAGTTTTTGGATAACACTTTAGAAAGCCTAAAATAACCAAAGTAAACATCAAATCTAAATAATCCTTAAATTCAGTTTCTGGGGGAGGGGTGGGTTAGATTATGGTGATGATTAGGATATACCGGTAGCTAGGAGCCACGGGAATAATGCAACAGTTTACTCTCTTGAAATCATTTCCTCTCCAAACTCTCCTGCCTCTGAAAGGCAGGAGGCAAAAAGATTGCCTAGAGGAGTAGCTTGAGTTTTTTTCCTTTTCCCCCACCTTAGAATGTGGAGAGATTAGAGATAAAGGGACTTCAAGAGAGTAAGTCTGCATAGGACCCCATGGCTCCTAGCCCGGGAGTGTGTTCATATTGCTTTTGGTGTATACAAGACATTAAGCAGGCACTCAAGCATTCCAAAGTGGAGGGGAATTGTTAGGAGGCAAGCAATAGTCAATGTTATGAAACTGAATTGTTTTATCTCTTTCTAGCCAGACAGCAGTCATGCCATTTCTCACTTAGTAACAGCTATGCTTAGCAGCAGAGTTCCTGGATCCAATTAAGTTCATTAAGTAAGAACTACCTGTATGCCAGTTTTTGTTTTTTAAAAAACATGTTGGAACACTTTTAAGCTGCTGCAGGTATTTGTCTTGAACATAGATAAAGCAACAAAAACATGGATAGACCTAGTCTTCCAATTCTCACTTCCTTCCTTGCATAATACTGCAAAAAAACCTTGGGGCAGCCCCATAAACCTTGTACTGTACAGAGTCCTAAAAAAGATCTTATATCATGTTGGCTACATTGTTGGAAGCTGGGATTGAAGGTCTTATCCTGTTGTTTAAAAAAAGTCAGACACCTAAGAGTACTCATTGAAAAGGATTCTCTTCAATGATTACACACCAAATCTCAAGCAGGCAGAAGTGCTAAAAAGATAACCAATATACCAAGTAAATTTGCTGCAACATTATGGAGCTCTGCTTAATAAATTAATCTATAGATTAATTTTGAGCAGTATAGTTCAAAAAAAATAAAGGGAACACAAGCAGAAGACATCTGAGATCTGAATGAATGAAATAGCCTTATTAAATACTTTGTTCTTTACATACAGTAGTTTATACACTGCTCAAACAACTAAAGGGAACACAAAACTACTGTATGTAATGAACAAAGTATTTAATAAGGCTGTTTCATTCATTCAGATCTCGGATGTCTTCTGCTTGTGTTCCTTTTATTTTTTTGAGCAGTGTATATGCATATATATAATCTATATAAATAGTCTCAGAGTAAATTTTCAGAAGCCTTACATTTTTCTCTTTTTGCTGAAGTTTGCTCGGATTTTTGCCACCTTTGGATATAGTCCAGCACAGATAACAGCTTTGAGTAACTTCTCATTTTCTGGAAGAAAAGACAGTCAGGGGAAGTGGAACTCTTAATGGAAGAACTGAAAGCCTCCCTGTTATTTTGCTTCCCCCTCAACATTTACCTGAGTTAATGTTGGATTTGGGGTCCCTAGGGTTCCTACTATTCACAAACCCAGCTGCAAGGAGATGTTCCGCAAATTGCCCTTTCATGTTTCGTAGCATCTAGAGAGTAACATATAAGCACCAAGTAACCTCTTACAGAGTTTGTAAAATGCAGTTTCCTGCCACAGACAATATGGTGGAATGTAGTCTGATTCCCTACATTACAAAAGAGATAAACAGTTATTACCTGCAGGGTATTGGAAGAAAGAAAGTATTCCCAGCAATAATCCTTCTCGTATCTGAAACCACGCCGCTGAGCTTCTTCCCAACCCTGAAAACAAGATTTATGTTTTAATACAGGCCTTACTAGATTAACTCAAAAGAAAAACCACGGAATAAATGTGATTGTTAAAATACAATGAGATGCCAGATACCAAGTGGATTTAGGAATTTTCACAAGAAATAGGAAATTTTATAATTAAAATACATTATTTTTTAAAAAGTGCATATACTGATAGTCTCTGTTATGTATTTATCCAAAACAGGAAAAAGCCCCAAACATAATAAATAGTATTTCCTTAGACCATTATGTGTCTAATAAGAATAGGAAAGGAATATGATAGAGCCTTGGTAGTACAGTGGTCTAAAGCACCCTATTATTAAGAACAGCTGCCTGCAATTACTGCAGGGTTCGAATCTCGCCAAGGCTCAAGGTTGACTCAGCCTTCCATCCTTTCTAAGGTAGGTGAAATGAGGACCCAGTTTGTGGGGGCAATAAGCTGACTTTGTATAAATATACAAAAGGATGAAGGCTATTGCTTAGCGCATTGTAAGCTGCCCTGAGTCTCCGGAGAAGGGCGGCATATAAATCAAATTAAAAAAAAAAAAAAAGAATAATCCCGTCACCCATAGTCATCTTGTAGGGGAGATGGGCGGCATAAAAATGTAATAAATACATAAAATTAATTCCAAAGCACTATTTTTAATAAGGCAACTAATGGACTATGATCCAAAAGCTTAACTTTACCTAAACTATCACAAGATTTTTTATTGTTCACAAACACATTTGAAGTAATTAATCTTAGGCTTTAAAACAAAGATAAAGGGACTTCGTGATATACAAACTGGATGAAACATTGAAGTTTTAAAGATTATTTAGAATGAATCACAGCAGCTACCAGGGTGGATTTGATTTAAATCCACTTGATCTAAATCACGATTTAAATCACTAGTAAAAAGGCTTGATTTAAATCAACTTGATTTAAATAATAATTTTTAAAGAGCAAATGTTATCTCTGACCCGCTGTTGATTCACCAACAGTCCAGGGGTGAAATGCTCCCGGTTCGGACTGGATCGGGGGATCCAGTAGCGATTGTGGCAGGTGGTTCGAAGAACCGGTAGTGATAGTGGCACGAGGCTCCGCCAACCCAGGTTTTCCAGGTTTTAACCAGGAAGTAATGTGTTTTTTACCCTCTATGCATGCGCAGATTTTGTGCATGCGCAGAGGGTCTGCATGTATATGTGACGGTCGCTTCCCTCGCGCACGGTCGGTGCACTTCTGAACCAGCGAGGTAGATTTTAGCCCTGCAACAGTCCCAATATTGCAGAATATACAGCATTAGCTACATAACTAAGCCTCCATTTCATGCTGAATAAACTAAATTATGAATGTATCTTAAATAGAAAACTATCTTTAGATAGATCTTTACTCCAAAAGCATTTTATTACAATAAATTTGATAAAAATAAAAAAAAATCGATTTTTTAAAAAAATATATCAGCTACTGATATAAGATTTTTTTTTTCTATATTAAAGTATTTATAACGTGGATTTAGCTTCACTCTGCCCACTGATAGAATGCATTGGACAGACAAGAACAGTTGACGCCCCTTGGTGTCCACTTGGCACGATTACCTGTGGAGCCACACATTGGAAAAATGATTCTGTTTGGAGCCTTATTCTGTTGCTTAGATCCTGTTCTCACTATTGCAGCTGGCCTCAGCTTCAAGGACCTCAGCTTCAAGTAAATTAAATATATACCACAGTAAGAAAACTCCTATGGCTTTCATTCATTGCCCAGCAATGAAGGTTTGTTATATCTATGAGTTCTGTATGCTTTTCTTTCAAAGAGGCAGCTACCCTCTCAAATTACTACAGATTGCCAATTGTAACAGAATTACCTTGAAAGCATTCACAACAGTCAGGTGATCACTTTTAGAATTTCTTGAGAGTTCCTTTCTTCTTGCATCTGCTAATTTTTCTTTACCCTTTAGAAGAGAAAAATACTTGAGATAAACAAAGAACTTTTTTTCATCTGTTTACAGTTTTAAAAAAAATCATTCTGAGCATGCAACAAAGTGTCATTGAATTTGTTACAATTAGAATAGAATCAAGTAAAACATTGGATTTCTGCCAGCTACTTCTTACTAACATATTTTAAAAAGGCATTTTACATGTTTTTAATTTTATTTTCAGATACGTTACCAAGGGAATGATAAAGGGGTCCTTGAAGCTGAGGCCAGCTGCAATAGTGAGAACAGGATCTAAGCAACAGAATAAGGCTCCAAACAGAATCATTTTTCCAATGTGTGGCTCCACAGGTAATCGTGCCAAGTGGACACCAAGGGGCGTCAACTGTTCTTGTCTGTCCAATGCATTCTATCAGTGGGAAGAGGAAAGAGACAGAATCAATGAAAAAACATGCAACACGAAAGAGGAGAGCATGGATAATGGCTTTAATGAAGAAGAATGAACTGCTAAATTAGGCTTATAAAGTCAATAAGCTACTAAATTAGGTTTATTAGGACAATTATTAGGTTTCTTGCAACCACATTACTGTTTTAATAACTAGCATGACATATTTACTGTAAGAATATCTCTGTTTATTCCAAACTTATCCTTTCATCATATGAAAATAGAAAATGGCCACAATGCTGACATATCATATGTTGTATGTCACATATCAAAGCCATTCCTTGCATTTTTTATCCATTGACAAAAATAAAGACAAGAAAATTCAAAAATGGATTCAGAGTACAAATTAACCAATATACAAGAACAACAGAACATAAAAAATATACATACGATTCTAGGCATGATTTTTTTTAAAAAAATAAGTTTAATAGTTGATGTTTTATAAGCAAAAAATAAAGCTTTTATTTAAAAAAATATAAAATGTGCAAGTAAAATTATTAAAATAAATATCCATTGCTTATGGTAGTTTACTTATTCACATTTTATTTTATTTATAAACACAAAATTTATAACATTTTATTTTATTTATAAGTGACCATTTCTTTTGCAATTCAAAGAGGAACATATTTTGAATCTGGAAAGCTGCAATGTTACATTTGTATTTGTAGTTATACCAATATTTTTTATTATAAAAATATCATAATCGTTACAGTAAACGATGCATTATTTTAGGCTAAATATGGCAAATATGGCAATACAGTAAATGATGCGTTATTTTAGGCTAAATATAGCAATTCTTTAACTTTTCAATGATCACTCTAAAATTAAGTATGAATAAATTTGTTAGTATAGGTAGTCCTTGATTTATGACCACAATTGAGCCCAACATTTCTGTTGTTAAGTGAGACATTTAAGTGAGTTTTGCCCCATTTTATGACTTTTCTTGTCACAGTTAAGTGAATTACTGCACTTAATAACAAATTAGTAACCTGGTTGTTAAATGAATTTGGTTTCCCCTTTGACTTTGCTTGTCAGAAGGTTGCAAAAGGTGATCAGTATGAACCAATTGCCAAGTATCTGAATTTTGATCACATGACCATAGAAATGCTGCAAAGGTTGTAACTGTAAAAAACAGTCAAAAGTCATATTTTTCAGTGCCGTTATTACTTTGAATGGGCACTAAACTGTTATAAGTCAAGGACTACCTGTATACAAGCAAGAGAAAAAGAAACTCACCAACTCCTTTAGATGCTTTATGGACAGCATCACAGCATCACGTGATGGTGGATCCATGAGCTTCATCAAAAAGTTTGCAATACCTCCAAGTTTCAAAATCTGAAAGAAAACCATGATTCTACTTGATTATATCTGTCCATGATAAAGTAAAACAAATACAATCAAATATCACCTGTAAGAAAACTACGAACATAGCTAATTCACAACCCTAATGACTCCAAAACTCCAAATGTGCTCATGGAACTCAAAATCAACAATACGACATAGAACATGAAAAGATGATGGGAGAAAAATCACATCCCTGAAATTCTCAAGAATTCATCCATTGCTAATCTACCGAAAAGTATTTCCAAGGAGGCCAATCTGACTTCTGGAGGGAAGTTAGAAATCATGAAATTGACTTCTGTAATTTCCTCTTAGGCATGAAAGCCAGTTGGGCAACCAGCTATTCTCTTTCAGACCTACCCTCCTCACAGGGGTTGTTGTAAGAAAAATAGGAACATTATGTATACAGGTAGTCGTTGACTTACAACCATTTGTTTAGTGACTGTTCGAAGTTACAAAGCACTGAAAAAAGTGAGTTATGACTGTTTTTCACACTTATGAAAGTGTGCAGCATCCCCATGATCACATGATCAAAATTTGGGTGCTTGGCAATTTGCATGTATTTATGATAGTCTCACTGTCCCGAACTCACTGTGATCATCATTTGTAACCTTCCCTGTCAGCTTCCAACAAGCAAAGTCAATGGGGGAAGTCACATTCATTTAACGACTGCATTAATTCAATTAACAATTGCAATGGTTCACTTAACAACTGTCATAAAATGGGGCAAAACTCACTTAACAATTGTCTTGGTTAGCAACAGAAATTTTGGGTTCAATTGTGGTCTTATGTTGAGAACTACCTGTATATGTCACCTTGGATTAAATTAAATTAAAACATGGGATAGAAGTATAACAATAAATATGAAATCAAGATTTATTTTAAAAATGTTGACAGCCACTATGAATCAATAGTCTAAATAACAACACAATTATATTAAGTTAATATTAATCAAAGTAAAAAGTCAACATTAACCAATATACAATCATTTTATTCTACATTATTCTCACAAGATTTAATTTTTTTACCTCAAAGCAAAAAAAAGTCCATTTAAACCTTTCAGCTAATCTATTTTTATCATTAATGATTATTTTTAAAATGTGTTTGCTGTCAACTTGCTATTTTTTATTCCTTATTTTTATTTCTGACTTCTGTACCCCAACATCTTTTAGGATCCTAGCTTTGAACTAGGTCACCCAGAGATTCAGAATTATTGTAAAAGTTACTAAATGACCAATTCAACATTTTTATCAAAATCGGTTTCCTAAAGAGCAAGACCAAGGCTTCACTAGGATATATTATCACTGTCCCAATTGTGTAAATTACCTTGATTTGCAAACATAGTTCCTCCAAAGGTGTCCTCAAGATTTCAGGCAACTGATAATCATCTAGCAGACTGGCACGAAGACCATTATACAAGTGGTAGCAGTGGCCGGGTTGGACTCTGTAAAAGTATAAATATATTCTATTAAGTATTTTTACCAAAGTAATAATAAGAATACGTTGTTAATTACAGCTATTTAGTAGCTGTACATTACATACAAATTCAAACTGAATAATCTAAACTAATTACAATGGGAAAACACCAAACTTAATATCAATGCCTATCTAATATATCAGTGATGGCTAAACTTTTCCGGACTGAGTGCGGAAGTGAACCCCCAAAATGCAATGTGCGTACAGGCCCTGCCGATGCGCCCCCTGTGCATGCACACACGCCTCCCGCATGTGCCCCACCTCCCCCATGCATGCACCAGCAGAGACCCAAAAACTAGCCAGCCGATGGGAGGTGTATGCGCATGCGCAGCGGAACTGAACTGGGGCGACGGCTCATGTGCCATCAGAGAGGGTGCAGAGACGGTAATATATCATTCAGAAGCAGTTACAAAGATGCTCAATGGCCTATATTTTATCACTTTTATTTTATTTATAAAAAATTTTTGCAGCCTATCTTTCCTATAAGCGCTGAGCAAACATCTTGAGGCCAAAGACTTCAATATTAAGAAAGCATCTTAATAGTGAAGGGAAAAAATGAAATGTCTTTAAAGTTAATCAGAAAATGTTCCAAATGAGCCAACATTTTTCTACTGAACAAATTTTATAACAATAGGTATTACACTTACCTGCCTGCTCTCCCTTTTCTTTGTTTGGCATTTGCTTTACTAACCCATTCTGCAGCCATGGTGCTAATATTGTTCTGCGTGTCAAAATGAGTTTCTTTTATCTTCCCTCCATCTATAACATAAACTACATCATCTATGGTGATACTGCAGAAATGAGAAACAGAGAGAAGCAATTTGCTTATCTACATCACACAGATTCTTAGCTAATACCTTTATGAAGTAATTTTCTCCTTGTAAGAAGTAACCCCCTCTCCCCTTTCATGGCTGATGAATCAAGCCATAAGGAGCAGCAACAATTACTGGCTGATGCCTTGTTTCCTCCTTTGCCAAAAAGTCAAATAAGATAAAAAAGGCAATCCTGGTAATACTGTAGTGTGAAATGGAGAAATTATCAGAGGACAATTTACACTGCAATATTAGAATTAAACCACATTGCCAGATATAACTGGGAGAAACTTGATGGAATTGCTTAATGTTTAATACTTAACCTTGACATAGTGTTAATTCTACATATAATTAGCTACATTTCATCAATAAGAATTGCCAGTCTGAGCATCAAATAATTGTAGAACAGGTATCTTAATCCAAATAAATCTGCCTTAACTAAAACTGGTACAGTGGAAACTTAGCAGTGTAAGCAAAATAGCAATGTACTATTCATTTAATTTCAGATGTACCTTCTGAGGCATAACCAAAAAATGAAAAAGAAATAAAGCATCTTTGCATTTATTCTGTTAGCCTGCCTTACTCAATTTGATGCCCTCCACAATTTCCCAGCACAGACAGTCCATATCCTGCTTTAGAATTCTGCAATTCTTACTCAATAAAATTATAGTAGGTGCAATTCAATTTATAAATGCAGAAAATGCCTAGATCCTCTTGTATATCCTTTAAAATATCTAAACAAAATAGTCTAATAATGGAAAAACAGAGAAAATGTTTAGAAATACTTCCCTCCATTTTATTCCTACTACGATGCAAAGAAATCACCTTAATTTTTATTAAGCTACTCAAATTTTTCCTAATAAGTTAATTTTGTATATTTCTAGAAGCATAAACTAATGTTTACCTAGTCTCAGCAATGTTTGTAGCAATTACAATTTTACGAACACCAGGAGGGGTCTTTTTGAACACCTAAAGAAAAGCATGGAAAAGACACAAAAATAATGTTATTATAAAATCCATTTTTATTACAAGGATTTTTAATATATTATTTATTAAATTTATTAAATTACTTCAGTTAAAACAAAAAATGAATATATCATTTGAAACACATCATTTAAATACCAAGTACTAGCAATCAAAGAGAAACAAAAAAACTTTTGCGATATGGAAGCTGAAGATAAACTTCTTATATATAGAATAGATTTGCTCAAATCAGTGTGATTTGAACTACTCCTAACATACTCAAGTGCCATGGACAAATGGATCTATTCTTAAAATCTGACTATCACCAACAATCTTTAATCTCTTGAAAAAAAAGTATTTGAAAGTAGAATAACTTCCTCTAATTAAAGCATTATGTTCTTTATCTTAAGAGATATATTTATCATTTATTTTCAAACTTATAATCCACTCCAATCCCACAAGACTTTGTGTGGTATATGTAACACTGCTGAAAGGTGGGTAGATCGTTCTATCACATGTGAGATTTAGGATGGCTACATTTGAGTATGTACTTAATCTTTTCAGAATAGGAAAAATGCTGATTTTTTTTCACATTACTTGTGGGTGGTTGATGTGAAGTTTAATTTAATTAATTTAATTTAATTTAATTTAATTTATCGCATTTCTATGCCGCCCAACTCCCAAAGGACTCTGGGCGGCTTACAGCAAAAATAATGCGAACAATGAACATAGAAAAATTATTTTAAAACATTATAAAAACATTTAAAAACATTAAAAGCCCATGCACATCATTCATGGCCGGATCTCGCAAGATTGCAACAGCGAGATCAACGGCCCCAGGCCTGCTGGAAAAGCCAGGTCTTCACCACTCTCCGGAAGGCCAATAGGGTGGGGGTAGTCCGGATCTCAGGAGGTAACTGGTTCCAGAGAGCTGGGGCAGCCACAGAGAAGGCCCTCCCCCACGGGCCTGCCAGCTGGCATTGTTTAGCTGACGGGACCCGGAGGAAACCAACTTTGTGGGATCTTACCGGTTGCTGGGAGCTATGCAATAGAAGGCAATCTCGAAGTTGCTCCCTCCAGCTCTGTAACTTTAATAGCTCAATTGTGAACTTTGTTTTTACATTAGTTTTAACTCTGCTTTTATTTCTCCTTTTATAATATGGCATGTTTCTTACTATAAATCATCCAGAGTCACTTAAAGAGTGGTGTAGAAATGAGATAGATAAATAAATGCCAGGTTGCAAAGCACCCTAATGGTAATTACATGATTCTTAGATGCTGCAACAGTCATAAATGCAAGGAAGGACTGGTTGTAAAGCTATTATTTTTTACACTGTTGTAATTTCAAAGGGTTGCCAAAGAATACAGTCAGTATGGGAAGACTACTACTACAGATAAAGTTAATAAAGTTATGGTTAGCACCAGTTATACATACCTGAGTCTGGTTAACAGTAGGCATTAATGAATGCAAAGGTATGATGACAAACCTATCTAAAAAATAAAATACACAGGATGTTGTATGTGAAATTCAGGAAACAGAAAAAGTAGAGAATTTAAGTATAAAAAGATAATGAAGCTGTACAAACAGTTCTCAAAGATACTTTCTAATTAATTAAAAACTTTAAGTTTTACTAAATATTATTTTTAATACAGCCACATTTATTGTTACTAAGGTAAATATACTGTACATTTTCAATATTAGGATAGGTATTGAATAAATTGGAATGGATGGATTATTCTTTCTTTGACAGAAAGAATAATGATAAATATTTAATCAAAATTTCCCAGCAGTCAGCAATGTGTAAAACATTGGAAGGGATGGATCTCTTCATCTATGGAGATTGGAGTATTTCATCTCTGCTAATTTTTAAGGAAAAGCTAAATAGTCCCTTCTCAAGAATGCTTTAGTTTTTCTCTGTGTTACGGAGGGTTTCCTAGATTATATTTGTTTTCCATTCCAAATGTACAATTTTAACAGCTGGGGGGAGGCGAACAGTTGCTCCAAAGATTCTCTCAAGGTGCATGTTCGTGTGGGCATGAAAATCAGACAAAGTGAACAATTTGTGTGTGGAAGGGAGAGAGGGGAATCTTCAAACAAGCACACCATTCTTTACAGAAGATGCTACTACTTTAATGCTTCAGGGACAGGGGAATGCTTTCCTTACCCTAATATATTCTTGAAGTTCCTATTTAAAATAGTCTACACTGTCCAAGTAAACATTGTATGTATGAACTTAATACAGCTATGCTAAAATGGATAATAATTAAGATGATCTTTTTCAACTTATACTGCAATTATACTGCGCGTAGCCATTCAGGCTCTAGCCTCACAGCTGGACTATTGTAGTGCACTCTACATGGGGCAACCTTTGAAGAGCATTCAGAAGCTGCAGCTGGTGCAGGTTGTGGTGGCACAGGCAGTTCTTCTGATCCAAAGAATGGCCCATGCAACATCACTGCTCCGTGAGCTGCCCTGGCTGCCAATCTGCTTCCAGGTGCAATTCAAGGTGTTTACAGCTTGTTAAGTAAATGTTTACGAAATAAATGAAAAAAGCACTAAATATTAGTATTATCTGTTTAGTTAGATTTCCTTAATAATTAGCCAAACCTATATGAAGTTCAATGGCAAAGGCACACAATCATTCAGGAGCCTGGATAGCTCTGCAGACTAAGCACTGTAATTTAACACCAGCTGTCTGCAATTAAAGTAAGTTCGAATCTTGCCAGGCTCAAGGTTGACTCAGCCTTCCATCTTTTCTAAGGTAGGTAAATAGGGCGGCATATAAATCAATTTTTTTTTTTAAAAAAAATGAAAATATGAAAGGGGTAAATATTTTTTTCACAGAACTGTGTAGACATCGGATTGTAGTTTAAATCTATTACACTAGCATTGATCAGTCAAAGCCCCAAAGTCATTACAGTGGGGTAGAGTGTGTGTGTGTGTGTGTGTGTGTGTGTATCTGTCTTCCTAAGTTTTCGCGGGTGTGTATATGCAAAAAATTAAAATCTCGGGTGTTTTCCCGCGTCATAAGTTTTCACTAACTTATTTAATATGATGCAGGAAAACACCCGAGATTTTAATTTTTTGCATACCCGAGATTTTAATTTTTTGCATATGTGTGTGTGTGTGTGTGTGTGTGTGTGTGTGTGTAGTTAATATTTCGGGTTTCTTCCCGTGTAATTGTGGATATATCCCTAAAAGGGTAGAAGCGATGTTTCGGCGATGTTTTGTTAGTGCAAAATGACTGCTGACATAAGCCTGATGATGGCAGATGGGATTCTGCCAAAACGTCACTTCTACCCTTTTAGGGACAAACTGCAACTCTGTGTTGCTCTCTGGGAGACTCAGTCATCAGTGAGCCACACCCACTTCTCAGATATCCTCCCTGTAAAGGTACAATGTGTTTTTTTTTTGGGGGGGTGGCTCACTGATGACGCCTTAATAGGCAGAAATAGCTATCTGAGTCTCCCAGAGAGCAACACAGAGTTGCAGTTTGTCAGCAGAAAAAAGGCCCAGAAACTTATTATTATTATTATTATTATCATCATTTCCTTCTTTACCTATCCCTTAAATTCTATTATCACTTACTGTGCTGCCTTTCCAACAACGAGCAGTTCAACAATCCCAGCTAATCAATTTAGCTATTGTGTAACATGAAAATCAGGATTTGGATATTCACTAGCATGCAAAGCAATTGTAAACAGAATAGAAGGAGAGGTTCAGAGTGCCATTATTATATTATTCAACATAATGTAGATATACATAGCTTTATGAATTAGAGTAGTTGCTCAACAGTGTTGATTTAGTTTTTCATTCCAGTTCCAAATTGTAAGGTAATGTAAGCCAATATACTGTATGTCTCAAAATGATTTACTGATTTATTCTAGCCTACCATGATATTAAAAAACGATTTGACTTTTAAAATTTTACCTGATTTAAACATAACTTGGGATACCAGAAGATCATGCAGTGTGCTAATGTTATCCCATCCAGGAAGAAATACTAGAATTGCACCTTCCTGGATATAAAACAGGTATATTAAACAAGACATCTGCATTTTTAAATTCATAAATATAGCATACAATATAGTCACATACATAACTCTAGGGCGATCTTTTTAAATAGAGCTTGTTTAAACAGAGGTAGGCCAACTCTCATCTGAAGCCAAGGCCTAGATTTTTTTCCCTTTTTTTCCACCCTCCAACAACCAAAGGATATACTATGCCATGAAACTGAAAGAAGATAACATGGAATTTTCCAACACCAAGATCTCTCCTTTCATGCTTGTGTGGTTTCTGTAGGAAACAGGAGTGTAGATTGCCTTCCAGAAATATTTAAATCTATTTTGATACTTAGTACTATTTGCTTTTGTAAATAAAATTGTAAATTCCCTCTGGCTAGCTGCTGGATTTTGAGTGGAAATGATGACCATTTCTAGGTTTACCTATTCTTTTTTAATATAAAGCAAACAAAATTCTATTCACACCATACATTAAAACCTATCTCTACCTTCTCATTTTCATCCCATTTCCGCTAGACCAGATTGGAAGTTCAGAAATGTAAGTTATATTAACCTCTTCTTAACAAAAAAATAAGCATTCTATATGTTTTTCTCTCAAGCTATGTAGCTAAAGATAAGAACATGTATTTTCTGTTTATAAACTAGTTCTTAAAATAATGCATTCAAGCCTATAAATTTTCTTCCCAGCCCATATATCTGAGCAAATGTTTAGAATGGCAGTGAAGTAATCTTGCATCATGCTCATCATTTATTGAAAAAAAGTTAGTCATCATATAATGGTAAAAATCTGGTTTCTCTTTAGATCGCCAAAATCTTGATAGCCTAGTATTATTCAATACTAGATAAATTAACACTTGTATAGGCAATGTATAAGAGTAAGAAATATTTATTTTATTTAGATGTTTTATTGTACCTTTATTGTTTTATAAGTAACTCAATGTGATGAAGTTACTTAGTACTTGGTCCTCTTCTTATTTTCCCCACAACAAGTCTATGAGGTGGGATGGATTGAGAGAGAGAGACTGCTTCAAAATTACCCAGCTGGCTTTCATGCCTAAAGCAGGATTAGAACTCAGTCTCCTGGTTTCTAGGTCAGCATCTTAACCACTACACCAACATGTCTCTTTGCACTGTTTCTCAGTGTATATTAACACTTCTCTGCACAAACAAGTAAATAAAACAAGCAAACCAGTGTACTAGCCAATAACAAACTCACCTCTTCTTCAAGAGAAATATATCTTATTAATGCTGCTATCAAATCAAGATCAATTTTATCATCATCTATCATTTCCAGTGCATCAATTGTACTTTCTGAATATCTAGAAATCATGCAGAGAATAAAGAATCAGTATAGCCAATACAAAATTGCTATGCTTAAAAAGATTATTCTGCTTCTTATTGCTTGGGGGAAAAAAAGAACAGAACTAGTTATGTGTGTTAAGGCCAGGGTAACAGTTCTAAAAAGGAATTACATTAAATAAACTATTTATTTTCAGGCAATGAGAACTTTTTTTTTGCTTTCCCCTACACAGCTACTTACATCTACCATAAATTTGTCAGTAAATTAATTTGTAAATTAACTTACTGAGAATTCAATACATTTATCAAAAATTCAAAAAATACTGCTACTTGAATACTTGTTTCACAATCTCACATATCTACCGTGAAGTCAACAATCAGTTAGTCAATAGCTTGCTTCCTTAGAAAAAGTTAAGAGTTATTAGATAAAAGAAAATTTGAAAGTTGCTTTAAAAAAGCAAAAGAAATATACGTACCGTGTTTTTAGTTGCTTTACATAATCTGGCCATTGTTCATGATAAATTTCTTCTTTTTCTTCCTTTTCTGGTCTGCTTATATGTCCCTGCATAAATCTTTTTTTCCAATGTGGCCTGCGATCTGTATTTTCTGGCATGTACCTTCGAACAGATACAATATTAGGATTACAGACTTGTAGCAAGATTAGATTTGCTTGCAAAACTGATTTTCATTTTTCTTTTTTTTACTGCACTACAAGTAATCCTCGCTTAATGCAGGGGTGAAATGTTCCCGGTTCGGTCCAGTTTGCCTGAACTGGTAAAAAAGGCTACTGGTTAGCCAAACCGATAGTAAAAAATGTAAAAAAACAAAAGTTCTAACGATCAGGTGAGCAACACGCAATCATTGGAACTTTTTTTTTTTTACTTTTTAAGCATTTTTTTTACTTTCTCCGGAACTGGTAGTTAAAAATGCTTTAAAAAGTTTTTTAAAAAAGTTTTGAAGCTCGTGCTTTGCTACCCTGATCATCAGAACTTTTGTTTTTTACTTTTTAGGCATTTTTTCACTACCGGTTCTCTGAATAGGTTGTAAAAAAAAATTTTTTTAAAGTAAAAAAAAAAAGGCTCCAAAGATCGCGCGCCACAGCTGATCACATACCCCCACGCGCTGTTCTAGTTAGCATGCATTTGGCGTGCAGTGCACATGCGCAGCCAGCAAACCGGTAGTAAACCACTACTTGCTTAATGTAATCGGGAACAGAATTTCCATCGGTAAGCAATGTGGTTGTAAAGTACTACATCATGTGACCATATCACTTAGCTATTGACCGTATCACTCAACAGCAATCCCAGCAATCACTGTTGCCATAGTTACTCATGAAAATCATGAGTTGTTGGATAAGACCTCACGTGACTGTGACTTGCAACTTCCTGCCAGCTTCCCATAAGCAAAGTCAATGCAGAAGCTGGCTGGAAGGTGCAAATCCTGGGCAGCTTGCAAGCAGACCAAAGGGCAGGTGAATATTACAAGGTGAGGTAGGGGAGTGCTGGGGCACCTTCCAATTGTGTGTAGATTCGGAGGGAGTCTTGCAAATATGCTATGGGGTATGAGAGCCTTGGAATTTTCTCTCTGTAAGAGAGAAAAGCAGTGGGAGCAACTTGCAACCTTCCATGCCCAATTCCCATTGACCTCGCTTATAGGACGCTGGCAAAAAGGATACAAATTGCAATTGTGTGATCATGGAATGCTGCAAATCCTTCCGTGAGCCAGTTGCTGAGCACCCAGATTGTGATCACATGATTGTGGGGGTGATGCAATGGCTAGAACTTCAAGGCCAGTCATTCAGCGTTATCACACTTTGAATGTTGTTGAACTAGGGAAGATTAACCACTAACCTTCAAATTTATTCTGAAAGGTTTAGGTACAGGATCATGTGCAGGAATATGAAGAAAATATTAGAGGGAAACCTTATCCATAGGTTGAAATCTATATGCTACTCAATCTAGAGTAGAATTAATTCTGAAAAGGAAAAAAAGGAGTCTTTTGACTAACCGTAATTTCTCAATTACATCTTCCAAAAGGTATTCCTTGACAGGATAAGCCAAGCCAGGAATATGGATCATAGGACAACCGTCTGCCATAAAGAAGAGAAAATATTACAACACTAGCATTTTTAACAAGACTGCTATGTGAATGAAACAGAGGCATAAAATACTGTACCAGAAGAAAAAAATGTGAAGCATATACAGAATAAAAGAACCTCTCAAAAAAACTTTGCACTGATCTAGATTCTTAAAAGAATGTAAGCATTCTTTTACATATGCACAAGAGTACTATAAGGAACAGGAAGCTATACAAACAAAAAAACCAACTGCAAACTTATCTATGCATTAGAAGGTAAAAGAGTAAGGCTGTAACATCTTGGGAATGTGCAGAATGTCAGTATTCATACAAAGATGCTGTTTGGATGAGTTAACAGCCAGTCTATGGGATATATTTGCATAAGTTCAAGAAAGGTTGCTACAAGCAGCAGCAAAGCACAATAGTGCCTTGGCAGAAACCCAGCTAGCGCCTCAGCATGCTTCTAAATTATCTACACATGAAATACCAAAAATAGATATTGTGCTGTGGTCTTCAAAGTGTCAAAGGAATGGATTAAGAAGGGGACCCGCACATCCCAAACCCCACTTTCCAACAAATTCATTTAATTTTTGCCAAAATATGTAAATATACATGTAAATATTATGTTAAGTTTGGAACATCTATTTTGCACTGTGAAGCTATGAAATCACTCCAAGCTATAAGGACCTCCTTTTTTTAGCCAAAGAAAAAATGCTATAAAACATTAATTGAAATTAAACTCAAATATGTTTAATTTTTGTCCTGACCTCACTTTGTATTTTGCAATATTTGCCAAATTTATATGCACCTTGGTTTGATTTAAAAAATGTACGCCATACCACATATTTATTAGCTATTTTGATTTAGCTATTCTGATTCAGAAGTATTCAATACTAGTTTCATGCTCACTTGATTTCTCAGTGTAGACTTGTTTTATTTTTAGATACTAACTAGCAAGTTAAAACTAATTGCATTTTACATATTAAAATGTTGAGTATGTTGTATACCAAAATAATCTGAAAACTTCTCAGCATTCAGTGTAGCACTCATCAGAATTATTTTCAAATCTAGTCGTACATTCAGGAGATCTTTAATTATTGCCATTAAAACATCTGATTGAAGATTTCTCTCATGGACTTCATCAAGGATTACATGACTTACACTGGACAATTCTCTACAACAAAAAATACAAAGGAAAAAGACATAGTGGTTTTCAAAACCATAAAATACAATTAAAAAGTTGTAAGTAAATGGAAATGATCAGCCATAGCAAGTACAATAGTTAGCAGCAACAAATGTTCCATTAAATAAATACTTGAAAAGCTCAATTACTGGTTCTTTTGATAAAAAAAAATACATACTTGTCTGACTGGAGCCACTGCAGGACAATTCCTGTTGTGCAGTATAAAATTGAACCTTGTCTCCTTGGCAACCGGCTGAAAGAAATCCATTAAGAATACTTGAGTTTCCCCTTTTTTGCATTTGAAAAAAATCAATAGAGGACTAGGGGAGACATAGAATTTTAAAAGCAATAATGAATCAATATGACTTTAGCAACAGCTCTATACATTTATTAAGATTCAAATGAAGTGAGTGGCTGTGCAAAATAAAGATGACGACTATAATTCTATCAACACATTTCCTTAGACAAAATCTCAATTGAAATCAATAGAGTGGATCAAAACTTGCATTCAATCATATTCCACTGCCATTAGAAACAATCTATACGCTGCTTGAATAGAATACAAAAAGATTTTAGTGGTGCTGAAAAAATGTCAGGAAAATGCCTCTGCTGGATTCTAGTTGCACTAAAGAATGGAAGGAACTCTTCACAGAAATGAATATCTGGAATTAGTTCTACACAAATTGTATTACATTAACTATACTAAAAATCCCTTTGGGTGATTTGCAAAATACTGGTGGTGGACAAGAGAACTGTCCATAATATGGGGCCAAAATAAAAATAATAATAGTTTTAACTCTCATAAAATCATCAGAACCTCATATAGTGGTGCAAAATTTCAAAAGATTTTTGACATAGATGCCTAAAATTTATGGAGATTATAAAAGAGAATATTAAAATCTTGCAAAATTTGGTCATTTTATTAAATCTCATCCATTTTTAAACATTACTATTATTCTTTAATTTGGGGGTTCTTCTCTGAATCATCTTTAGTCATGAGCATCATGAGCAGGAGGTTGGACTAGAAGACCTCTAAGTCCCTTCCAACTGTGTTATTCTGTTTATTATTTGGAATAAAACAATACCCAAAGACCTACTGTTTAAATAGTAGTTGTTCATCTTTTTAAAAATTTTCATTGGAACCGAAGCATGACTTTAGTAAATTATAGCTTATTCAAATAACTGAATAAATAATATAATGTAAGAATAAAAGATAAAAAGAAGCCACTTCCAATGTAATCACATAAGCACTGTACTACTATAATATAGATAAGTCTCATTTAGCAACTACCTCATCTTGCAACCATGTTCAGTTACAACACTGATGAAAAAGTAATTTTATGTCTAATCATTGCAAATAATTTCACAAGTCTATAAAAGAAATGAAAGCTGAACTAAGATCATAAGCACAGTTGTAGTTTCACTTAAGAACAGCTTCACTAAACAACTGAGTTGTTAGTCCAAACTGTGGTCGCTAAACAAAGACAACCTGCATTGCGTTTTTGCTATGAACTACTTTAATTTCAACACACAAAGAAAGCACAGTACAAATGAAGCAACATTTAAGGAAATAGCAACATACATACATTTTGGTCATAGTAGCACAAGTCATTCGATTAATGTTTGATCCAGAAGTCATCATTTATTTAACTTACTCTAACTTATGTTGTGTTTTGCCTAGCTAGCAGTATCAAATGTCAATCTTATGATGGTCCTGAAGACCAGTCATGATAGCTTACATTTTGTAATCTTGCTGGCAATCATCCTAATTCTTTCAAACACTGGTAAATATAGCATCCCAATATCTTATCCACTTCAACATGGCAGACAATAATTATATAACAGCAATTAATTGGTAGATAATCCACTTTATCTTCACTCTTAATGTTTCCCTCTTTTAGCCTCACTAACCAAAATTAACAATTTTGCAATCAGTTTGCTTCAGAAACCTGTAATATAACTAAATTATTCCCTTTGTTCTTTCCTTGAACTCATTTGGATATTTCTAGAACAGGTATTCAAGGCATTTATAAAGGGAGCACATTAAAGCCTAACTTAGACCTCAGTATGTGTGTCAATATTTGTGATCCACCAGTGAGGCCCTAGGCCAGGGATGGCTAACCGTATGGCCATTGCGTGCCAGGAGCAGGGTGATGGTCATGCGCGTACGTGCCCACACCCATAATTCTATGCGCCCTGCGCATGAGTGCACGACCCCAGCACACAATGGCATGGTAGGCCCGTTTTTTGCTCTCGCCAGCCTCCAGAGCCTTTCTAGGAATCTGGGAAGGGCGAAAATGGCCTTCCCCCCTCCGCCAGAGGCCCTCCGGAGGCCAAAAATGGCTCGTTTGCCAACTTCCGGTCCCAATGGAAGTTGGCAAATGGGCCATTTCTGGTCTCCGGAGGGCGTCCGGGGGGGGTGCGTTTTCGCCCTCCCCAGACTCCTAGAAAGGCTCTGGAGGCTGGGGAGAGAGAAAAATGGGCCTTCCCCACCACCCCGAGGTCCTCCAACGGCAGGAAACAGCCTCTTTCCCTACTTCTGGTGGGCCCAGAAGGCCCGAAAATCAGTTGGCTGGCACGCACATGTGCACGAGAGCTGAGCTCGTGTGCCTACCAATATGGCTACACATGCCACTTGTGGCACGCGTGCCATAGGTTCACCTTCATGGCCCTAGGCATTTCCTTCATTCTGAAATAAGACCACCTTACTTATTTTTCTTTTTCTTTTATTTATTATTTTATTTTATTTTATTTTATTTTATTTTATTTTATTATTTTTTTATTTTATTTTATTTTATTTTATTATTTTATTTATTTTATTTATTTTATTATTTTATTTTATTTTATTTTATTTTATTTTATTATTTTATTTTATTTTATTTTATTTTATTTTATTTTATTTTATTATTTTATTTATTTTATTTTATTTTATTTTATTTTATTATTTTATTTTATTATTTTATTTTGTTCTCCTGATCCTTTTCTTGCTATGTCCGCTCTTATTCTTACATCATCCAGTCGGACACTGCAATTTCATAAATTCATAAATTTCCCTTTTTCATAAATCCAATTCTCCATTACTATTTTCTGAACTGTATCTTTTATGTCAATCACTGTCTATATGCTATTTCTTTTCAGTGCTTAGAATGATAACAGTGTAATTATATAGGTGTATCTACATATATGCATGAATGTGACTAACCAATCATTTCTCTTTCTAAATATTTGTCACAGTAAAAATATTGCTTGGCTACAAAACTTATTGTTAAGCTGCAACTCCAACACGTCAGTGGAATTTCCAAAAGTTGTGCAATCATATATCCGATTTTAAAGGCCAAAGTACAGAGCTTCATTTTTGTTCAAGTTATTGACTGCGATGCATAAGCCATTTTTGGCTATAAAATCAAACAAAATTTGATCTAGCCACTCAAACGTTAAGTATACTCCCAAATGGCTGGAAAATGTTCAAGAGAATCTGCATTCTGTGAAATGTCAGGCTGTAAACAAGAATCACGTACCTTTCAAGGCGAATTTGATATCCAGTGCTTTTTCCATTACCACAGCTTTCAGCCCTTTCTGCTGCAACTCTTTCTGCTACCTTAATTTTTTAAAAAAGAAATACTTTATTAAAACCTGTTTTTCTAAAACATAGTTACTACTTTTAATTACAGAATGGAGTTAAATACCACTTACAGAAATAGCACTGATTCTCCTAGGCTGAGTGCACACAATCCTGCAAGAAGATCCTTTTCCTCTTTCAATATGGTCATCCAAAATGAACTGGGTTACTTGGGTTGTCTTTCCACAACCAGTCTCACCACTTATTACAGTTACCCGGCTATTATTTATAAGATTGACCAGCTCCTGTTTTGAAAAGAATAAAAGTGGTCACTGTGTGTGTATAAATGCACCACCTGCGCATTCATGCACCAATTCATCGATGAAGCAAATAAAATTTACACTGATCAAGTTAGTGCTTGGTTTCAATTTTGTTATCTGTCTGAACTGCTCCTTTAAATAAAAGGTAGGATATAAATTAAATTAATTAACAAGGAAACATCATTCATTAAAAAGTATACGTAACATAGCCAGAAACAATTATATCAATTGTAGCCCCTTTGGGAAAAGAAAAAAACAGACATGTTGGGAATTCATTAAAAAGCAGTCTGGATTTGCAGAAACCAAATGCTTATCGTTTGGTGGATTTCCAGCAAAGAAAACAGCTGCACTAGATCTGAAATGTTTGTATTTATTCTTAATTCTTTGATCAGAAAAATGTATTAATACATGGAACTAAATAGAAACAAAAACAGCTTGTTTTCTACCTTATACTATGGCTGGTACAAGCCTTACATGTTAAAAAGGGGCATTTTTTTTGCTAAAAAAGTTATCTCTTTTAAGATTGTCAAGATAGCTTTGCAATAAATAAATGTTAGCATTAATACAACCACAGTTTTTAAGTACTTTATAAGTAGCTATTTAATTTCTTGAGTTAGAGTCTACATTTTAGCCAACCACATTAACTAAAAGTAGTGTTTTAGTATTAGGTTCATAACTATCTCAGCAGGAAGAGTAAATCATAATTCTTTTAAAAATGGTAATTAAATTTGATGTTATAATGTAGGAGTGTCAAACTCAAACTCACATCCGGCCCACGGGGTGCTTAGATCTGGCCCACAGGGCCAACCTGGGAATAATGAAGGACCAGTGGCTGGCGGCCCTCCCAAGTTCTGTTTTCGCTGGCAGAGGATTGCAGGAGGCTGTCGCAGCTGAAAACGGAGCTCAGGAACCCGTTTTTGCTTGCAGAACGCTCGGGCCACCACAGGCGCCCCCAACACAAGTGATGTTGAACTGGCCACACCCAACCCAGACCCCACGAGGTCAAACACCACTCTGATGTGGCCCTCAATGAAATCGATGATACACCCATTATAGTGTATTATCAACTCCTTCAGAGAAATCACCCTATTGCACTACTTTTTCATATTTATTGAGATTTCTCTCATGCTATTTAGCATTCATTTTGTTCATATTAACCCTCTTTATCCAAACCCTGTTAAAGATGCAAACAAATTATTTCAATAAACATTCCATACCTTCCTCATACTGTGGGAAGGCAATTTCTCACGAAATCTCTGCAAATTAAAAACATGAAACTTGGTTACTTCATAATAATTTTTCTTAAAAGTTCAATAGAACTTTTGAATTGATATCCCCTATTCAATAGATTTCAGTTTTCACATTTAATAATTCTTTAAAAGTATCATCATACATCAATTTTTTAATCAAGACAAAGTATACCAAATATTTAGGAGACAGCATCTCTGCTAAAGAGATACCTTAGCATACCTTTCTCTAAGTCATACTGGTGACATCACTGGAGTACTAGCCTCAGTGAAAATATCATGGACTGCAACAAGACATTTCAAGGTAAACCAAAGCTCTGACAAACTGCCTACTGCAGATCAGCTACTCACTGAATTTAAGGAGGAAACAAATGTTTATCCTACTTAGTAGCAAGCTGAGATCCACATACTTTTACACATGAAGTTGTTAACTGAACAACACTGGTCTGAAACAAAAATGATTCCCCCAAGGTATGCAGAGGAGACATAATTGAATTTACTTATGTGTCTCCTCCAAGCAATCGTCTCTTTTTGGTTATAAGAATATTTGCCCAGAAGGCATAATCCATAATCCTACAGATTATCTCACTTGTTAGCCTAATGTATGAGTTTTTTGAGCATAGTAAGTTTTGTTTTTTCACATTACCAAGACACCAACAACATTTCCAGATCTATTACAGTTCTAACACTTATTGGATTTACTTCATCTGCCAAATCACTTACCCATAATCTTGGTTTAAGATCTTGTTCAATTACTTTGGTGCCGTGTTTGCTGACACAAACTAAGTTGCCTTATGTACTAAGCAATAAGGTTTTATTCTAGCTCCATTGAAACTAAATTCAATGTGATTTAAACTGCCAATTTATTTTCATTATTCCTAGACCTTAACCCTATGAAAATTATTAACTCCAAGTAGAGATAAATAAACTACTTTTCTCCCTCACTTCCATCTCAGCATTCCATTGCCAACAGGATTTCAGAAAGTATGAAACTTCAATAGCTGAGCATTCTTGACTGAAGGGAAAAATGTCTACTATAATTCTATACATATCAGAATTATTTCTTAATTAGAAATTAAGTCTGATTCTAGATTTGTAAGATTGATACCTCATGCTCTATTGAATTATAGTATCCTGCCATTCAGAAAATCTCAGTACCTGCATCTCAATATATCTTGAATCAGACTTTTTCTTTCTCAGTTCTTCTTTAAATTGTTCATCTAAGTCACTATCGGGCATATTTTCTTGTAAGAGATAATCTGAATCTTGAACCAGAAATGATTTTTCCAGTGCTGGCCTTTTCTTTTCAGGAGCCTTCTCCACAACAGGATTTTCCACCACAGGCTTTGTTTTAGTAGGAACCTCGTTTGTATACCTGGAAAGGAATAATTGCAAGTATTCCTACTGTGAAAAAGTGCATGTTATTGAAATGTATATTTAATCATAAAAGTCTGATCTATAACTATTTGCTCATCTACAATTAAGTAGGTGCTATTAATTTCAATGAATCTTGCAGAATCAGATTTTAACTGTACTTTGTTTTCACCTGTATTAATCTGGCATTGTCCCTCTGCTTAAATCACAGGACTGTCTTAAATAAGCTGCAGCCTAAAACTTTAATTATATGTGTAAGGTATAATAACATCTGGCTCCTGTGCACTTATCTCTCTGACCTCAGTGGGCTGTTGAGTAGTTAATACAAATACAAAAACAATATATTGTCAATGGAGACAAATTCAGAGAAAGTGTTGGGAATGGTATTTAGAATATGACAGTAAAGGACATTCATCATCATCATAAGCAATCAAACTTCAGCATGTTAGTTATTCACAGGACTAGAGTTATCATATAATTTACAGTAATTCATTTTGAAAAGACAATTTAATATGTTAATACGTTCATTCATAAATACCAAAAGTTCACTTAATTTTTCTGTCTGATAATGCCTATGGACAATGTCTCAAACTAAAAAGGTCTGTTATATGCTTCACAACAGCAAATAAACAAGTGTGTGTGTTTATCTGTGTGTGTGCAGTCTTCATTTAGCGACTGCCTTGCTTACCGATCATTTGCAATTATGACAGCGATGAAAAACTAAGTGTATGACCATTCCTCACATTTACAACCTTCACGGGTCTGTAGAGCAAAGGAATGGTGAAGTTCATAAGCAGTTACAGTTTTATTTAGCATTCACTTTGCTTCAAAAACAGAGTTACCAGTTCCAGTTGTGGTTGTTAAACAAGGATTACCTGTATGTATACTACATTACATACACTTCATTCCACTCCTCCCCCCCCCCCCATGCAGATTCAACTAGAACTGGTTTCAGGTAGCATGGACAATGGAAAGCAGAGAAGACAGAAATATTGCCAGAGGATAGGAGAAATATTGGTCAAGACTTTGACTACAACATGATCAATCTGTGGCATATAGTGGATCAAACATTAATCAGCCAGCATAAAGGAAAGAAGATTTGTTAAGAATAAATCATGCCCAAAAACTCAAATCTTCATTTTTGATAAAATGATCTATTTACTTGACCAATGGTGTGAAGGACTTAGTGGATCCTGCCTATAATAAAGTATTTGACTCAATGTCCTACAAGAAATTAATAGTATTTGACTGAGCCAAAAATATTACTTCATTTTGGCACTGCATTTTAGGAAGCTTAATGACAGACTGGAGATGTCACAGGAGAGCAACCAAGATGATAAAAGGCTGGAAGGAAAAGATTAAAAGGAACAGTTGGAGGTATCGGCTATGCTTAGTCTGGAAAGAGAATATGACAGCTGTGTTCAAGTATTTGGAGGGCTGTCATGGAAAAGACAGGCAGTTCCATTTAGATTTAATGCAGAAGACAGGTAAGAAACAAAGGTATAAATGACAAGAAAGTAGGTTTGATCATATCAAGAGCCTTGATAGTACAGTGGTTTAGTGCACCCTGTTATTAACACAGCTGCCTGCAATTTCTGCTGGTTCGAATCTCTCCAAGGCTCAAGGTTGACTCAGCCTTCCATCCTTTCTAAGGTAGGTGAAATGAGGACCCAGTTTGTGGGGGCAATAAGCTGACTTTGTATAAAATATACAAAAGAATGAAGGCTATTGCTTAACGTAAGCCGCCCTGAGTCTCCGGAGAAGGGCGGCATATAAATCAAAATTAAAAAAAAAAAATACATCAGGGTGGGAGAAAAACACTAACAGTGAGAACTATTTAATACTAGAACATACTGTCTTAGGTGATGGTCCACTCTCCTTTCACTGGAGTTGTTTAACTGAACCTAGAAAGGCCACCTGTTGGGGATAGTAGTAAACTGATACACCAGGAAGGGGATTGAACCAAATGATCTCAAAACTTATATTTTTAAATTGCAGTCAGGACATGAAATCAGATCAGACTGTACTACTTATTTTACCATTCTTAAGCTGTCCTTGCTTGGCTTCTAATTCCTACTGAAAAATAAAGTAACTTTGTCTAAAACAAAAAAGATTGAATGTTCTTATTACCCTTCTTCATCAGACCACCAAGACATAGCTTCTTGCTCTTTTTCATTTTTGTTCTGGACAGTATTCAGTAGTTGTACAATCTGTTCTTCTCTGCGCTCATCCATATGTACCACAGCTCTCTGTGTAAATGAAATGTATCTTATTAAACATGTAACATGCAGTATTTAATATTATTTCGGATTTAACTGTCTCACTTACCAATGTTATCCAAAGTGTCAATAGGATGTGGCTAGAGGATGTCAAAGTGGACAGAGGATGTGGCAGAGAGAGTGAAAAGAAACAGGACCATTCTTATAAGTATCTTTGTTCCTCTATAAATCATTACATTATGTGCTCCCAAATTCAGATGGGCAATGACAGTGAGCAGGAAAAGAAGAATTTCTAATTACTAATGTGGAAGAGAATAGCAGAACCTCTAAAAGGCCAATGAAAAGTTTTCAGGTTCTGAAGGTGGACTTAGATAAGAAAGACATAACATGTGCGAACTGCTAGGAACTGCTATAGCAATTAGTTCATACAATTACTTACATTTTGTAAGATGTACCCTGTTTCCCTGAAAATAAGACATCCCCTGATAATAAGACCAATCCGGCTCTTGAGCGCATACGCTAAAATAAGCCTCCCCCTGAAAATAAGCCCTCCTCAAAAATATTTAAATGCAGAGCTGGAAATCAGGTAAGATGGTAAGAGGAGGCCCATCTTGCTCCACGCACCCCAAAATAATAAGACCTCCCCGAAAATAAGGCCAAGAGCTTATTTCAGGGTTCAAAAAAAATATAAGACAGGGTCTTATTTTCAGGGAAACACGGTATGCTAGAAGTGTCTGAGTGGCATACTAAAAACAATGCAATTGTATAACAATGTGACAAATACCACAGATTAACAAAGACATCAAACAAAAAGGAGTTGAAGAGTTAATTCCACATGATGAATGAACCACAAACTAAAACTGCATGACAATATCATCATACAAGCACATTTGTTTTACTATGTTCAACTTGATACGGTGCACAAAGAAGGATCTCCTAAAAGAGAGATTTACATTACGAGGCGCAATGACAATAAAGTAAACTAAAGTAAAAGGAGAGAATAATCCAATTTATCAAAGAGCTGGGACAGAGAGGTTCAAAGGTAATAATTGAAGTTTCTTTTGCTTAGGAAAAATGACAAATAATGAACTTCTACCTCTGTCTGCCTGTCTGTCTTATCTGTCTATCTACACACCCACAACTATGTTAGTCTAGGATTCTAATAAACTTGTGCTCTAATAATCACAAAAATGTTATTTGATGTAGGTATTCCACTATTCATGAAAACAGATAACAGTTTTTTTTTCCTTCCGTTTTCAAAGAATATGAGAACCTCAAAGCCCAGAGATAAATTGAAGAGTCCCCCACGTTCAAGGCATACTTCACCGTCGTTTCTACAGCAGCAATTCCCTGCCCCTCAGCCGAACTCCTCGCCGTACTTCCAAGGCTCCGCAGTCTACCGAGAGAAACGGCCTTGATTGAGGCGAAGGCCTATATATCCCGCATCGCAAACTGAGGAGAACTGAGCTCTTCCGCTCCTTCTCTTCTTTTTCCATCACCCACCTGCTGCCTCTCGGCCTCTTTGCTTCTCTCGCCTTGTCTCCGTGCGTACCATAAGCCAATCTCGCGGCCCTTCAGGTGAGGAGGAGGTCGGCCGCGGTTGGCGCCCCCTCTGCCGCCGCCGGCGCCCCCTCCGCCACCGCTGGAAGAAGAAGAAGAAGAGGACGACGACTGTGAAGCGCGGGGCCCGTCCCTGCGGCCCCAAGCCCGGCGGTTCTCATAGCTCATCGTAAAGCCGTGTCACACAAGCGCGGTTCGTAAGACCCTCTTCTCAGTCGGCGGATGCGATGACCTCCGGAAACAGAACCGGCCACCGATTCAAGCCGGTCTGACACAGGATTATTAACTTCCGTTCGGAAAGCGAAGGCTGGCGCGCAGGCGCAAACGCCGCTAAGTGGGCGTGAAAAGAACAGCGTTTCTGAACCTCCGGAACGTTAAGATGCGTGGACTTCAGTTCCCAGAATTCCCCAGCCCAGCGCGTCTTTAGAATTTAGAACGCGGCTGCATTATCCGCGATGCTAGAGGCATTGCTGCCCTCGAGCGGCGGTCGGAGTTGCTCAGCAACGGTGTGGTGGTGTGGGGGGGGGCGGTTGTTCACCAAAAAGTGTTCTTTGTGTGTTTGAATCTTTGGTGACCAATTTTCAACTTAACAGCGAAAGGTGTTTTTGGACTCCAGCCTCACCCAGAGTGGTGCATTGTAGTTACAATCGCAACCTTTTATTAAGTGGTCATTCTCACCGGTTTAACAAGCGGCAGCATTTTGCCAAATTATTCAGGGCTGTGGGGTCGATGTGAGACTACCAAGAAATCGCAGCGATGCATCCTAGACGCGAATCGACGGGGAAAAGCTTTGGTATGCAGTGCACCTCCATAGGAAAAAGGGATGAAGGCTTGCAGATATCATTTTGGGTTTCATCGGCTTTTTGTAAGTGATTATAAATCAGCATTCTGCCAATTGGAAAGTCTAACAGTCGAATTTGAGCAGCCCACAATATATTTTCAACATGCAATAAGGTTGTGCAGTCTTTCAGGTCCCGTTTTAAATTATACTTCAGTTATACTTCCGTAGTTTATAAAATCCTGGTCTGCAACTTTTCGAAATAGACAATCTTACCCCAGGATTATGTGACAATTACATAAGAGTTGCACAGTCACTGCTCCTAGTAGACAGCAGTCTCAAATGGCAGGCCATGATGTAATTGCTGCAATTTAATAGGTGTAGTAGTTCATACTAAACCTATCATTCTAGTCAAGTCAGTGGATAAAGAAGGTTCAGTGGAAGTAGGTATAAATCAAGGCAAACTCTTATTTATGAAAATTACATTGTAATGCCTATGCTAATACAATTAGACTTATTTCCACTTCACGTACCGTGTAGTGATTTTGAATTTTGATTAGCAGAACCAAGAAAAAGATGTCTGCTGATTACAGTCAAGCATATGTGCAGAATCTTAACCATCTTACATTTTTCAGTGTCTGATGTAAACATGTTCACTCAGATATTGATTTTCTGACAGAAGGTTATGAAAGGTATGAATAAAGTAGTCAGGCATGTATGTGCAAATGTATGTGGATGACACTTTGAAGCAGCTGTTCTCAAATATTAAACCAGTTGTCCCAAAGGTGCTTTTTTTAAGAGGCAACTGGACTTTCTTGTTTTTCTTTGAACACATGTAGGTTCTTGGATGAGAAGCGAAACGTCTTCAAAGAAAAACAAGAAAGTCCAGTTGCTTCTTGAAAAAGCATCTTTGAGTCAACCATGACCTGGATGACTGAGAATCTCCATAGACATTTGGTTATGCACTTTATTAAACCAGTTGTTATAAAACTGAAATAAGATAAAAATAATGTGAGGGAATGCGAAACTGGCATTCATCCCTTCAGGCACAGAGCTCAGAATGCTTTATTATTAGAAATGTGGCTTTGGATAAGGTGCTGATTTTCGTTTGTTTGTCCTTTCGAGTCAGTGTTGACTTCTGGTACTATTCCTGTAGTTTTCTTGGCAAGTGGTTTTCCATTGCCGCCTTCTGAGGGCTGAGAGAGAATGACTGATCCAAAGTCATCCAGCTACTTTGTGCTAAAGTGGGACTAGAAGTCATAATCTCCCTGTTTCTAGCTTGGTACCTTAACCACTACACCAAACTGGTTCACTGGGTGTCCAGTAAATATTTAGTGAACCATAGTGAGAAAAACAGTAGATTCTGTAGTTGATTTTTCAATTACACCAAATAAGAATAAATCAACATAATAATTGGTTAAGATAATTTATTTCCATATAATACATTTTATTTTGAGTCTGCAGCTATAATAAATTTCACTTTGAGTCTGCATCTGTACTGAACGTAAGTACTAATTTATTATTAACTGTCAAATATTCTGAAACTAACTTATGATGTACAAGATGTTTGGAAAAGATGAGTATTCAAGCAGATATTTTAATTACAGTTCTGTATAATACTAAAATCAGAAGCCTGAGTGTTTTCTGAAATAATTACTGAACATTTTCAGCTTTAATGGCAATTAATGTACCTTTTGCTATGGGACATGATGAGCACTATTAATTCTGCTTGTGTTAAGTGCTGTTTCTTGTCTTCTTCTAATTCATATTTCAGAATTTATTTTCCTACCATTTTGTGTACCTACTTCTCTATTGCTGACAGATGTGGTAGAGTCCCCAATTCCCCAAAGGAAATTAAGGATCAGGATAATAACAGGTATCAGAAAAAAAAGTCAAAGGTCCCTACAGTACTAGTCAGCAGTCTAAAATATGTTACCCTTAAATTATTTATTTATTAATTCAATTTCTATGGCTGCCCAACTCAGCCAGGTGATTCTGGGCAACTAATGTTTATTATGTTTATGCCTGCTACTAAAATAGCAATAACAATAAAGATTTTTAGGAACTACATCTAGAACAAGTTTTTTGAAGGATCTTTGCAGATCTAATCTTCACACAATATAAACATATTTAAAAGGATATAATAATTTAGAAATTGAGGTGAGGACTTAAAATATTTTATATACTTTCTATTAATTCTTACCCACAGAATTTTATTTTTTAATAAAATTCTGTCTTGTATTTTTAATCTTACTTGTTTTTCTGCTGCTGCTTCCTGTTAACTTCCCACAAAAATCCATGTTAAATAGAGAAAATTGGAAGAACTTAAAATTCTGACTTATCCAGATTAAAGTCATATTTTGCTTCTTGCAGTTTCTCATCATGCTGTTTACCAGTTTTTCTTTTCACAGCACCCATCAGCCTCATTTAGGAACGGGAAATTACAGTTTTGCAAATAATAACCATGAACAGGAATAGTCTAGTTTTTGCTCTGCTGTTTGCTATGACTGTATTAAATTATTTCAGTTATCTAAGCTTTTTTCATGGGGGAAACAATGCAGAACAACTTTAAAAAAAAATTCTTACCACCTGAACTCATTCATTTCCAATAGGATTTGGGGATTCATCTCCACATTCTGATTTTCCAGTATAAAATTGTTATGGGTGCAGAAAATCAAAAAAAGTCTTTTGTATGTATAAGATCCACAGATTCATATATGTTCTCATAAAAGGTTCTTGCCAGGTTTACACAAACCATTAAAGGGATGTTTCATTATACTTCAAACTAAGCACCCCTTGAAGTTCCCTTGAAATGTAAAATGGTTCCCACAGCAGAATTCACTTCTAAGACTGGACACTTCTACGTTTTTCTCAGTAAATAACTGCATGTGAGGCTCTCAGATTGATGCTGAGTCTGAGGAAACATTTGGGATTGTTGCTAATATTTCACCCTTGCTGCTGTACATTAAGAGCACTGTCTGACCTGCTGAATTCTATTGCTGGGGTGGTTTTGGAAAGCCTATCCTTGGGGCTTCCATTTATTGCCAGATGATCTCAGGAGTTTGTGGCTTTCAGGTCAGCCATAAACCTATCCAAGGTTACTGAAGGTTAACAAGAACCAGAGGGTCACACTTCAGATCTGGATTTTGTCTCAGGACATTTGCAAATCAGGACATTTTTTGTAGGGACATATATTATCATTTTATGTGAGATAGATTTGGAAGTGTTCATATGACCAGTAGATGGGGCATTCTACAAGAAGATCAATGTAAGCCTCTGGAAAAATTTAAAGGGTACTTCCACACCACCACCATTTCCATCCCAGTAATTGAATGAAATGGCTTGACACTGATCTGTGATTATTTGATTATTTATTAAATTAATATACTGCTAAATTTTGTGACTCATAGTGATTTACAGAGATAAAACACAACAGAGCTATAAAACAACATATATTAAAACCAGAATAAATAACAGAATAACAATTAAAACAATATCCATTTCAAATCTCATAATCAAAGGCGCCCACCTTTATTAAATGACACTACCTCTCAAAGGTCATGCAGAATAGCTCAATTTTAACTACTGAAAAAATTCAAGCTGGTACCACTCTACTCTCCATTGTTAAGGGTATTCCATAAGTTTGGTGTCTTCATACAAAATACCACCTCGAGTCCTGATCTGACCTCTCATATACTAATTGTCAACACATCCAGCTGGGATAAGCGTAATGGAAGGATTCTGTATCGAGAACATGATCCTTCAATTATCTAGGTGCAAAGCTATGTTGGTAAAACTTGTTCCTGGGAGCCTATCGGAAGCCAGCATAATGGCTGCAATACATGTGTCACATGGTTGAAGTGGCTTTTACTCATCAGCATATGAGTAACTGCATTCTGTACCACTTGCAATTCTAGGCTAGTATTCAAAGATTGCCCCACATGGAGCACAGTTCATTAATCATTCCTAGTCGTAACAAGGGCATGAGTTACCATTACTTGGTCATTCCACATAGGTCCACTTGGTATGGCCTTCACCTATTCTTACAAGAGCCACTTGGTAGACACCTGTATTGTAGACCAATGGCTCCCAACCTTTTGAGCACCAGGGAGACCAGTTCTGTGGAGAAGGTTTTTCCATAGACCAGAGAGGGCATGGTTTCATGTTCTGCCTGTATCCCACAGATGGGGCTTCATTTGTTTGTGTAGTTCCTGGCATGCCATGGATTGATACCAGTCCATGGGCCAGGGGTTGGGGATCCCTGTTGTAGAGTGTTACCTCAAGGATAGTGCCACTCTCTGATTTATAATGAGCAAAGAATCAGATAATATTTGGAAAATGGCAACTGCTTATTTTTAAGGTAAAAGCTTTGCCTCATTCAGGCCATAACCTCCACAATAGGTCAAGAATTCTGTGACATCTCTGGCGTACAAGGGGCAGTGATGCATGGTTGAGTATTCATCAACCCCCTGATGATATCTCACCCTGAACTGAACCTTTCCCAGCAGGGCCATGTAGATATTAAATGTAACAAGAAAAATGCACAAATCTACAAAGGAAGATTTGTTAAACTAGACTTGTCTTCCCTCCCCCTACCCGCAGTTCCACCTATTGGATTCATTCTCTGAGAAAGGAGCAGAGTCAGTGATGGGTTTCAAAAATTTTTACTACTAGTTCTGAGGGTGTGGCTTCGTGGGCGTGGCATGGCTTCATGGCATGGCTTGGTGGGCATGGCAGGGGAAGGATACAGCAAAATCCCCATTCCCACCCCACTCCATGGGAAGGATACTGTAAAATCTCCATTCCATCCCCAATCCAGGGGAAGGCTACTGCAAAATCCCCATTTCCTCCCAATCAGCTGGGACTTGGGAGGCAGAGAATAAATAGGGGCGGGGCCAGTCAGAATTTTTACTACCGGTTCTCCTAACTACTTAAAATTTCTGCTACTGGTTCTCTAGCAGTAGCACTTAGATTTATATACTGCTTCACAGTGCCTTCTCTAAGCAGTATACAGAGTCAGCCTATTGCCTATTGCCTATTGCCCCCAACAATCTGGGTCCTCATATGAGCTGTAAACTATAGAGAACAGAGTACATGCCAAAGAGCATATACACAAGCTGAAATGAATCCTAGCTAACTGCAAGTCACCATTCTATACCATTTCATTCCTGCCCATGAGGAGTCAAGTTTCTGGTAAATTTGAGTGACTAAGATCACAAAAAGTGCAAATGTATCACAGTGGCCACGAAGTGGCTTCTCTATTTTTCTTTAGTGTGATTCAACTGCTGTAAAGAGGCCCACCAGATAGCACTAGACAATAATGTCAAGAGTGTTAACATTTCACTGTCTTTACCCAATAGGGTAGGCTCAAATATGAGTTTGTCTTATGTTTCATCACGTTTACAGTTTGTCAACTTCCTTTAATGTTCCCAGCATTGTTTCTGCCACTATATCTCTTAGAGTTCCCCATTAAACCAAGAAATACATCAGAATCCAATAGTAGAAGGAATCAATAAAATCAAGCATCTGATCAGTATCTGCTAGGATACTGGAAAATCCATACAAATTCTCTGGATTCATAATATTGTATAGGGTGGACCATGCTAATCAATCCTTCCACCTTCCAGAGGTCCATGATAGTAAATGTTATCCAAACTAGGGGATGATTTCACCATGGTCAAAGCGTCAGATTTGAATTATATTTTTGTCTTTATCAAGATAATTCCCACAAAGACATGTGGGAATTTTTTATTAAAATCTGCTTTAACCTCAAATGTTGGATTGCATTCATAGTGACATAGCAGCTATAGGAATGAAATTAAATTTCAATAGCAATGTTCATTTTCTTAAAACTCTTTTAACTGATTAGGGACACTGCGGTTGCTGATTATTCAGAAAAGGCTGTTAGTAATAATATGAAACCTCATTTTGAAAGTACAATGACCCATTGGAATGGGTCTAAGGCAGCAAACCATGAAATGTAGTGCCTGAATTTGAAATGCAATTGAATTTTAGGCATGTTATGATTATGTGGTTGTTAGTTTGCATTCAATACTTTTTGCAAAAGCGAATTATGTATTTGAAGGTAAAACAGTATTGTCGTTATTAGTAATATTAATATTTAATATTTGCATTCTTCCATTAATTTAGGATTATGTATTCATGGCATTTGTGTTGGCTCAGCTGGGTTGAAAAATGTATCCAGCTCTGGCTTAACTGCATATGTAATTTATGTAAAAGTAGAAAAAGGAACAAGATGATATGATGAGGATGAGGATGATCTGCAAATGTTGGCATATACAGATACAGGTAAAGATCATCTCTCTTCTGGTGCTGCATCTGTGAGCAATCCCATTAAAAAGTGTTGTATCTTATGTCAAGTGTGAAGAAAATTCTTTTTATAATGGCTTATTCACACTTATTAACAAGAGTTTGGTTACACACAGTTCCTTCTTACAGTCTTGCAAAGTAGACAAGACTCACATAAGTACTAAGATGAGTGTGTTAAGAACGGATGGATAAGACATTGCTAAATAGGGTTGAAAATGAAAATTGAAAAATGTGACTTACTCATTTATTCTTTGCCCTCAGAGCATTGTCAAACATAAGAAATGGTATGGCAAGAAAACAAAAAGCTTTACAGCCACTTATCACTGCAGTAATACTATGTTCACTATATTCATTAGTCTACTAAATGCTATGAATCCTTGGAAACAATCCATTAGCACAACAACAAAAGCTATTAGAGACATTGGAGTAATTTACACTTAGGAATTAGTGACTGATTTAGAAGACTAATAGACATATTTTTGAAATATTCTTCAAAGCAAGAAACAAACAATTTAATCTAATAGATACTGTGAATATTTTTTAACTGGTGCTAGTTTTAAGTTTTAATTATAATGTTCCTGTTATATATGTTATATATGTATTTTGTTGTCAACTGCCTTGAGGGCCTACTTAATGTTTTTAAACTAATACTCCATATTATACTGGGATGCAAGCTACACACAACTCTCAGTTAATGTATTTGTGCTCTGATCCTTAACATGTATCTACATGGAAGGAAACCCCATTAAATTAGATTGAATACACTATCATTCACACTGTTTTGGTTTGACGTACACTTTTTCCTTTTTTTTTTCCTCCAAAGCTGAGCAGATAGATACAGGATCATTTCAACACACATTATTTGTTAAAATATTTGTGAGAATGCTGCACCTACTGCTTAATCATTAAATACAATAGGCTATCATTTCAAAGAGCAGATGCAGCAATGACAGAGCTGTGTGTGCTGTCAAGCGTAACCTGAATTCCCTAAAGTAGATTAATGGCCATAGTTGAGCCAGACGTCAAGTCCTATTGCCAACATTGAAGTCAGTCCAATTACCTTCTACACATGGAAATAATAAAAGCAAAGAAGTCATTGAAATAGAAAAGAGAGAAGAATCATGTTGCTCAGTGCCTCAGGCAACCATTTTTTTTAAAAAATGAAGCTTTGTCAGATAGTTTCACAGGTAAACACCTGGAATAATAGATTTGCTGCCCTTTGCTGACAATGAAGATGGATTCAGAGCAACCCAGGAATATTATTATTATTAGCATATGGCATTGTTACATTAGCCAAGAGACCACAATGCAGAGTAGTAGTTTGGCTGCCAATTATCAGCTCTGATGTAGGGCACGCTCGCATGCTTCCCAAGCTACATCACAGGAAGGCAACCTGATTTCGCACAAGAAAAAAAAGACAAGCTGCTCTTCCTGCAGTGTCATACAAAGCCACCTCCCTTCCCTGGAGCTGGCTTGCCAATGGGCATTGCAACCAGGAAGGTTCAGAGCTGGGAGGAATTTGACTGCCTGTATGGAGCACCAACTCATCTGCCCACTGAAATGGTATCTATTTATCTACTCGCATAGAACATGCTTTTGAACTGCTAGGTGGACAGGGGTTGAGGTGAGTGACAGGAGTTTACCCTGCCACGCAGTGCTAGGACTTGAACTGCAGGGAACATCTCCTGTGTCATTAAACCACTGGGCTACTGCACTTCCTAGCAAGGACTGATGTTCTAAATTATAGTCCAATTAAATAGAAATTGAGATGTGAAAGGACACGGAGAAGAAAATGTTTTGAACAGTGAACTTCCCAAATTTCAATGTGAAGTAAAATGTATTACTCAGTAGCCTAAAATTACTGCTGTTCAATGTCTGTATTTTTTTGTTCAATCCCACATGCAGTTTGGTTGGATCACATTTCTTTCAAATCACCTTCAAAAAGATCTCTTTGACAACCATCTTTCTGCCCAGAAATGTCAAATACTATGTTCTGAAGCTTATTAAAGGTCAGAGGGATGGAAAAAATCAGAGAAGAAAAGGATGGAATAACTCATTAGAGATTTAAAAGGATTTAAAATTTTAAATCCATCTGGTTTTCTAAAAATGATAAGCAATTCACTATTTCTAATGTTCTCTAATAAACAAACAATAGGAAGGGATAATTAAATGTTAATATAATGCAAATAACTCTTAATGGATAAATGATATTCAATTATTTCAAAATTTTATTGAAATGAAACAGAATCCAGTTGGCCACTGAACAGAATGCCATCTATAGCCTGGGTGAACAGTGTTTTTTTCACAACAGTACATTACCTTACAATAGGTTGAGTCCTGAACTGGTTTTACCTAAGGCAAGATAAATGCACAACTACCAATAACAAGTTCTTGGAAGTATGGTGAAGTTTCTGTGTATAGTCATTATAGTCTCAAGAAATTAATAGAAAATAGGACATTTCAGTCTGCAAAAATTCAATTTAGCCCATTCTTTAAAATTGTTAAAACACTCTCCACATTTGTGGTTTGCAGTTTCAATGACTTCAAAACACACCATGACAGGAGTTCCGAATCAATAATTTGAACAGTTCAAAATGCCCTAATTGAAAAATTCTCTTTGAAGTTGATGAAAATCAAGGAAAGGTGAAAAGATAAATGAATCATCTTAACTAACAGACTGATGACTTCAATGCAGATTAAAAATAGAACTGGTAAACAAGAGCAGTGAACTATCAGTATCTCTCCTATCAAAATCACAAGAATATGGACAGTTTAAGAATGACTTAATCAGCAATTCTCTGTATGTGTATGATGGCTCCTTTGAAATCTATGCACTGTTGATCCTTGTGGAAATAGGTCACTTGAAGGAACTCCCAAGTTTTCAGTAAAGCATCAAAATGTGTCCATCTAAATTCAATTAAATTCAAACCTTATTGTAATAGCTATATTTTAATATATATATATATATATATATATATATAAATCAGAATATACCTTTTTGGCAGTGGTGAAATCCAAATTTTTTTACTACCGATTCTGTGGGCGTGGCTTGGTGGGCGTGGGGAAGGGGAAGGATACTGCAAAATCTCCATTCCCATCCCACTCCAGGGGAAGGATAGTGCAAAACCCCCATTGTCTCTCCACTCCTGGGGGAAAGATATTGCAAAATCTCCAATCCCATCCCACTCGGGGGCCAGCCAGAGGTGGTATTTGCCGGTTCTCTGCTACTGGTTCTCTGAACTGCTCAAAATTTCCACTACTGGTTCTCCAGAAGCTGTCAGAACCTGCTGGATTTCACCCCTGCTTTTTGGACACAGCAAGCTGTTGAGAATGTCTCTGGATTTCACACTATTTTCATACAGTGCAAGAAAGATGAAGAGTTATTTTCCTATAATGAATTTTGGAACAATATTGCCCCCAGTTTATTGACGTTTCTGCCTGGAGCCACACTTCTTTCTCACTTTCGAGACTGATGTGAGATTTGAAAAACTAAATTCCATTGCTTATATGCTTATTGATTTAAAGGAGGCATATGATAAAGTGAACAGACTTGGATTACGAAATATTTTGCAGAGATATGGAGTTGACTATAGGCTGTTGAATATGGTAAAAGTGTTATATGATGGAAGTAAAGAACGAGTGACAAAAAAGTTAAGCGTTTGACAAATGTTTCAACATTGAGAAGGGAATAAAACCAGGGCATGTGATGATCTCATAGTTGTGTAATATATTGATGGTTAAATGTATGCTTGTGTTCATTAGAGGTAAGTTGCTTATGGATTTCAGCATGTGTGCACTTTTGTATGTACACAATGCAATGTTTGCAGAAAACCTGAATGGTATAAAATGGTGTTGGATTATATAATGCAATTAGAAGAATAAATCTGAAAATGAATACATCAAACACAAAATTAATTGTTTTCCACAGATAAAATGATTGATTGAAAGATGGCCAGTCACATATAAATCACTAAAAAGGAGAGCAAAATAAAGTCATGTTCTTGGGTAGAATGTTTATTAAAGATGAAAAATGGATTGTAAAATCAATTATTTCTTGGTTACTTACATTGTGGCAACTTTTGTAATAATTCTACTGGAACTCAATTTGTGTCTCAGCAAATACTGGGATAAAACTCTCAGTGCTAAAGCAAGCAACAAGACTTTAAAGTTTTTGCAGCACAGAGCAATTATTTCAAAATATGAGAGACATATTTCAGATTTAGGAAATTAAAAACTGAATATAAGAATTAAAAAGTGCAGGTAATTTTGTGTATCTTTGTACAAACACACACAGCATTTGTGTGTGCGTAATAATACTCCAATGGAAAATAGCTTTTGACCACCTCCACTTTTATATCCACATGGAGTTAGGCCAGTATTAAAAATTAAAACAAATGGTAGAAGTATTAAATTAGGAAAAGTCTATATCTTTCTTTCTTTCTTTCTTTCTTTCTTTCTTTCTTTCTTTCTTTCTTTCTTTCCTTTCTTTCTTTCTTTCTTTCTTTCTTTCTTTCTTTCTTTCTTTCTGTGTCTGTCTGTGGGTCTGTCTGTCCTATTCCAGTTAGAAGTGGTTTCAATATTTCAAATCATGCATAGGTTGTGTAAATCCAATGGAAAGGGAGGGAAAATATTTTTGTGATTCTAGGTATGACACCCAACTGGCTTTTTGAGGTCAGAATGAGAGATGGAGCTGGTTTCTTTATATTACTTCTCTCTCATTGGCTTGAAACTAATCAAGGAGAGAAACAACTTAGAACTAAGGAGAAATTTCCTGACAGCTAGAATAAATAATCAGTGGAAGAACTTGCCTCCAGAAGTTGTGAGTGCTCCAACACTAGAAGTTTTTAAGATGTGGGATAGCCATTTGTCTGAAGTGGTGTAGGGTTTCCTGCCTAAGCAGGGGGTTGGCCTAGAAGACCTCCATGGTCCCTTCCATCTCTGTTATTCTATTCTAAACTGAATAGGAGAAAAAGTATTATGAGCTCTCCAGATTCAACCTAGCCCTAACCACATTCTGATGAAAGCAGTATATAGCATTCTGTATATTCATAGCTTTCATAGCAGATCTAGTTTCTGATGGTGCTAGTTGCTTACAATGGTTTTCCTATTTTGTCTATGACATCCATAATGTTTGTTGGTCATTAATCACTATTCCAAGAGGGTAATAAGATCATTGGGTTATGACCAAAATGTTCTTTCTGTAAACAAGTAGCCATTTTGCATTAATCTCTACACTCAACATTGTTCACAAATGGCCACTCACGGCTATTGTTATATTGGCTAAATACACTGAAAGATGATAGTTATTTCCTTTCTGGTGAAAGGAATAGCCTGAATAGTGCTGCACCTGGTGGAGCTGGTCTGGGTTTGGAAACCAAACAGAGTCAGGTCTGGTTAGTAATTGGATATCATACCATTAAAGAATGCCAGAGCTGTAGGCTAGGTGGGAAGTCGAAACCATCTTTATCCTTTTATCAAAAATATTACAATGTAATCATAAGGTTGAGGCTAAATTCATTTTGCCTCCCTTCTCAAATTCCATAAAAGCTAGAAATCCATTTTCTTTTTAATGAAGACTGAGGGCCCGAGGTAACTCATGGTCCCTCTGAGATTGTTGGCTGGGAGGCTGCAATCCTTTAACCTCAATTTTTAATCCAGGATTCACAGCCTCCCTTACGTATCCCTCAAAGGCCTCACTTTTGGCTCCACTGCTAGTGCGGCAAAACTGGCATTAAGAGTAGAGATTTAAGTTACCTCATCAAGCAAACTTCCAACAGTAATTCTTCAGAAGGCAGAGAGGGAAATCTGCCCTTTCCTGATACCCTATTCCTAAGGAATATAGCAATACTGCTTAAAACAGCTTTTGGACAAAGGATGTAATTAATGCATTCTGTTATGAATGCATTAATGTTATTCAATTGTTTCCTCAAATGCCATGAATAAATGGTTCAGGGTCCAAGCAAACTTAAAAAATGAGGGTACAAATTATTCACAGTCCCTTTTTTCTCTGTTTTAATTGCCAAGCCCATCTTCTTCTCTTTTCCTGTATGCTTTGTTTAACATTTGTATTTCTTCTTGATAACCCTCTTTTTCCAAGTGCTGTTTTTTACTATTCTGCCTGTGAGCTTCGACAGTGTCAGGAATGGAGATGTTCAGATCACTGTTGGGATTGCTTGATGGTATGAAGAGTGAATAAGACGCTGTTTCTCCTAAATCACATGAGACAAATCTATTTTCTTTCCGAGAATAACGTAAAGATGGAGAACGGACCTGGGCAGACGATTGGCTAATATTACTAATGATAGAAACAGTGTCCATGGCTTCTTCATTGTCACAAATTTCAAGCACCTCTAAGTGAATCTTCACATTGGTGTCAGTAAATGTGGTTGGAGAATCCTCGGGATTTGGCTCATGGCCCACACTCTTGGAGCGATACACTTCAATTTTCTTGGATGTGGGAGTGATTTTTTGTCCTTCTGAGCTTACCTCATATGTAGATAAAGAGAGGGTTTTTCCTGTGGGAGCTTGGAGAGACACAGTTCCTTGAAATGCACACAGAGGAATAGCTAAGGCACCGCCTGAACGCTGAAATGAGAAAAATGGTTATTATTTAGTGTTGCTGCCACAAGCAAAAAACAGTTGTCAACAATCCAGTTACATCTCATTATTTTCACTGCTGTGTGTTGAGAATACCTTTTAAAGGCCTTAGATGTCATTGATGGTATAAAAATATACGCTTCTTTATTCACAGTTCTTATTCTGAATGTATTGACTCCTTCTGTTTCCTACACAATTGCACAAAACTCACTATTCTTTTTACTTTTTAACCATTTTTGTCCTTGCAGGTATCAGCACCTGTCCAATGTTTTCTAAGTTTGGAAGCTAAGCAGAATTAGCCCTGGTTAATACTTGAAGAGAAGATCTCCAGAGAATATCAGAGCTATATGTTGGTATCTTGAAAACAATGTGAAGTTACCAGAGATTCATAATTGAATAATTATCTTCCTGGACAAAGAACTTCTACCCATTAATCTCGTTTGCTCATTTGGGATGTATCAAATAATAATTATTAATCAGTGAGTTGATTATGTTGATAAATTGATTGGGTTAGAGTGTATAATTTTATAAACTAAAGGCAAAAAAAAATAACATGTAAATGAACTGGGCCAAATAGCCACTACAGCCAGATATTCCTCAATTTACAACCAATTGTGCAATAGCAATTGCACTTAGACTTATATACCGCTTCACAGTGCTTTACAGCCCTCTCTATAAGTGGTTTACAGAGTCAGCATATTGCCCCCAACAATCTGGGTCCTCATTTTACCAACCTTGAGAAGGATGGAAGGCTGAGTGAACCTTAAGCCGGTGAGATTCGAACTGCTAGCAGCTGGCAGTCAGCAGAAGTAGCCTGCAGTATTGCACTCTTTTTACTTCTGTATTCCAGCAATAAATGGAGCAATAAATGCCCCAGGTTTGCTTAACATTTGCTTAATGACTGTTGCAAAAATGTAATTTTTAATCTGGTCATGCAAATTCAATTCAAACCTTTATTGTCAGAATACAACATGTATACAATGAGATTGGCCGAGCCTCCCTTCGTGCACCCCCACAACTCAATACAACTCACAGTGAAAGACAGTAAAAGAAAAATCCCTAACCCAGTGAATCCTACTAACAAGCACACAATCCTACTGCACCATGTGAACTTATTGCATATTGCGCGGCCCTGCAAGTCAATCGTACTGTGTTGTTGTAAAGTTATTTTCCATTCAGAAGCGTGATGTTTGACTTATGATCATAATGACTTATGACTATAATTTTGGGTTTGAATTAATTTTGGTCGCAAATCGACGACTACCTGTATCTCTACAGTAGAAAAATATATAAAATATATTTGTAATAGAAAAAACATATGAAAGATGAATTCCTTTTCATTTTTTTCATTACCCAGGTTGTTGAAAGTGCAGAAAGTTTTATTATTTCTAAAAATAGGAAGAGAGAGAATCAACTTTAAGAGATCAAGGCGACAATCTGATACACACTTTTCTGGAAAGAGAAACTCCTCAATCTACTCCTGAATACACACAAGCTTAGCTTATAGAAGATATGAATATCAAGAAAAAAATAGCCAGATTTCCATGCTACAGGTAATTAACAAATTGTGCTTTTTTTTTTCAAAAGAAAAATCTTGTACTTTTTTCTGTACTGAGTGCCTTAATTATGATGACCTGTACCACCAATACATGGATCTATTTTGTCTTTCTGGTCAGTGTAGAAAAGCATGTCAAGTGAAAATGTGTGTAAAGTCTGAAAAGTATATCTAGTTTCACCAATGAAATCAGTAATCCAAATGGTGAAGAAATTATGAATGTTATTGAGCTGTGGTGGTCACAGCCTACTACCAGGGTGTGGCCTATTGAAACCAGGCCATGGGAGAAAGGGGCAAGCGTGCGTGCATGAAGCTCCACTTGTGCAAGCAGCAGGCAAGCATGTACACACATGCAAAGTGCCCTCCGCTCGCGTGAATGGAGCTTTGCGCCTGGACAAATGGAGCTGTGCACACATGTGTGCATCAGTGGTGGTGCCCCTGGTTTGCACCGGTTCTATAGAACCGGTAATAAAACCAGTGAGAGGCTTCGCCCACCGACCCTGACGTCATCTTCTGCTTGTGCATGGTCCCGTTACGAACCGGTAGTAAAGGTAAATAGAACCCACCCCTGGTGTGCATCTGCCACTCACATGCCTCCCCTGCGCTGGGCCAGGCTGGGCCGGGCCGCCAAGCTGGAAAGTTTGTGGATTGCTGGGCTAGGAAACAATCCGATAAGTGAGGGAGGAGCTCCCGATGGATTAACAGTCAGAGAACGAAATGTAGGAAGTATCTGCCCTAATTAATCAGGTGGTTAAAAGGAGTGGTGGGCAGTTGGACCTTCAGACTTGCAAGATTCTGTTAATGTAACCTTACAGTAAGGTAGAATTAACTCATCTAATCATGTTTCCTGTCTGGTTTGCACAGGTGGGCTGACAGTTTCTAATTATGGAATTGTGTGCAAGACCATAATTAGGCAACAACTACCAGATATATTTGGGAGATCTATTTTTTTCTCTCTTTCTGTTGTTAACCATGTCCTTTCATTGCTCTTCCTTTCTACCTTTCTGCTCTCTCCTTGGAACACAAAGCAAGGAAGCAGGGAGGGAGGGAGAGAGGGAAGAGAAGAAAGAAAGGGAGGGGGGAGAGAGAGCGAGAAAGAAAGATGTTGCTTTCATTACTCTGAAAAACTTTATGAGCAATTGTGTAATGAAAACATCCATGAAAAACAATGACAATGTCTATGTGGAACAATTTAATTTAAAGAACATATTTCATTTTCTCTGGTGGTGAGTTATAGTCTTCATTCAACTTTTCTTTCCACATATTTCTCCACAAGGACATACTGCAGTGCCGCTCAGCAAGTGGAAAAAGGACTTGGAAAGAATAGAGGATGAATGGATAGATGGGAGATTGGACATACTGTACATTAATTCATTCACAAGCCAACCATTTTCCACTCTTGCAATCTATATATAAGCACAAGCTCACATTCCTGTATCATAGCTAGAAAATGGGACTAGGTAGCAAATCACACAGAAGGAAGGATGGAATTGTACAGTTGAAAGCCAATTCAAGTTTCATAGGAACCTACCACAGACCTGGGTTTAATTCTATTCAGCCACTACTTGGAAGGAAAACTTTGGTCTGAGTGAGAGAAACACTATCAAACACCAAAGTGATTTTTCTTCAGGTTACAAGTCTGAAGACCTACATTGATTTGTTCCTGATGAAAATGCTGAAAATGTCCAAATGAATCCTTGGAAGAATATTTACAACTTTGTTCTAGCAATACTGTTTGTTTCTATGTTTCTTCTCACTTGCCTCTCCCATAAATCAGGTCCTCACTATTTTCTTGTTTGACTGTTTCAAAAGGATATAATATTGACTGAAATATACATAGTATCATTACTTCTGTCTTTAGAGCTTTTTAAAATATATAGTAAAAAGTACTCTTTTCTGGAGAGCTGCCTAGATCTCCGTGATGAATGGCAAGCTATAAATATCCTGAATGCAACATTTTAGAAATGGAGACAGACAGCTTTGGAGTGATGCGCACTAGGCATTAGTCCATAAAGTAGCTACAGTAGGGCAAATGGGTGGGACAAAAACAAAGGTAAAATTTGATGGAATGTATTTGATGTTTAAATGAGTTAAAATTATATCAAATAACTCATGTGGCGTTAAGTTCTTTCTCCTTATCAGGAAAGAATGGAGACAACCAAGGGGAGAGAATTAGTTGGACAGCTAGTAGCTATTGTAGGAAAGAATTAGAGGAACAACATTCTCTGAACATTCTCTGTTCAGAAACCCAAAGAATGGTTTTGTTTTAGTTTGCTGAAGAGAAGTTCAGAGTAATTCAATAGTTAATTTCTCATAGAAAGATATTCCCAGAGGAGAAGAAGGATCTGTTGAGCTGGCATCAGTGGTGGAATTTTAAATTACAAGAGGAAACCTAGAAAGAAGAACAAGGAGTGGAGATAGAAAGGGAATAGAAGAGATACAGCATCTGGCAACTAAGATGGACCTAAACAGCAGTGACTGTTATAGATTGATGAGTTTAATAAAGAGAGGAGACGGCTGTTAATCCTAAATGTGACTAGACAGCACTATACTGCTGAATCTTTGTTTTGTTTCCAGGATATTGGTTCAAAGTGAATGAAGCCGCCTGAAACAGATCTGGCCATGAGCCAGAAAAATGTATCAAACAAAGAGGGGGAAGCTTTAACCATTAATTACCAATGAGAGAAATATTGGGTTTATTTTTCATAAATTGTTGATGAAAGAACATATTTGTACATAATTTCTATTTTGTATGTTCAAATAACTTTTTTGAGGAAGGGGGTACATTTGAGTGAACTGCTCTGTTGCACAATTCTTTGCATCCCAAAAGTGCTTTTTAAAAGGCAACTAGATTTTCTTGGTTTCTTTTTTTTTTTCATTGAAAATGTTTCACTTGTCATTCGAGAAGCTTCTTCAGTTACTGAAGAGTAAAAGAGTGATATTGCAGCACCAAGGAGATATCTCTCAGATATCTTAGTTGACCCCCAGATAGAAAAAAGACTAGGAATGCCACACGATCGAGAGGGAGGCATAGAGGAATGTGTCAGGAAAGTTAAGAAGAGCAGGGTTACCCAGTCACATTAAAAAAATTACAATTTCATGGCAACACTTACAGGCCCTGATCTAGAGGAAAGGATAAATTTTTGAAAGACATATCATATATGGAAATTAGTTGTGGCAGAAAGGCATTATTCCACAAGCAAAATAAACAGAAAATGGACATTTATTGTTCTTTTTTAATAAGACAGTGCAAAGGTAATTTGATTTGATGACACTTTGCTCAAGTCACCCCTCTATCAAAATGAGGCCTAGCTCTGAAACTGTGGATCCAATTGGAAGTTTTCAAAGCATTTTGTTTGGAATGTTAACTTTTCTGCTGCTTTTGGTATTGTAACAAGTATATGCAAGTTTGCAAGGGCAATTTCTTATGTGGGAAACATTTTAGAAATGGAGACAGACAGCTTTGGAGTGATGCGCACTAGGCATTAGTCCATAAAGTAGCTACAGTAGGGCAAATGGGTGGGACAAAAACAAAGGTAAAATTTGATGGAATGTATTTGATGTTTAAATGAGTTAAAATTATATCAAATAACTCATGTGGCGTTAAGTTCTTTCTCCTTATCAGGAAAGAATGGAGACAACCAAGGGGAGAGAATTAGTTGGACAGCTAGTAGCTATTGTAGGAAAGAATTAGAGGAACAACATTCTCTGAACATTCTCTGTTCAGAAACCCAAAGAATGGTTTTGTTTTAGTTTGCTGAAGAGAAGTTCAGAGTAATTCAATAGTTAATTTCTCATAGAAAGATATTCCCAGAGGAGAAGAAGGATCTGTTGAGCTGGCATCAGTGGTGGAATTTTAAATTACAAGAGGAAACCTAGAAAGAAGAACAAGGAGTGGAGATAGAAAGGGAATAGAAGAGATACAGCATCTGGCAACTAAGATGGACCTAAACAGCAGTGACTGTTATAGATTGATGAGTTTAATAAAGAGAGGAGACGGCTGTTAATCCTAAATGTGACTAGACAGCACTATACTGCTGAATCTTTGTTTTGTTTCCAGGATATTGGTTCAAAGTGAATGAAGCCGCCTGAAACAGATCTGGCCATGAGCCAGAAAAATGTATCAAACAAAGAGGGGGAAGCTTTAACCATTAATTACCAATGAGAGAAATATTGGGTTTATTTTTCATAAATTGTTGATGAAAGAACATATTTGTACATAATTTCTATTTTGTATGTTCAAATAACTTTTTTGAGGAAGGGGGTACATTTGAGTGAACTGCTCTGTTGCACAATTCTTTGCATCCCAAAAGTGCTTTTTAAAAGGCAACTGGATTTTCTTGGTTTCTTTTTTTTTTTCATTGAAAATGTTTCACTTGTCATTCGAGAAGCTTCTTCAGTTACTGAAGAGTAAAAGAGTGATATTGCAGCACCAAGGAGATATCGCTCAGATATCTTAGTTGACCCCCAGATAGAAAAAAGACTAGGAATGCCACACGATCGAGAGGGAGGCATAGAGGAATGTGTCAGGAAAGTTAAGAAGAGCAGGGTTACCCAGTCACATTAAAAAAATTACAATTTCATGGCAACACTTACAGGCCCTGATCTAGAGGAAAGGATAAATTTTTGAAAGACATATCATATATGGAAATTAGTTGTGGCAGAAAGGCATTATTCCACAAGCAAAATAAACAGAAAATGGACATTTATTGTTCTTTTTTAATAAGACAGTGCAAAGGTAATTTGATTTGATGACACTTTGCTCAAGTCACCCCTCTATCAAAATGAGGCCTAGCTCTGAAACTGTGGATCCAATTGGAAGTTTTCAAAGCATTTTGTTTGGAATGTTAACTTTTCTGCTGCTTTTGGTATTGTAACAAGTATATGCAAGTTTGCAAGGGCAATTTCTTATGTGGGAAACACAGAGAAAGGCAGTTGATTGTTGTGGCAGACTCTCAGTCATATGAGTAGCTGGCCAGTGAATTTTACTTTAATAGACAGCCTTGAAAAACTATTTGAGGGCTGGACATTTTTTGTTTGTTTGTTTCTGCTTATATTTTCTCACTTCACTTGTTAACATTTGCTTGCTGTGCAGCTTAATCTGCTGGGAAATGGGTGGAGAGGGAGAGGAAAATGGAATAATTGAGCAGTTATTTGGTGGGGTTCTGCTTGCTTATGTCTTCTTAAGAGTGACCATACATTCCTCCAAGTCTGTTTATTATTCAGATGTTATTTGTGTCTGATCTAATTTTTTGTTTATCTTAGTATGTCTGTCCAGTCTGAGTTCTTTCAGTTCCTCATTCGTCTTCATTCTTCTCACTCCCACATCTCATGTTTAATTCCCTTTCTAATTCCTCTGTTGTGATCTACTTGTACATCTCTGTCTTGAATAAATGGGCCCAAGGCATGTGTGAGGCTAGGTTACTGTATACTGAATTAGAATTAGCTGTGTTCCCATTTCTTTTTCCTATGTAGTTGTCCAACTCTAGTCTAATCAATGCAGAGTGCAATGGAAATATTATCTCCTGTGATTTCAGCACCATCCTTTTAATGTAGGCCAAGCATGCATTGGTATTTTTTAGCACTTGTTCTAATGGGGCAGCTGCAACATCCACTATAGTTACCTAATGTGGACATTTCATTTCCAACATTGCAATGTAAGAACAGTTATTTTAATGCCCCAAAAGGTCTAAACCATTCTAGGACATTATATTACATAACTGGGGAGTCCCAATCTGACCATCAATCAGTAGAAAATCATATTACTGTTGCTGCTGCCTATCACTTTTAAATATAAGAGGAGAGATATTCTATGAAAACTCTCAATATCAAAAGATATTCTGTGGAATATGGCACAACTGGACAAGAAAAGAACAGCTACAAGTACATGGGAGTGTGTTCTGCTTAAGTGCGTCAAAGTGGAATCCATTTTTTGGAGCCCTGAGAACTGAGGCTGTAGGTTTTTTTTTTTCAGGGTGAATGGCCTTCATTCATTCATATAAGAAAATTAATTATTGTAACTGAAGAGCAGATAATCTTGACAAGATAAAAACTGCCATTGTTAAAAAAAAACACCAAGTTACAGTGCCACTCATAGAGAGTCTGTTCTTCAATTGTTTCAGGCAGGAAGCCCAGCTACACAAGCTTAATTCTTTATTACCACCTTAAGGACATGGTAGAAAATTGTGGCAGCAAGAACAACAGCTTCCCTTTCTCTGTGTTTCTGTCTCTCTAACACAGAGAATGCAAATCCATACATATCAGACATGATTCTCCATTCTTGAATAAAAGCACAGGAAGAAACTCTCGAAATAATTTGGTAGGTAATATAATAAACATGGATTTTGACCTTTCCATAATTCAAAGGAACAAAAACTATAATTGTATTTTTAGATTAAAAAAAAGCATACATCCCTCCCCCCCTTTTTTTGTCCCTCCCCTGTATTAAAGGGTTAGTATTTCAGACATGCATCCAGCTTAATTACTGACTTCTCTAAAGAGCCAAAATATATGTGGAGCTTATTCAGAATTGAAAGAAATATTTCAAAATCCCAAATTGTATTGCAGTAGTGCTCAAGCAAAACAGTAGCAATCTGTTTATATTTATATCTCGAGGCACATTCCTGTTAAAATAGAAATCAGATGCCAGAGAAACATGCCAAGAAAACTAAATTTACCTCCTATGACATTTGCATGATTTGTATCTTTTTTTCCTACAGAATTATTAGCTTAGTGTATTATATTGGCCTTAAAATTGCTTCTAATGTACCGACTGTTCAGTTTTTAAAACAGCACATAATAGGGGGAACTAAGGAAACTATCCTGGGAAATAATAAACTTCATTTTAAGAACGTAATGTATATAATTCAGGCTGAAATATGACAATTATTCTAGGAGAAGTTGAAGTTGATGAAATTTTAATTTTTATGTAGTGCTTAAACTATATTACTTGAACATCCTGGTTCAAAATCCAGGTAATATGGGAATCTATTCAGAGAGTCACGTCTCACCATGCAAGTATAAACTGGAATGGCTGAAAGCGTAATATAGCATATTAAGATAGAATAAAAAGTAATTCACTACAGTTTCCTGGTCTGTCCCTTGGCCCAAAATAATATTTTCTTACATTTGTTGGAATTCATTATGACTTTTATTGTTTCATCAATGTATAAAATACAAATAAAAATAAAAATAGGAAATTAAGGGAAGGCAAAAGAGAGGGGGAAAGAAAATATGAGGCATAAGGGAAGGAAAAAAGGTGTTGACTTCTGACTCTTTTTAGCACAATACAAGATAACAACATTTCATCTTTTTTCTTACATTTGTTGAAAGTCTAAAGAAGGCTGTATTGTGTGTGTGTGTGTGTGTGTGTGTGTGTGTGTGTGTACCTGTGTGTACAGGTAGTCCTCAATTTACAATAGATCATTTAGTGAACTATTCAAAGTTACAATAACACTCAAAAAAGTGACTTATGACCATATTTCACACTTATGACCTTTGTAGTATCCCCAAGGTGATGTGATCAAAATTCAGATGCTTGGCAACTGGTTCATACTTAATGATCATCGCAATGTCCCAAAGTTGTGTGATCACTTTTTGCAACCTTTTGATAAGCAAAATCAGTGGCGAAGCCAGATTCACTTAACAGATGGATTACTAACTTATCAACTGCAGTGATTCACTTACCAACTGTGGCAAGAAAGGTCGTAAAATGGGGCAAAACTCACTTAATAAATGTCTTACTTAACAACAGAAATTTTGGGCTCAGTAGTAGACATAAGTCGAGGACTACCTGTATGAATGTATGTATGTATGTATGTATGTATGTATGTATGTATGTATGTATGTATCTATCTATCTATCTATCTATCTATCTATCTATCTATCTATCTATCTATCTCACTGGTGCGTTTCAAAAATTGTTACTACTGGTTCTGTGGGTGTGGTTTGGTGGGTGTGGCATGGCTTGGTGGACGTGGCTTGGTAGGCGTGGCAGGGGAAGGATACCGTAAAATCTCCATTCCCATCCCACTCCAGGGGAAGGTTACTGCAAAATCCCCATTTCCTCCTGATCAGCTGGCACTTGGGAAGCAAAGAATAGATGGGGGCGGGCCAGTCAGAATTTTTACTACCAGTTCTCCAAACTACTCAAAATTTCCGCTACTGGTTCTCCAGAACTGGTCAAAACCTGCTGAAGCCCACCTCTGATCAATCTATCATCTATCTATCTATCTATCTATCTATCTATCTATCTATCTATCTATCTATCTATCTATCTCCCTCTGTGTGTGTGTGTGTGTGTGTGTGTGTGTGTGTGTGTGTGTTTGTGTCTGTGTAGAACTCACTCTACATGCATCCCTAAGAAAATACAACGTTCGGTTCATTTTGTTTCCATCAACTTTGTGAATATCTGAATGAGTTTTATTTGTATAAGAAGCCCACCGAAATGTCAGTTGTTGGCTGATGAGCTTGTAGGTGAAGAAAAAAATGGGCAGAACTTTTTCAAGCACTGTATAAATGCTTCAAAGTCCTGACAAGGCAAGAGAATAAGAACTGAGAATCAGTCAGTTTTATTTATCCTTACTTCATTTTTTCCAATCAATCAAGATTTTTCTTTCTTTGCTTGCTTTTGCTCATTTGAAGGCAGGTTCAATTTGATTGGGAGGTTTTCATCTTTTAAAGACGTTATTAAAAACTAGTATGAGTTTGGAGATTTCTTCAGTAAATGCATTTTTGTTGGCAGTTTTCCCATTTTCAATATCTTTCTCTAATGTAATATGCTTTTCTCTATTATTTTCCCACATATGCATTTTTAGCAGATTTTGCTCTAATACATCTATGAGTATTATTTGTTTTTTTAAAAATAGCAAGCAGCATTGTTAACCTTTGGAGAGTTATGATATTCTGAGAACTGGTTGTTAACTTTCTGAGCAGTTTGGGCAATTGGCTGTTGGAAGAAATCATTAGGGCAGAGAACTGGTTGTTAAATTAGTTGAATCCCACCACTGGTCCAAATCATACAAAAATATATTTGTGACCAATCCATCTGGCAATATAATCTATTATTTTAGATAGTAGAATATTTTTGTAGATAGTAGATAGATAGAAAAGAGAGACAGAGAGAAGATAGATAGATAGATAGATAGATGATAGATAGATAGATAGATAGATGATAGATAGATAGATAGATAGGAGAGAGAGAGAGAGAGAGAGAGAGAGAGAGTAAAACTCAATAGAATGTACAATTCCTCAACAAATTTGCAAATTCAGGCATACTTAAAAGTTCCAAGTACAAAAGACTTAAATAAGGCCTAAATATATTTATCATTTTGTCAAACTTTAATGTGAAAAATGATGTTGTGTAGGAAAAATAATACTAGTTTTTAATGCATTTCATGTGACGTTTGGCATTTCCCCAGTGTCTAATAAGAGCGCAACATGCATTTTCTGCTGTCTGGAAAATATCTATTTAGATGGAACAGAATTTCAAACAGGAATGCTTTTCTTTCTATGATATCCTTTTATGCTACTATTTTAAGAGACAACTATAGAGAAAAATGGGATAGATTGTCTCTGAGAAAAATTGAACACTCTAATTGGATGAACTCCTCTGGCAGTCCTAACAGCACATTCTCAGAATGGTCCATATGAATTTGACATAAATAAGAGAGGTAGCATTTCAAATTGTAATACTTATCTGATATTGCATATAAGTAATAGATTGGAATATTCTAAATGGCTTGCCTTTGCTCTAACACAATTCTATATAATCATATGGGAAATTAGAATATATATAGACTGTATGTAATTATGCATTTATGCATTTATGCATCTGTCTGTCTGCCTGTCTGTCTACCTACCTACCTACCTACCTACCTACCTACCTACCTACCTACCTACGTACCTACCTACGATATAATTTTATGCATTCTAATAGTTTTGGTCTGATTATATTGGCATAGCTACTTTAAATTTAAAATCATTGTCTCAGAGAAGATAGAAGATGTGGCTTGCGTTCTTTTTCACCATTTCATGTTTCTTTTCTAACCTTGAAATACAAAGCTCAATCCACTGGGAGCCACTTCATTTAATATATTGTAATGACATTCAAAATGTCAACACCTTTGTTTCCTTGAATATGTTCTTGATTGTCTGGGACTCATATTGCTTTTCGCTTATTGTTCCCTACTAATAGTTGGGGTTGGGTTTGTTTTTGTTTTTTTTTAGCTTTTAGAATATTTGCGCATTCTGCGTGGAAACTATGAAAAACAATAGGCCATTGCTTTTAGCCTTCAAAGCGACCTGACTGCAGCAACTGAAATGGGTGACAATGATAAGTGTTTTGTTATTACGTTTTTCAAAAAGAAAAAATAAATAGGCATTGCAAGTCTCCTTGCCTTGAGCATCAATTTGTTGTGTAACAACTGAACTTTGGAGAGTAAGAATTAAATATCTCCTGTAATTGACTTGGAGAAGAAATGGGCCCAGAGCTGCTACCCTATAAGAATACAAGAATAAAGCCTATTAAATTGAGACCTGCTTCTGGAAAAGGCATATGTAAAATTTAACAATAGTTCTGAGATTAATAAGAGATACAACATTCCTGATCAAGAGTATGTAGAAAACCGAAGCCATCTTGGAGCTTCAGTATTGCCACTCTGGAGCTGAGGGATAAGGAGGGGGGATTAGAGATAGCTGGGGTTACATAGTCAAAATAAAATACTTTCTTCTGAGAACCAAGGACGTTCTCACACCTGGCTGGAAGAAGGACGATGCTGCCTTGATTGGACCATGTGACTGATTGTTTGGGGCTGAGGGAAAAACTTTTACTTTTAATTAGGTGAAAATCAAGGGGTCCCTCAGAATTGGTTTTCACCAGATACAGTATGTGCCAATTTGATATTTCCAATAAAGCTATTCTTTGAGGAATTCACCTGCCTCGGAATTTTTGCTTGCAATGGATTGATTGCTTGGAACCCTGACAATTTCATTACCATTCCCAAATCCTTAATCCTGAAGATCCTAATACAAGGTATCTGTGGGTAATCTAATACCCTAGTGCACCTGACAGACACATTTACTATCCAGAAAGTTCCGTGCCCTAACTTTTATAGAAAAATCAGGTAGTGAGTTATAAAGCCTTGCAGGCTACAGTGTCCACCTCATCTCCAAAAATACCTGTGGGAACATACATATCATAGTTTCAGTTTTTGTAAAAACATAAGTTTTCTCATCCCATTGTAGCCATTTTTCAACAGCCTACCTTGATTGGGGAATCCTATCTTAACATACCCTTCTTATTGCATCCATTATTGATAAAGCAAAGGAATTCTGCTTTGTTTTGTGACTACTGTTCATTAGGGAAGAAATTTAAACAAGTCGACCTTTTTTAAAAACCTTATCCAATGTTCTTTCATTGAGATGGGTTGCAAAGCACCCAGAGTCATTTAGGTGAGATGGGTGGTGTAGAACTTTAATAAATAAGTACGAGAAAAAAATGAATTCTGTCTGCGTTTGACTTCATAGTAAATTTCCTCTCCACAAAAACATTCAGTTTCTTAATCCTATGGTACTCCTGTTCAATCAGTTCAGCAATACTCATATCAAGCATTTAGAAATAAGAATTATATCTCATCTGGTCACTCTGTTACCACTCTGCTGTTTCAGGCCATCATTCTTTAAGGAAAAAATAATTGCAGTCAGAAGTTAAAGAAATCTATTATGTTAACTTAAATAATATACCTTCTAGGACATCATGGCAATAACTCATATCTGTTGAGTGGGAAGGTAAGGGAAAAAAACTCTAGAATTTAAATCCTGGAGAACAGGCCTATATGTAGGCATTTTTAATCTGGAGAGGATTGCTTTTGTTTTATCAGAAATCCTCACCTGATTGAATGTTCATTTTGGAAAAAATCAGTTTTGTGATTTACATCTGGTTATAGTTATGTCCCACACAAGGCCTGCTCTTTTTTTTTTTTAATTCCATTAAAAGTGTCTGCACTTTCCAGAAGTGGAATTATTGATTCCTACCATGAAGTAATTAAGGCTTTGAAAACTGAAACAGAGAGTATCATTAAGCCTCCAGAATTTACTGATAGGCAAATCTGTATCTTGGTAAGAAGACATTGTTAGAATAATAATAATTCCACACTGTTCTGATGGCTATTCTGTTTTATCAGTTTGACATATATAACTACTTAAAATGAGGATCTCCTGTTTTACTACTAGGGTTGATGTGGGAGCATAAGATATGAAAAAACTCTACTAAGTGAACAAGTTTCAAAGAGCCAATGCTTTTGCATGGAGATAGCTAATCCTGTTTCTCAAAAACAGCTTTCTGGACTAGTCTTTCCTAAATCTGATTCTCCCTAGATGCAACTTCTTCAATTCTTCTGCTTCTCTTTGATGGTTTCTCAAAATGCCCAAAATTGTTCCTCAAAGTGTTAATTTTATCCCCCCTCCATTTCCTGGAGAGTGAAACATACTTGGCAAAAAGAACTGATGTTCAGTCAATTACCATTATATATAAAATGACAAACATTAAGGAAAGAGTTCCCTAGAAAAGCATATCCTTGAAAAGATTATTTATCATAATTGTTATGAGTTTGAGCATTCAAAACAGTATGAATGATATATATTAAAGATATAGAAACAATATGAATAAACCTAAACTTGCTGTTGAAAAATATGACTACTATAGTAGTGAAATGTAAAGTTATTACTATTTTTTTAAAGTAAAGAAAACACTTCAAGGCTATTTATCTTTGATGAATTTTTAAAATGCTGGCTAAAGTCCTAAGAATTTAAATTGGAGCCTGAGTGGCGTAGGAAGCTAATGCCTCCTACTAAGGCAGCATTTAACATCCAGCTGCCTGCAATTACTACGAGTTCAATTCTCACCAGGCTCAAGGTTGACTCAGCCTTCCATCCTTTCTAAGGTGGGTAAAATGAGGACCCGGATTGTGGGGGCAATAAGCTGACTTTGTATAAAATATATAAAAGTATGAAGGCTATTGCTTAACGCATTGAAAGCCGCCCTGAATCTCCGGAGAAGGGCGGCATATAAAAATAAATAAATAAAATAAATAAAAATAAATAAAAAATTATTTGTTATCTTTAATAATTGTTTGATCACCTATTGGGAGAAAGAATATAATCACCAGGAGTTTGGCAGCACATAAATTAAACAAATTATTATAAATTCAATATAGGAAAGCAAGCAACCAGCTATACGTAAATGTAATAAACAAATCAGCAAGCATAATGACAAAGTTGCTCTTTTCTTTTTTCCTTACCATCAGAACTGTGAACAAAATGTGATGGATATGCACCTTTGTTTTTTTAATCCCTGTGATGAAATATATTGAATTATGTGCATAGATTTGTTGTGGGGCTTCAATCTACATATATCTTAGTGCTGTAAGAAGTAGTATGGTTATGTTCTCACATAAAGAGTCCTGCACAGAATGTGCCGTTCTTACTAATCTGAGTGATGTAGAAGTCTGATGAAGATTAATTTCTAAAAACGAGTGAAAGATCCCCCCAGAGACCAAAGTCGTATGAATGAATAGCTAAATTTCAGCAAAGATTTCTTTTGATCAAGCCTTGTTGTTGTCAAAGCTCTATTTAAATGAAGAATTCCTATAATATAATAAAACTTTTCTGAAGGAATAGAGTACAAGGCCCAATCAAATTCATTTTGCCTAATGTATATGTACCGAATGAGTTTTCCCATTAGAGAAAAATGCTAGTGAACAATCATGAGAGGAGACTAACAGCATCAATTTTGCAAGTTCAAGATGACCCTGAGAGAAGGGTGGAGGAAAAGGCTGGTAACACAACCCGTGTCTTTAGCAAAGTGCCAAGTTCTTTAGTTCAGTGCTGAGAAGGGAATGCACAATGCCCTCTGCAGAGTGCTAAGTCTAGTATTTGAAAGACCCTTAAACAGGGGAGCTCCAGGCAAGAGTCAAGTGGACAGCTCAGCCCTGGTAAGGTATCTATTCTCCACCATCCTCTATTAATAAATTTCTTGAAGCAAACATGAAGTACATTACTCTTTCTGTTTCAAAACTCTCTAAGAAGTAAAATATTACCATGGGGAAATCCATGTGCTACCTCTGCGTATGTATGTATGGGTTTCAGCAAGTTCTGACCAGTTCTGGAGAACCGGTAGCAGAAATTTTGAGTGGTTCGGAGAACCAGTAGTAAAAATTCTGACTGGCCGCGCCCCCATTTATTCTCTGCCTCCAGAGTCCCAGCTGATCGGGAGGAAATGGGGATTTTGCAGTAACCTTCCCCTGGAGTGGGATGGGAATGGGGATTTTGCTGTATCCTTCCCCTGCCATGCCCACCAAGCCATGCCACGCCCACCAAGCCACACCCACAGAACCGGTAGTAAAAAATGTTGAAACCCACCACTGGTATGTGTATGTATGTATGTATGTATGTATGTATGTATGTATGACTGACCTTCAACTAGATAAAAAGAGATAACAAAAATATTTTCATTCTCCTTTTTTTTATGGCCAAAAGTAGCATTATGCTGAAGGAGTGGGCCATTTTAATGAAAGAATTCATCAAGAGCCTGAAGCTTTTGGAATTAGTGCTGAAAATGATGTAGTCCGCATTCTTTTGAGTTAACTAAGAACATATATAGGACTTATTGACTAGAACAGGGTTCTGCAACCTTAAACACTTAAGAGCCATTTGGACCCTTTCCCACAGAAAAGAAAACACCGGGAGCCACAAAACTCTTCCCGTGCCTGACTATTTCTTGAGCTGCCACAAAACCACCATATGCTGTTGAATTAAACATTCTGTTTTCTTCTGAAACTTTTCTTTTCTTGGATTTATCCATGGTTGGCCTACTGGGGGTTTAAAAGCTCAATAAATCACATGCTGGCCGGTGTCACACATTGGTGGTTGTGACACATATTTTGAGTGACAGGGAGCTACAGCAGAAGGGCGAAAGATCCACATGCGGCTCCAGAGCTGCAGGTTGCTGACCCCTGGATTGGAATATGGTTCTGAGTTTCATTTTCTAGAAGGCAAATTGGTGGGGCTAGGAGGAAGTAATTTGCCTAACTTCCTAAGCAGAAACAAAAACCTGAGCTTGCAAAACCACATATTTTTGCTTCTAACAAACTGCTATTTAACAGCAGGAGAGAGAGAGAGAGAGAGTGAGGGAAGGAGGGAGAGATTGGCCTGGAAGACAATAGGACAGGGGCAATTGAAGTCGTCCAATCTTAGCCATAATGTTAGAAATATGTGAGTTTAGGTTTATATAATCAAACATAACAGTCTTTGAAACTGCAAGGAAAACTAGAGGAGCAGAGGCAGGAATTTTATACCATGAAGAGGTTCAAATTTATTTATTCAATTTTAATTTCAAAACTTCTTCCTATATTTTTTCAAGGCTTTTGCGATAACCTAGTGGGTTTAATTAAAAGTCATTGATGAAGTCATTGATTTCTTGATGAAATTCCTTCAATTTTAAATGACATGGATCTACAGCATTCTTAAACTATGATTAAAGTTTGAGATTCATGGACTATTTCAGAATCAGAATTAGTCCCAGCTTCAATTTTAATTTTATTTAGCAATACTAGTTAAATAAAAGCTAATATTTATTTAGCAATATTAGCAAGAGGCAATGATGATGATGATGATGATGATGATGATGATGATTAATTGACCTGATTTTCTCAGGTCAATTAATTTTCGGATAGAAAAGCAATTTTTAGACACAACTGTGCATTTTTAATCTATGTGCTCTATTGAAAATCATTATCTTGAATGTGTTGCAGTGAACTATTAATTAGAATGCTTTAAAGAAAAACCACAGGATAACATTTGTGATGTCACTAAAAGGGAAACAATTTGCTTCTCTCCATGATACATAAGGAACAACATTTATTCAAAAACTGAAAACAGAAAATGATGATAAGGAAATTGTCATATACTGTGCAATTTAGTAGAGTAATAAATCAGTCATTAATAAACCAATATACTCCATCTATTTTTCCTAGCCTGAGATCAGTTCTAATTTGTTTTTATTTTTGCCATTCTCCTGATTTTTTCAAGAAATATATGGCAAGCCAATGGTTACTCTTGAATTCAGAAGATAACTGAACTTGCATATAGAGATCTTGAACTTCAGATACTGCAGTAGAAAAAGACATAATGTCAGTGACCTGAATTATGCTTTTGAAAACATCAAAATTAGAGACGTGATAAAACAATAAACTATAAGGCAGAAGAAGCAAAAGATAGATAACAGATAGACTAAATAATTATCCAAAATTATGAATTTAACCTCTTAAAAAAAAAGAAATTATAATTGCTTCTGATCTACACTGGTTTTTGCTGATGTCAAATCAGCATTTCAAAAAACTCTTACAAGGGAAATATTTTTCTTTATGTTACTGTTCTGAAAATATTCTTATCTTTCTGGATTAGGAGGGACTAACACAGAGGTGGTATCCAGCAGGTTCTGGCCAGTTTTGGAGAACTAGTAGCAGAAATTTTGAGTAATTTAGAGAACCGGTAAATACCACTTCTGACTGGCCCCGGCCCCATCTATTCTCTGCCTCCCAAGTCCCAGCTGATTGGGAGGAAATGGGGATTTTGCAGTAATCTTCCCCTGGAGTGGGGTGGGAATTGAGATTTTCCAGTATCCTTGCCCTGCTATGCCCACCAAACCATGCCATGCCCATCAAGCCACGCCCCATAAAACCGGTAGTAAATTTTTTTGAATCCCACTACTGGACTAACAATGGTAATTCATGGACTTGTCAGCTCATGGTTTGATTACAATTTGTTCTACCTGAAATTACCCTATATCATTTAAAAGCCATGTAGTTGTTTGCCTTATCATGGCAGAGAGAGATTCTATAGTAGAATAACCTGGGTATTGAAGGAATCACATTGGTGGTCGGTTGAATTCTAATTCAACCAGGTTTTTGTTTTATGGACTTGTGTTCGTGTTTTATAGTTATTTGCTTTTACTGTTATTGCAAGCTTCTCAGAGTTAAGGTGGACAATGATACAAGCCTTTTAAATATATAAATTAAATAAATTATTGGAGTATTTAGGTGACATATATACAATGGTGCATAAATCCTATAGCTTTTATATAAGAAATGTACTGCAGTAGAACCAATGTTTAATACAGTAGGCAGGACAGGGCAGAAAAATGACAACATGAAGCCTCAATTTAATTTCTAATTATTCATACGAAGTTGGCTTATACTGAAGCACAGTCTCTCTGTTCCAGGTAGGCAACCAAATAACATCAAGATGTTTTGGACTATAGTTATGACACTCTGTTTTAATGGACTGTACCTGTTAGAATTGGTAGAAACTATTGCCTTTGAGACATTTTTATATCAGAATCCAAAGAGTTATTTAGATGGTAATATTTATAGCAACATAAGTTTATTTTTTTTCTAAGAAAATTTGCATAGAGCTGTGCTTTAAAATGAAAAGACTGTAGCTATGCAACAAAACACATTGGTTGTGGCAGATGACATGATCTTGAAAAAAAGCAAAGAAACCAACAGCATGGGTACCATGACTTGTCTGAGTGTCTGTGAATCTTCTCAGCTGCTGTTTTTATGTTATTTTGGTTGTTTTTAACTCTGGGTGGTTTTAAATTGGTTTTAAAACAACAGACGTTCTTTTTGATTTCCTTAGGCGGATGAGTGAGCTCAATGTCTGTTCCCAAAAAGAGTTTGGTCTTTAGTTATTCATCATTAATTTTTAATAGCAAATATCCCTGAAGTCACTAAGTGCATTGCATGTAATATTTTTGCTCAGTATGGTGAGTTCCAGTGCTTCTCCTTTCTTTGCCATGAAAAAAACCAAATTTGTATTGCTATTTTCAATATTTAACTTGAGCAAAATAAACTCTCTTTCATAGTTCCATATTTTTATCTACCCGGAAAGTTTTTCTCATTTCTGTACCTATGGTAAATCAGTGAAAGTGGAATGGTTTCTTCTTTGTGTGCGATGCTCTTCTCAACTACAGCTACATAGAAGTCATATTTATCCAGTGAGGCAAACGCAAGTGATTGTGCCAATGAGAGGGGCTATTGTGTGGGAAAGAATATGTCATTACCTTGTTCTTATGTATCTGCAGATCTAGCTTTCTGATTACATTATAGAATAATGACTTTCATCAAATGTCAGGTTTGAAGGTCATAGAAGATGACTGTAGTTGGTTCTGATAACTGAGGCTATTTCTGGCCTTAATAATGGTGGCATTATTGCTGCCTGGTATTTATCCTGACCACATAGTCTACTGTGATGGGATGGAGGTAGAAGAAGGGACTTTTCTAGTCTGTATGCATATTTGTGTTGGGGAGAGAATTTTGATTCTCAACCTATTCTATAAGTGTTTGTTTTTGTTTCATTTCAGTGAGACAGCTCTGAAAGCCAATTTTGTCTTTTGGGGAGTGGTGGGATAATGATAGTTTTGTTTCTTTCTCTCCTGCTTTCTCACTCACTATGTGAATTTGGAGCTTGCTCATTTGAAAATATTTCTTAATACAATCAGTTTTCCTTCTATGAACAGATGGTTTCAAATGTTCAGCCTTGCAATTTGCCTTTAGAATGTATAAATTAAGGAATCCAAACTCAGAAAGAAGGAGAAACCTCAGAAGTGTAATTTTTTAAGTAAAATAATGCAAATTTACACAACGAAAACTATCATAAGCCTGTAAAACTGTACTCACAAACCCCATAGTCCATGTTTCCATAAGATACTAGACTAAGACAAAGTTAAGTCTTAACACATGTCACGTAACATACTAAGACAATGAACATGTGTTTACTCACATGCACAAGCAAGGTTTTGTCAAAGTACTATGTAAGCTACAACTTAACCACAACCTCAGCTAAAGAGACATAAAAAAGCATATGTTCATTTGGATAGTGAAAAAATACTGCTTGATATTGCCACTGAATAGATGTGGATAAGATTTCAGAAAATTTTCAAGAGATTATACTATGATCTTTCCATTATAGACAAAAGCTGAAAAACTAGCTTCTAAAAGTTGTTGACATTTTATGAGACTTCCAAAGTATTTGAACAGGCATGCAATGAGGCAAAGTAGCTCAAAGGTACTCAGAACATAACTGCATTTGAGTATCATAATGAAAATCAAATAAAGGTCAGCCTTCCCAAGACAATTATTGTCAAATGGATGACACTAAACCATCACCTTTTAAATTTAAATTATGGGACAGTGTCCAAACATATAAACCAAAAAAAATCTCTTCTGAACCTGGGGCTGGGATGATTGGGTGGATCATGCAGTTTTTAAAAAGAGTGTTTTAGTGTGTCCCCATTGCTGACATAATACATATTAAAGAAATGGCAGCTGAAAAAATGCACTATTTGGGGAAAACTTGTCCAGTTTGTTCTGTTCTGCCCACTCTACCTATTTTTACAATCTACAGTCTACAAAAGGTGTATTCAGCCTGTGGCCATAGGCTGCATGCATCCTTCGATAGCTAGTAATGCAACTCCACAAGATGAATACCAGTAGTGGGATTCAAATCCCAGCACTACCGGTTTGCTATTGGGAGCACGCAGGTGCGTGTGTTCGCTTCGTGAGCGTGTGGTGCTTCTGCGCATGCGCAGACCATTTTTGATGACATCTGGGTGGGTGGACAGAGCCTCCCACCGCTGCCATTACCGGTTCGCCCGAACCGGGGTGAACCAGTAGCAACCCACCCCTAATGTATACATTTATAAAGATTTATAAAATAATAAAGGATGTTTGTTATTTATATACATTAATTGTATTATATATTTTATATGTGGCCCTAGGCAATTTCTTTTCAGTCAATGTGGCCCAGGCAGTCCAAAAGGTTGGACACCCATAGTCTACAACCTATCTTGTGCATCATTATTGCTTGCTTTAAAGACTATTTTCTTTATTTTTTCCAAAGCAGGAAAGTACTTTTTAAGTGTATTTCTACACTTTGGGGTGTAGAAACAGAGCCAGGATTGAGTGGTGCATGGGGTGAAGTCAAATATTAAAATCAATTTAATTTAAACTGGAAAATTAATTAAAAAGAAAGTTCTAGCCACTTGGACTATGGGCTGAAAGCTTATAAAATACATGCTCTTGGCTCAAAAAGAATTTGGACAGGATTAAGTAACAGGTATAAGCTAACATTTCTAGTCATTGGTTCAAATATTTACTACTTTTAAACATGAGGGGTTCATGTGAAGATCACCTCTATAAATGCCACTTTATCTATGCCAGCTTTTTCTCTGTGAGCTTTGTTTCTGGTACCTCTACTACTTAATATTGCCATACAAGCAACCAAATCTTGCTCAGAAGGGCCCAAGCTTCACTAATATATCTACCCATCCTGGCACCCAGAAACGTTTTTCCAATGAAAAGCTAAGTTTGCTGATCTCCTATGCCAATCTGTCTGGCCATCCAATAAACCAAAGAATGAGAAGTAGCAAAGACACAGTCTTAGGGCACATAACTTCTCTATAGATTCTTACCTATCTACAGTTCCTGATTAGAATAAATGCAAGCTAATTTGCTGCCATTTCCTTATCTGCACTACGTCTGTCTTACAAGAGGTACAAAGGAAATATCCTTTTTAAAATCGTTGGAGTGAAAATATTCAGTCCAAACTCAGCAGAGGTAAATAAAAGATTTACCATTACTGGTATTTTTATATTATTATCCTTAAAAAAATGAAGCAGCTACAGATGTTTTTATGTTTCCCCTTATAGTCTGAAGTTACCAGTATTTATTTTTGTTCAAAATCAGGTGCAGGAATTTGAAGCTGCTTAAATTAAATATTTGCCCTCTTAAACCAAACATTCAAATTGAATCATGCCTTCCTTAAATTATGCTTATATTAGAATGAAATCAGTAATAATTCATATATAACTATTCTCCCAATTTGCATCTTAACTGCCAAAATAAATACAGACCTATCCTATTTGCAACATAGCTAAAGTAAAGTATCTCTGATTTAGGTTGACTCAGCCTTCCATCCTTTCGTGGTGGGTAAAATGAGGACCCAAATTATTGGGGGCAATATGCTGACTCTGTAAACTGCTTAGAGAGGGCAGTAAAGCACTGTAAAGTGGTGTATATAGGTCTAAGTGCTATTGCTATTACTATTTTCCACTGAAATACATTGGAATCCGTTTTACTATGCTGAGTATTGCCTTGACCAATTTATAATTTAGAACATGGCTATGTTTTTTACAAACCTGAGTAGCAAAGTGACTTATCACTTAGAAAGCTTAGACCCTGAAATTCTTAGCACTTGTTACACTTACAAACAAATCAGCATGTGCAACTTTTTGCTGCCAACCACACTTTTTTTTTGAATGATATACTCCTCAAAGTAGACAGGGCCGGGACAAAGAAGTCAAGGACAATAACTAAATTTGATTTGTTTACATTTGAGCTGCATGAAATTAAATAAATATAATTGCTATGATTGCTCCCCATACAATCATCTCCTCCCTTCATATCATTTTAAAAATTGTACTTTACTGGAAAGTTTTGAAAGTTCTCTGGAATAACATTCAAAGGTTTGAAAGAAGCCTCAAGTTATGAACCTTGGACATAAAAGATTTCAGTACTAAATTACACACTACCTGTCGAGGAGTCCTTTCCGACTTACTTCTGCACCACTCCCAGTCAGAGAGTTCTGGTTTCCGGCCCTCCTCATGAGACAACCTTCTTTCTGGTCCTTCAAAAAAAGTTCCTTTTTCAATATTCCGGATCTCTTCTTTCTTATATGACATTTTATCAGACATTAGGCAGTCTATGAATTTATCCCTGCTTAAGTCTTTCCTGGTGTCTGTGCTGTCAACATTTTTGCAACCAGCAATATTTTGACACGTGGAGCTGTCCACCACGGAAATGGTGCTGAACTCCATTTTGCTGCTTTCTTTTTGAGTTGCTTTTGTGTTCTCACAATCACAGTTGAGCAAGCTGTGGTAGGATATTGAATTGCTACCATCACTGTGGTTATTGTCATGGGATATCTTATAGATTCCATAACCTTGTTGAAAGGACAAATTGAATTCAAAGCCTCTTCTTTTGGCTAAAGAAAGAAAGAAAGAAAGAATGAAAGAAAGAAAAAAGAAAAAAGAAATAAAATAAACCATTGCATTAAAACAGCTAGAAGCCAGTAGGACAGTTAATAGTATTTTTGTTAAAAAAGTACACCATATTTTGATAATTGGGTTAATGTGAATTGTTTCAAAACATATATTTTAAATCAATGTTTCAAAACATTAAATGACAAAATAGAAAATAGTTGAAGCCAAAGTGTGTTTGCACAATATTTTTTACTGGGGCAGGGAGTAGATCAGTATATTGTATAAACACCACAACCCAATTAGCACCAGACAGTGGAGGAAATTAGTTTTAGCTGTAAACAGACTATGGTTCATCACTGTGCAAACTGGAACAAAGGTTAACAAAAGGTTTACCTTATTTTTTGTTACTGGCAAGGAGATAAAAGTTTTAAAGTGATTGCTCTAAGGACTTTTTGTCTTACTTTCTCTTTGCTTTTTATTCCTTTGCAGCTCATAGAGGGATTAAATATAGGAAGACGTAGGCTGGGGTGAGTGAGCCTTTCCCAACTCTTCTCTGGCAGAAATGTTGACCAGTCCAACAGATGTATTTTAATGCTTTAAAAAAAAAGCAGCAGGAAGTAATTATCTCCCAGACAGTGTGGCAACTGGGCAACCATCCAAAAAAGCTGTCCTTCATTTGATCATGTGCGGTGGATGCACAGAGGGAAATCAGTCATTCAGTCATTAAGTGAACTCAGTAAGTTTTATTCCAGTGAGTGTGTTTAAAATTGTACGAAATGTAATAAAATTTGCACATTATTGTGTAGATTTATTTATGACTTAAAGAGAGGCACATCATAACATTTGGAATGTGAAATAAAAATTTCTTAGAACAAGAGCACAGTTATTTCCCAGCTATTAGAAAACAGTTTTTTATGTTGGTTCTATTAGGAAATGTACACTCTTTGAAAGACTGTTAAATTTACACTGGAAGTAAATTAAATGACCTTATTGTAACAGAAATAATATAAAAATAAATGCTAATTTGACTTGGAGCTAGCATTAATAATATCCTGAATAATGTCCTGAAAAAGAAAAATATTGCTATATATTTGTACAATATATATTACAATATAGTAATATACTATTACTATATTTTTGCTCAATTATATCCTATCCTATCCTATCCTATCCTATCCTATTGTTTTACAATTTTCTGCATATTTTTTTGGTTTAATGATTCAGCCTTCAACTTGTTTTCAGGGCTTGGATATAGTTTTATTTCAGTGGCACAAGTCCAATATGTATACCTCCACAAACAAAGCCTATACCATTCTAATGAATTGCAGATCCAAAGTGAATCACATTGACCTCAATGAGATTTACTTTTTGGTAACTTAATATAGCATTGCAGCAAAGTAAATTAACCTGTCCCACTGATGTAAATTTAGCTTGATATTGTTGGCTGTTTAAGACAATGAACTTTGAAAATATTCTGATAAAATTGAGACTATATAAATAAGTCATAAAACGTCACTTTGAGTTCAAAGGGAATTAAATATAAGTAAGTAATAGGATTTTCATTTTTATCATAATGTGATGCTTTAGTGTCTTGAAAGTAATACAAGTAGGAACAGGTACTTTTGAAAGGACCACTTGCTGGTAGAGATAGATGGTAGAGTTAAGAGAAATATACAAAGCAGTGAGGCAGGCATAAAGAAAGCTAACCTGCCTAAGAGAAGAAAATCCAAAATTAAATCTGGAAAAAGGCAATAGCAAACCACTTCGCAAACCACTTGATTTTTATCAAGAAAACAGTATAGGCAATGTTAAAACATTAGGAAGAGTTTATGTGCCTGGTAATGAGACTCCTAGTATGGGAAATACTTCTCTGGTTACTGAGGAAGAACAGTGAGCTTTCATAGGTAAATAAGGAGGCAAAGATAAGGCCTGACCAAAAAAGTAAGAAAGTCTGGATATCAATGGTACCAATACTGAAAAGAAGATTTTTTCCTCATATTTCAAAAACACATAACGTTATAACATGGGATGGCATGAAGCAAATGCAACTTGATTTTTTTAAAGTTGAAATGAAGTCTATTAAACTGAATACTTTAAGAATATTTAAACATAGGTAGTCTGGAATGAGCTACTTGAAATCATATAATTGCATGCTATATTATTCAGGAACTGGACAATACAGTATAAAGAAACCGAGTAACAATAATACTAAAAACAAGCACCTCTATGGAAAGTAAGTGCTTGGCTATGACTCAATAAACGATAGGGTCATATCTATAAGAATTGGAGTATAGCCAAAAACTGTATAGACAACTGTATCCCCGCTACAAATGTAAGATGTTGGCAAATTGCAAAAGAACTGAAGTAATACTATAAAGGATGTTTGCCATGCAAACATTGGAGAAATGGAGGAACTGAGAACCATAAGAAGATTTGAAGAAATGCAATAATGGAGAGGAAATGTTAATAAATAAATACATGAAAAAAAATTATTACTACCCTCTTTTTCAAGCAACATAAATGCAGATTATATGTAGTACATGGACATTACTGGATGTACAATAGCAGAATCAAACAAACTATAATTTGAAAAAGAAGATGAAAAAAAAGCAATCCAATGCAATCCAGGCAGCCAAGCAGTTTCAGAAAGAAATTGAGGAAGGTACTATAAATATTTGGGTTAAAGGTAAAAGAACATGTGAAAAAAAATAGAAGTGTTTAAAAAATAACAAGAAATCACAGAGAAATAATATCTAAATAGGAATACTTAGAACTAATCATAAAAGAGATATGTAATTGAATCAAATGAGGTTGAAGGAATATGAAAACAAATGAAATTATACAATTATAGAAAGCATTTTCAGAATATGTTCAGGAACCAGTCAGGCATGATAGAAAGTAAACCAGGTACCAGATAAGAAAACAGTGGAGCAAGTTAATACATATTTGCACTGCTTAAAGTTGCAGGAGTAGAAGCAGTCACTATGCTAACAGTTCTGTCAATAAATATAAAACAAAATTTTATAGCCTAAAGATGATAAAATATTGGTGAATATACCTATGCTGACATGGTTGATTAATTCCTTATGCAAGCAAAGTTCAACTTCAAATTTTACGAAGAAGATGCTTACACAGATTTCTATAAATAAGAGAAATCAGATTATTTTCTTTGTCTCTGATGACTCTTCTGAGGAACTTTTACAATAAACAAGAAGTTGTTGCAGAAACCAAATTTGGAGAAAAATAATGAATAGGAGAAGGAACAAGACAAGGATATCTCTTGTTCCCATGCATATCTAATAGAGCTTTAGTGTCTTAAATAGTAAATGAATGGAAAGATTAGCCATTCTCCTGTTTTGATTCTAGATAAGAATTTAAGATGAGAACTTAAGATATTCTGCTGAGAATATCGTCAGCAGAGAGTGAGACAACTCTCACAATGAAAATATGCATTGTGAAAAATCTGGGCTAATATTATTATTAATGGTAAAGGGTTTGAAGTGATAATTTTGTTTCCTTGGGCTCAAGGATAGATAGACAAGGTCAGTGTGCTGTAGAATAAAAAGTAGATTAATCCTAATGAGGAAGGCACTGATAGTGTCATGAAAGAATAGTTCTATGACAACAAAGATCAGAACAATTACAATTATAATCTTTCCAGTGGCAATATATGGCTGTGAAAGCTGCTTTTGAAAAAGAGAGAGAAAGAAGATAATTGCTATCAAATTACAGATCTGAAATTATTACTAAGACAATCCTGGATTTTAAGAAGAACTCATCAATCCTTGCTGTCCCAAAATGAATTAGGAATACCATTTTATGTTTGGAGATACATTTAGTTTCCATGGAGGCTAGAGCTGGCTTTTACTTGTCAACTTTTGACTAAAATTAATTTTCTTTCCTATAAGTCTGGCCCCTTTAGCCTTTAGGGACTGCTTTAAATCAATGTGGCTTAAGAAAGCTACTGATAAAATCCATTTATTGAGTTTTTCAATTGAGAGCCTCTGCTCCTTAGGCTTTGAAAATGCCAGACGTGCTCTCAAGCCACAGATATTGTTATTATGAGTAATCTACAGTTAAATTCACAGTCTAAGCCTGGTGAAAACTTAATATTTCAAGATCTAACCAAGGACCTAAGAATTTTTAAGGTAGTTCCTAAATATATAGGCAGTTCTAAGTAAAGTGGGGTTTTGTGGGGTTTTTTTTGGGGGGGGATAAAACTAGGGTGTTCAGGTCCAATATTTATTTTTTTAATCCAAATATTGAGGGAGTCCTTTGGGTATTGCTCTGAGGGCTCCAATCATGATTGGGATAAGTACAGATTTCTTTTCTTTTTTTTTCATAAGTATATAGTATTGTGGTTTGATGCAGTCAGCCAGATATTCAGACTCTTGTTATTATTTAAATTTATTGACTACCCAATTCTAGGGAAGACAGAACTTCAATCTAATTTAGGTTTTCCCAAACTGTGAGGTGTTCCTTTCATGGAGAGGTTCAAATGGTCTGGGGAAGTATGAAGAATCTTTTAGTTACATTGTTATAATAAATCTATATTTCTCATCATTTCAGTGTATTATTTTCATTATTCATTTATGTTTGTTTTGATGTTTGGATTTTTAGGGGAAGTGTGTACATTAAAATAAAGAAAGGTATGGTGACAAAAAGTTTAGGAACCCGTGACCTAATCTAGGGTCTAGGGTCTAGTCCTAAAACTTGGGAGATTCTTCCAAATGGGATTGCACCAGCCTCCTATTTACCATCTACTACAAGATCAAAATATTGTAGGCCTTTTACCTTAACCAGGCTAGATGCACTGACTTCATTAGTCCTCTTTGGATAGTCAAATAATACTCCAGTGCATCACCACCTATACCTATGCAGAGATGGTTCATTACAGCCATATGTTCCTCTGTTATTCCTCTAATAAGGACTCTAGGATGACTCTCAAACACTTAATCCTAAAGACATTATGGACAGAGAGCACAACTTTTATTTATCAGTTCTCTTATCTGAGAAGAACCCAAGTATATTCTCCCAGGTTGCTCATGTCTACATGTACTAATCATTGTAACTGTAGTTGAAGATCCTGACTTATTAACTTTCTGATGCTTTATGTTATTTTATTCTATAATTATTGCACTTTTGTCCCAGTACTTTTAAATTCTGTGCTTCATTCTTATTTCTTGTTATATATCTTATATCTATATAGACTTATCAATTGATATATATGTGTATATATATTCACTTATTTTAGGCTTTAATTTATTGCTTTTTGGCCTTATGATTGTAATAAGGTTATTAGATTTGAATCCTGGGCCCAAGAAAATCTGATTCCTCCCTTGAGGAACAGCAAACAAAAACTCATATACTTTAGGCATGTTATATAAGATGTATTAGATCTATGTAGTCTATGTTTAGAAGTATGGGAGAACTAGAAAAACGGGAAGACAACTAATAAAGTAGATAGAAGTAATCAAAGAAATTATAGGTTTCTTTGGGAAGAATTTCAAGGTGTTGAACATTGGTCCATGCAGTTGTCAGGAATCAGGTTGACCTAACTAACATGTTAATCATCTAACTGAATGTCTCCAATTCAAGTTTATTTTTTCTGATTTTGTTTGTTTGTTTGATGTGCAGTTGGCTTGGAATTCAACATCTGCTACATTTTTTTTCTGTTTAACTGACTTTAATTCTTCGTATTTGTTTTATGTAGTGATTCAGGAAGAACAATGAACATAAAATCCACCTCTTCAGAATCAACTGTGGCTCTAACACCATCTATGCTTGAGTTCCAGATTTAGATTGAATAGTTTTATCTACATCGTTTTTGATGTTAAACTGGGACCTATGCAATTATTACTAATAACAGTATTAGTTTATTTTCCTGCTCTATGCAAAAAAAGGAAATAATATATCAGTCCTGCAACAGCTTAGTCCAGAAAGCTTTCTGCTATGGAACACATGAATCCTATTCAATCCAGGTGCTTAAGATATTAAGTAATAAGTTTGGTATAGTGGTCAAGGCATCAGGCTAGAAATCAGGAGACTATGATTTCTAGTCCCACCTTAGCTCCAAAGTCAACTAGTGATTGCAGACCAGTCAGTTTCTCCCAGCTGTGGGAAGCAGCCAGTGGCAAACCACTCCCAAAATGTTGCTAAGAAAAATGCAGGGACGTCTTCAACACACTTGAAAACACACATACACACACAATAATGTTTAAGGATTTCAACAGGGAAGACAGTAAGCTGCTTAAGTGCCAGCCTCTAACATTTTTGTATTCATAAGAATGTTTCCTAGTTCAAATAGCTCATACACAGTAGGTATTCTTAAAAAAATCAAAATGACGAGGAGCTGCAACAAATAGAGGTGTATCCACTTGCCCAGAAAAAGAAAAAGCTAATTAAATAGGAAATTGTAGGGTGCTCCAAATAAATTGAAGGGAATGAATGTTTGACGTCTAGCTATCTTGTATATAACTATCTTAACAGCCATCTTGTGAGAGCTCTCATTATATGTTCTCAGAATTCCAAATCTGCCATTTCTCCAAATACGTTGATTAATGACAGGTAGTCCTTGACTTGCAACAGTTCATTTAGTGACTGTTCAAAGTTACAATGGCATTGAAAAAAGTGACTTATGACAATTTTTCACACTTACCACCATTGCAGCATCCCCATGGTCACGTGATCAAAATTCAAACACTTGGCAGCCAACTTATTATGGTTGCAGTGTCCCAGGGTCATGTGATCAGTTTTGGTAACCTTCTGGCAAGCAAAGTCAATGGGGAAGCCACACTCAGTTAACAACCATGTTACTAATTTAACAAGTGCAGTGATTCACTTAACAACTGTCGCAAGAAAAATCGTAAAATGGAGCAAACAAATGTCTCACTAGCAACAGAAATGTTGGGCTCACTTGTGGTTGTAAGTCTTGGACACCCTGTAACATTGATTCTGGAATACAGGCTTAATGGTAGTGATCCTAGTGTCCCCAGATGTTTCAAGCACAATCCCTCGCATTGGCTACCTTAACTGCATCTGATTGGAATTAAATTTCTAAACTTCTGAAGAGCACCAGGTTGTCTATTCCAATTTCTGCTTGCTACTCCTGTCCTTTGTAACAGAATATGTTAGAAATAAAAGCGAGCTGTAGTCATAAAAATAAAAGATTTTAAAGTAGGGGGATATTGGTTCTAAATACTGTGACTGTATGTTTAACTATTTAGTTCTGCCTGAGGCCATAAAGATAGGGTAAATATTTTATTTTGGGTCCGAGGGGAGGAATAACCTTTAGCATATACAAAACAAGAGAAAAGGTTTAGCTTTAAATTGTTAGATAATTGTTGGATCACCATCTGCTATAAATTTCTTTCTGCAAATATTTGAACAAAGCCAGAAATATGCAGAAGGTGTACACATTGTTTCTTGACATAAAGCAAACACGAAAGCAGGTTCTAGAACAGTGGTGTCAAACTCACTTTCATTGAGGGCTGCATCAGGAGTGTGTTTGTCATTGGGGGGCTAGGGTGGGGATTGCCAGGGTGGGTGTGGCCAGAGCGATATCACTCGTGTCAGAGGCGCCTGTGGTGGCCCAAGCGCTCTGCCAGCAAAAACGGGCTCCTGAGCTCCATTTTTGCTGGAAGAGGCACCACAGGCTGGTCCTTCACTGTTTCCAGGTTGGCCCATGGGCCAGATCTAAGCACCCTGTGGGCTGGATCCAGCCCAGAGGTGGCATTCAGCAGGTTCTGATCTGTTCTGGAGAACTGGTAGCAGAGATTTTGAGTAGTTCGGAGAACCGGTAAATCCAACTCTGACTTGCCCCACCCCCATCTATTCTCTGCCTCCTGAGTCCCAGCTGATCAGGAGGAAATGAGGATTTTGCAGCAAACTTCCCCTGCCATATCCACCAAGCATGCCCACCAAGCCATGCCATGCCTACCAAGCCATGCCCACAGAACTGGTAGTAAAAATTTTTGAATCCCACCACTGATCCAGCCCATGGGCCTTGAATTTGACACCCCTGCTCTAGAAGATCCAGAGGATGCATCTTTTTGTACAGAAAAGATCCATTTTGCTTTGGGCATGAATTGTGAATAAAACTGTACTTAATAATCACTGAAATGTACTGTTATATGGGTTGCCTGCATGGGCAATTTGAAACTTTGGCTGTTTATGAGACATGGAATAAAAGAATCCGCCATGTGAATTGTCATTAACTTTGATGAAAGAAGAGTATTAAATCATAACAATCCCCCCTCCACACACAAAATTTGGTTTTATTTTATGTAACGGATGTTGAACTTCTGTCAACCAGAGACAACATTGATCTTTCAATACCACATTGGAGTCTGCATTTTAAAATAAGTCAGATCAGGCCCAAAGGAAGTGTTCTAATGAAAAATGTTAAAACGATATAAAACTATAGGTTTTACATCCCCTTGGATCTGCACTATGTGACCGAAGGACTTGATAATGTCCTTTTGGAAGAAGCAGTAAAACCTCTTTCCCCATCCTTCCTTCTTACCTTTGTTTTCCTCTGATGACACTGAATAGATGCTCTTTCTACAATTGATAATGCAGCCACAAGGCAGGTGACTCCAGTGCTCTGACAAGACAAACATCGGAGTGACAGTGACAGCTAGCAAAGTTAGCAGGAAGCTGAATATCTCAAAGGAAAGATTGTGAAACCCAACAGTGTATTGAACAACCATTTGTATCTGAAAGAGAGAGGTATTCCAGAGAAATTAAGCAACAGACAGCTGGCTTGTACAGAAGCGATCACATATTATACTCCCTCTCCTAAATACTTGCTGCATAGACTTCCCCAGACTTGAATATTGGCATCTTAGAAAGCAAAGACAGGACTCTTCTAAACCTGTTACTCACAAATAAATGCCACAGAGTTTGTAGTGCTGACTTTTACTTAGCATTGCAATGCATGTCTGCCATATGTTGCAATCCTATAGAAGTAGTACAAGTGAGCCTATTCCTCCCAACAATCTCATTTACTTGGGGAATCATCTTCTACAATCCACATAATATGGCAGGCGAAACCAAAGCCAAAAGTAGCCAAACACAAAACTGCACACCCTGTATCATTACATTCACCAAACATATTTATGAACACACTTATCTCTGCTCTGCTCATGATAAGGGTAAGACCCAGATTTGGATGGCCCATGGTCCATTAAGTCCTGCCTGGGCATGACCTAATGTTCTTCGTCAGGCTCATCCAGTAGCCATACATATTTGGCTGAGGATATATTTACAGGGTCATTGCAAAATAATAGTAACAGTAACCACAAGCAGTCTCTGCTACCTATCAAAAGACACCCAAAGCCATTTGTTCTTTGAGATACAGCAGATAAACATTCCTGTTTTCCTGGAATTTGTCTCAACTGAGCTTCCGCATGTCTTTGAATCTTGACAGATGTCGAAAAGGAACTGTTCTAACACAAGTCCCATCTGTGTCTCTCAGAAACGCCAGTTGCTTCAAGTGAAACAATAAATATTGATGCCTGTTCTGTAGCAGAGAAGTAGCTTCAACCCTGAGCTATTAATAAAGAGCCATTTGAGTTATTGCAGGGAGGTGGAAAGGTACCCTTGAGAAGATCATGTTGATAGATGATTTGCACAGTGGTTTCATTATGCAGAGCTTCATAAATAAAGAAGCAAGTCTGTGCCCCATGGATCTTACAATTTAAATCTCATCAGTAAGGGCAAAAGGAGGATTGCTAGAGAAGGTTACAAGGAAAGAACGTGAGCGAATGCAGCTCTGACTACTGGAATGGCGAGTATGCATTATTCTTCTGTGTCTAATAGGGCTTATTTCCAGGAAAGACTACACAAGTCTTAGACCAAACTGATGTAAAAATTAAAGTTCATCAGTGAATGTAGGATTAAAAAAGGGCCCTGAAGAAATAACAGATTTCAAATTATTGCTCCCTATGTGCTGGCAAAAATGAGATTCACAAATGAAATAGGGCACTGAATGTAGTGTAAGAGATACATGAGAAAAAACAAACCCAAAACCACAGGTAAACAGATTGTCCTATCTGCAATCTACTATCACAAACTTCAAGGCAGTAATTCTTTTTTTTTAAAAAAAAAGGAAATAGAAAATAATGAAATTCTTTCAGTCATTTGTGAATACTTTTGAATTGCATACCTACAGGCAATTCACCACGAAAAGGTGTGCTTTGCAACTAATAAACAAAGCAAGGAATTTTTGGCAAATGCCAAAACCAACAACATAATACCCAACTGAACTGCATGAAGCATAAGAGCTTGATCTATTCCACCACCTAGTTTTTTTCCCTTGGAATCATTCAACAAGATGTATTTGTAGAACACTTATACTAGCATAAAACTAGCACCATAAAGTAGTTGTCTGGAATCTTTCTTATATCTGACTATTACAAACCATTTCTACATTCAGCAAAACAAATCTCAATCATCTGAAAAGTAATTAAAATCTTACTCATTCCCTTAAGAATACACCAATATATGTGCATTTTGAATTCCTGATCATTAAATAAACCAGTATTAGAAATGTACAGTACATTCAGTTGAAACTACGATAATGTACCCAACTGTTTGAATAGATGAGGAATACTTTAAACAGTAGCCAAACTGAATAAAGAAATACAAAGCAAGTGACACAGTAACTTGTTAAAAAATCTTGATTAATCAATGTTTTAAACACAAGATGCAAGTTTTCAAGATGGACACAACCTTAGCTTAATTTACCCTGTTCTGCTGCTCCCCACTTCCAAATATCATTATATACCACTTCACTAAACCCTTAGAGATAAGAAGAAGAAACTTGGGCAAGGTTTTTTTTACCATCATTGGGAGCCAAAGAATGACTTTGGTCAGAGCAAGAATTAGCGAGAAGCGTTTCTGAGCAAATTCCACAGTGATATTCCGGTTGTTAGGTGGCACATTTCGTGTACCGTAGTGGTCCAAGTGACAGTGGTCAGCTGGACTTTGTCTGGTAACTGGGTCAGAGTTCTGACAGTGCTTCTGGGTTTTATTCATAATGTCTTCTGTAGGAAGAGAAGATGTGTGACTCTCAAGTGGAAGTACCCCAGAAGAAAACTGGCCACCAGTGATTTGATGATAATCATCATAAAAATGCTGTTGCTCATCTGAACAGAGCAATTGATAAATAAGAGGAATGGAGAGTATAATTAGGAGACAGAAACACAATGAGTAGATTATAAAGAGAAACAAGATATACGAACTGGAACAGTCAGCAAAACATCCCCAGGAGGTGGGAGCATAGGTGCCCCAGCCACATAAAGGCAAAATACAAATCAGCAGGCAGACAATCCAGATAGTAAGAACAGCCCATATCATGCTCACTGGCCTTTTGGTGGCCCCTTGGCTGTCTCCCGTTTTATTGAGGCTGTAGAAGTTATAGAAAACTACAAGGGACCCCATCAAGTTGCTGGAGAAACCCTGAAATAAGTACATTAGCGCTGAAGTGGTACACAAAGTCTGGGGAAGCATCTCACTCAACCAAGGTTTGAGCATAAAAATCGTTGCTGGTACCACACTAATCAGATCATCCACACTTAGAGAAGTTGCAAGCATTGAAACTGTACTTTTGTTCTGCAGTCTCAGCAGGGAAACTAATGAATAGACGCTACCCAGCAGGGTTAGGAATGTGATGACAAAAGTCAAGAGAAAAATAAAAAGATTCAAAGATTGTTGGTCTTTGGGTATATCCATCATTCCCTGGTTTGGGGAGCTTGTCCCATTTAATGAAACATTAATATGAGTGACTGACATTGTTGTCAGGATGGTTGGGATAGCTGGGGTGGATGTTACTTTACCTTCTCACAGATTCTTTGAGTTCTCATCCGATGAAAACATTGTTAGCTCCACAGTAGATTCCTCATCTTCTCTACCAAGTTTATTCTTGGTCTGTACAGATTTTTCCCCCCTTTCTGAATGCCTGCTTAGGATGCTCCCAAGTAATGCCCAGCTCACACTGTTAAAAGAAGCATTAATGTTAAGTCCCAAGAAGCAAAAAAAATTCCAGCCAAGAAAATAAAGCACAATAATTTCTCCTTTCCTCAGTTCTTTGCCAGTCCTTTATAATCCTCAGAAGTGGTCAAGTTTAGCCTTAAAGTAAAAAGCCGATGTCAAAAACGTGCCGTAAGAGAAAGCAAGCAGAATATCAGTCTCACACTGCCGGCTTAGGAGAAACTATAGCAGAAGGGAGGGAGGGAAATAACCACCAGAAGCTCTTTGGTTCAGTCTGCACAATTCATAGCTGCAGGAGGGAGGAGTCAGATATAAGCAGGATAGCAGAAGAGAGTGGAAGAAGGATATCTCAAAGCAGAGCTGCTCTCGGATCATAAGCAAGGAAAACTCTTTGCAAAGCCACACCTTCACCTTCAGCCCTGATGCACAGAGCCAATGCAAACACTGATCCAACAATAAATGTCATCTCTTCCTCCCAGCCCCAGAACTACTGCACAGCTGTTGTTGGCCTTGGGACACACAGAAGTGGAAATCCAAGTGCAACAACTTTCAGAAAGGCTCTGAGGCCAAAGCATTCATGGGGTTTGGGATCCTCAGATTGTACATTGCTGTGCTAGAATTTTGGGAAAAAATAATTGTAGTTGATGTCAACATTATTTTTAATCATTACAACAGATTCTTAAATCAAAACTGGAGGCAAACCATCTGTTGAGTGGGTAACACCTGGGCTCTTTGACTCTCTAAATCTGCCTCTGTTGCTGCCTCTTGTCATAAAGGAGGAAAGGAAGTAAATGAAGATGGCTTGGGGATGATTTGGCACAGATGGCTTTAGAGCAACATCTCCAATTTGGCACCCCTCATCAATGTTGGAACTGCAGATTCCATAATTCCTACATTGGCTTCACATTCGCAGTGCTGTCTTTCTGCATTCAACACATCAGTAGCCATGTCATTACGATAGTCTCTCGATGCCATTTCTTGCTCACAAGCTGCTTCTATTCACAAGCTTGGGGAGCTATGCATGAAAAACTTGATCAATAATACAACATATTGAATTTCATCTTACTCTGCTCCCGCACATTTTGTCAGGGAGTTCTCACAATCTTTATCAGTATGACTCAGCCCCTAACCCTGTTTTCTTCTGGAATTAAAATCAATGCTGTGTTGGAAAGACAGGGCAAGAAAAATGGAAATGATCCAGGAAAAGTGTCTGAAGAAATCTTTTTCTCTCTTCCACAGTACTCAAAATCTTGAACTTTTTTGTTCATTCTGTGCTAAGCAGACTCTGAAAGAAGATTTAGAAGATTTTTGAAGCCCACACAGTGGTGGGCTTCAAAAATTTTTACTACCAGTTCTGTGGGTGAGGCTTGGTGGGCGTGGCAGGGGAAGAATACTGTAAAATCTCTATTCCCTCCCCAATCCAGGGGAAGGTTACTGCAAAATCCCCATTTCCTCCTCCCTCCTGGGACTCAGGAGGCAGAGAATAGATGGGGGTGGGGCCAGTCAGAGGTGGTATTTACCGGTTCTCCGAACTACTCAAAATTTCCATTACCGGTACTCCAGAACTGATCAGAACCTGCTGAAACCCACCTCTGCCCCTGCAGATGGATATTCTAAATCCCATGGTCCAATCTGATACTACAATATCATGCCCAAAAAGATTCAGGAAGTAAATTGCTACTTAAAGAGCAAAATACTGTTTTCAGAAAAATGAGTTACATATGTAGATTTCTATTCACTATAAAGCCTGAAAGGAGTGGTAGATTTTATGACAGGGTCTTCCAAGATTTGTATTGGGCTGTTTATTTCCTGAATCAGTAGTACCAATACAAGGTGATTTGGGACTTTATGGACTGCAGTTCTTGCCTGAAGATCTTTCCACTCATCGGTTCATGAGAGACATACTAAATGAAATATTAAAATTCAAATCAATTCCTCAGTCTGAACAATTCATTTCACACCCTGTAGAATCCAATAGCCAGGCTTTGCTCTTAGGTAGGCTGAAGCAGTTGCTTCAGTTTAAAGATGTTATGAATGAAAATCCATTATTAATATTCTTAATTCATTCCTGCAACAGAAAGGAGACAGATCCTTATTCCAATTGGATAATATTGTGAAAAGCAATTCTCACTTCCAGACAAAATGTAGACAATGTATGATTTATAGCTAGTAGAAAGAATATATGTGGTAAAAATGTGGTATGAGAAAACTCTGTGTATGGCTTGCTTGGAAATATGCACGAGGAGCAAGAAGAAAAGTATGTCTGAGTTCTTCTGTGGCCAGATTTCAAGCTACCTGTGATAGTAGACCTAACATGCCTACCTGTATTGTAACATGCCTTCCCAACATAAGCAGGGGTATAGATATGCAAACAATGTGTAGATGAACATTTAGAAATTATTGATATTTATTTATTCATTCATTCATTCATTCATTCATTCATTCATTCATTCATTCATTATTCATTTATATCCCACCTTTATTTTTTATAAGTTTTATTACATTATCAGCATGGGTTTTTTAAAAAAACTTTTTCCAAAAATTTAACACGAATCTTTAATAAGCCAGAATTTATTTTCTGTTACCTAAGATTAAGTCTTATTTGGTACAATGACTCTCAACGTCTAAGTGGGCATGTATGGGATCAGGTTGTAAAAAATGATCAAGAACAAAACTTGTGTTTGTTAAGCTCTGGTTTTTTTTTTAAAAAAAATATTATTGTTTTATCATAGAAAATGATAAAAATAGCGTACAAAAAAAGGAACAAAGTGGTCAATTAAATGTAACTTTTAACATTTTATATGTAGGAGCCACTCTGGCTGGGTGCTGAAAGGGAAAAAAAAGCAATAAATTATCCTCCCCTTTTACAAATATATATACTGCTCAAAAAAATAAAGGGAACACAAGCAGAAGACATCCGAGATCTGAATGAATGAAATAGCCTTATTAAATACTTTGTTCTTTACATACAGTAGTTTATACACTGCTCAAATAACTAAAGGGAACACAAAACTACTGTATGTAACGAACAAAGTATTTAATAAGGCTATTTCATTCATTCAGATCTCGGATGTCTTCTGCTTGTGTTCCCTTTATTTTTTTGAGCTGTGTGTGTGTGTGTGTGTGTGTGTGTGTGTGTGTGTGTGTGTGTGTATATATATAAAATAAGAATTTTTAAATTGTATCTGAGGAAGAAAGCAATGGAGGGAGGGAGGGAGGGAGGGAGGGAGGGGGAAGGGAAGGAAGGAAGGAAGGAAGGAAGGAAGGAAGGAAGGAAGGAAGGAAGGAAGGAAGAAAAAGTATCTCTCACTCTGTGGGCTATCCAGAACTTCTCAAAGGGCATCACCATCACCAAGAAGCTCTCTCTCTATTGAATATATACAGTACATAGTTTAACATCTTTAAGGTTGCAATCCAGGAGATGCTTTCTTCAGGTAAGAAAGCTTCTTTTTAAATCGCCTAACATAGGATTGCATTGTGAGAGGCAGCAATTGAAAGAATTGTTTACATAGTAGCATTATGGGAGGAATAAATTTCTCATGGTTTGCACAGTGATTGATCTATGAATTTCTTTCTTTCTTTCTTTCTTTCTTTTTTTTTGTCAGTTTGCTTCCTGAACTCTAGTTTAGCGGGAAATAGTCTAGAATTAATTTTTAGACTCAATTTTTGCAGAAGGAATAAGGAAGAGCCTTGAAGCATAGGAAGAAGAGCTGCAGCCAAGGCTATGGTCAGATAAGCAGGGCTTAAGCCTGGTCCAAGAAACTAATTTAAGAAAACCACTCAAACAGGATAAAATAAAGGAGGGGGGAATATCTCATCTTCTGATCTTCCATTTTGATTGTGTACTTATAATATGGCATAAATATCCATGGTAGTCCCAGTGTTATCAGCACGCTGGGTGCCAAATTTAGGTTTCTAAATTTGATACATACAAGCCAGTGGTGGGTTTTAGAATTTTTTACTACCAGTTCTGTGGGCGTGGCTTGGTGGGTGTGGCATGGCTTGGTGGGCATGGAAGGGGAAGGATACTGTAAAATCTCCATTCTCTCCCCAATCCAGGGGAAGGTTACTGCAAAATCCCCATTTCCTCCCAATCAGCTGGGACTCGGGAGGCAGAGAATAGATGGGGGCAGGACCAGTCAGAATTTTTACTACTGGTTCGCCGAACTACTCAAAATTTCTGCTACCGGTTCTCCAGAACTGGTCAGAACCTACTGAAACCCACCTCTGATACATACATACATACATACATACATACATACATACATACATACATGCATCTCTGGATGTATTCTTTACTAAAGACAAAAGTGAACAGTGGACATTAAAGACATCAATACCTGGATCATACCTCTGATATGATACACTGCTGGAATTATTAACAGTACACAAGCTGAACAGGCAGTTTGGATCAAATAACAAGAAAACTGATGACAATGCAGTATGCTGTAGTGATATTGATAGATTATACTTCCAGATATGGAAGCAGAGGTCTATTTCAAATCCAAATAAATTGTTGAAGAAAAGTGTGCATTGGGTATTATAACAATGGCTGGTTTATTGGCCATGACCTGCCTGGATGTGTAAGTCCACAGGCCCTTAGCCCTGTTTTTCTCTATAATGAATTCCCCATTTTGAATTGGGAGGATCTAGTCAAAATATCCCACAATGTTCTATACACAATGCTGGCTGCTTGGTTATGTTGTTCAGTGTATGCTGTTCCTGCCTGCATCTCACACCTTGCCACTATGTAATGGATTGTCTCTGAGGCCTCTCTTGGTCCTGTCTAGTGTGGTACTTTCAGGCTCTTGTCTTGCCATGGCATTTCCTCTATTTGATCTTTCATGTCTGCTGCTGCCTCAGGCATTCTTTTAGTATCTCAGCTTTGGGTGCCATCTTACTGAAATTCTCAAGCTTCCCAGGCTAATGGTTTTGATATTCATCAGACCCTGCCTTCCCTCTTTCCAGTTTATGTACAATCTCTGGGCATTGGGCTTGGGATAGACATCTCCATACATTGTGAGGAGCTTCTAGCATTTGTTCAATTACAGGTTCTATTGTCTCATCCATATATGACTTGTTTCAGTAGCCGATTTATCATCAAATTGTCCTGATTCACCAACATGAGATGTGAACCTTATTAATCTGGGTGATATATATATTTACACACACACACACACACACACACACATATGCAATTTGGAGTTCAGAATATGAATCTATATCTACATATATAGATATATAGATATATACCGGAAGATACACACACACACACTCACTGAACTCCAAAATCAAAATAGCAATTCAATTCAGAAGCATTCTAATTCATGTCAAGTTTTGGATTTTAATTATTTTAGCACAAAAAGCCCAGAATGTATTTAGGTTAATTAAGCATGCAGAATAACTCCAGATTTTTAGAATGACGCAATCAGTTTATTTAGAAAAGCAAAACAAAAGAAAGGCAGTAAATGGAATTGAGACACTTTAATGGACCTAAGAGCAAAAGCCCAGTTTTCGGGAAGAAATCAGCACATCTGCTACCCTAATTGCCTCTTTTTTAATGTAGAATAACAGTGAATGCTCCTATTTTGTATGTTCTCAGGTTTATGAAGCTTGATGTGTTCCACCATAATTTTGAAAATCAATCCTCACATAATGGTGAGATCTATTTACAATGCAGAGTTGGCTTTGGTAGGAAGAAAACTGAAAAGGACAAATCGATACATTTAAAAGTGTATTCAGGTATTTTGTTCTGAAATAATATAATAAGCAGCACAAAACAGAGCCATTCGTTTGGAAAATGGAAGAGAGAACCTGAGAGAAAGATGGTCTGCTAGAAAAGTCAGAATGATTCAGACGTAATAAGGAAAAGTTTAAGAGACCATCAATTTTGTGTAGAATTCTTAGGAAGTTTTAGTGAGATGACTTGCCAAATGCAAGAAAGTTAAATTTTCAAGGGGAAAAGGTTAATTGTTTTTTTTTTAAAATCAGGTTAGGCCTAAAAGATGAATCATATTAAAGTACTTTCTGTGATAACTGTCTTAAGATAATACTTCTAAAGGCCAGGAGAAGGAGGGGACACTGCAGAATGACCATAATACAAAATAGAACAGATATAAAATTGGAAAAATCAATACTTTTCTGAAGGACTAGAGATGTTAAGAGGTATGGTTGATGGGGTGAGCGACCCTGGTTCTTATAGAGAGATTGTTGTTAAAGAGACTTCAATGCTGTAAAAAAAAAAAGAGAGAGAGAGAGAGAGAGAGGGAGCCAAAAATCTATTACTTTGAACAGGTAGAAGAGGTCCTGATTTGAAATCTGAAACTAACATACATACATACATACATACATACATACATACATACATACATACCACACAATAATATGCAGAAAAAAGGTTTCCTGAATACTTTATACACAAAAATATCTTTGTCGACGTGAACTTCTTGGTTCTGTGAATATAAAACTGATAGAGAACATTTAAACCTATATCTAGTACTAAATCTTGACAGGAGACAACCCTACAATGTGCACTTCAAAATTTAATTTATTTTTATATAATATTGCTCTTTTCCCTTTTGTTCTTCATATCATGGCTGGTCATTAGAATATAGATTGGAAAAAATAAATTCCTTTTCCCTGCTTGCTTAACCATATAATCAATTCAATCATTGCCCCTCATGTAACTTCCTTTCCTTCCATCATGACATTTAAGTGCACAGCCAGAGCTATTGACTAATTCAAGGATTTCCAATCTGTTTGGAATCAAAGGTTCCAAGGGACTTTATGCCATGAGTCACATTCTAGAAACATATATTTAGTTTAAGTTTTAAAATATTAATTGCAATTAATATGATTACTTTCCACATGCCTAATATTTTTCTCCTATTATATTCATGGAAAAAAAAACTTTAGAAGAGCTCTATAGGATGCATACAACATTGTAAGAGCCAACTGAAGCCCTGAATTCTAAGTTGTGCTCTGAATCTACTGGGTAAATCCTCTGTCTACAAAATCAGAACTAACAGAAGGCCCCTCCTGATTTTGAACATACTTATCATTGGGAGGACATGATCAGTGAGTTAGTAAGATTCTACAACGACTGTGATTCAGATCAATATAGTGTACTTTGCAGTTTAGGCAACAGCAGCTATGTTATTTTACTTTCTCCCATGTTTTTCTCTTTTTTTCACCTTGTTTATGAAGAAATTTCCTAAAGTTGATAAAATGTTAAAAACTTTTTTTAAAAAAGTTTTTATTTCTACAGTGCCAAATGAATAGATACATTTGTTCTCATCAAGAAGACAGATTATGCATTACCAGCCTGTCGTACAGAGGTGTCAGAAAACAGAATTTGCAACACTAATAGAATCCAACAAACATAGCTGAATACACAGAAATTCAAAAGCAGACTTTTAAAAGCTGTGAATTTAAAGCTTATTTCCAAATGAATGAATCAGTCAGTGCTGTTTTCTCCAGCATTCGATTTTTGATTTTGTTCTATTTCTTTTATGAACAAGGCAAATTAGATGATGAAGATGATTTATAACTTACTTTTCCTCTAAAATCTCAAGGCAGGTATGTAGGAATCCGACGCCCCCTCCTATTTTTTTCTTTACAGCAGCAATTCTATGAGGTAACTGAACCAAATGCTCTCATATATCTCCACAACAAATAAAATGTTAGACATCAATGTTTATGAGTCCTTTGGGCAATGTCAACCAGGCATCCTGTGAGTTTCACACTTAATATATTGAGAAGATACCAAGGTTACCTCACTGGACATTTTTAATGTCTTCATAACACCACATACTAGTAATTGAAGTGACAGAAACCTTATCCTTTTTTTCTGGCACAATGAAGGTTGCATGATTCTAAGCTGCTAGTAGGGAAATGAGGACTATCAAAGATTATTTTTACTGCATCGTGAGAAGAATAATTGTATCTACCCTACATATACTAATCTCTAAATAATTAAATTCAAATATTGGTATCATACTTTCACAAAATCATCATGAGAGTCTGATGCATAACCGGAAGGTCTTCGTGAAGAATTTCTACTGGAGTCAGTTCTCCTTTGTAGTTGCTTCCTTGTTTAGTATTCAGATGATTTCCACAAATGGGGCAAGTTCTCTAAAATAACACAAATGCGTTCAGTTTTAGTTTACTCCTCCTCCTCCTCCTCCCCCTCCTTCTCCTCCTTTTCAGGGCAACACATGCTAAAATATTTATTTCTGAAAAAATAACAGCATTCTCCTGAAATTATAAACAAGCAGAACAATGGCACCATAGACATTGTAGGCCCTTACCCTGTGATGCCAATAGGTGCTCTTCAGAGCCACTCAGTCTGCTATCTTTAATGCAGGATCTCTGCCAAGCAACAAACTGTGCGTGGACATAGAATTTATGGCTTGATTTCCCCCTACATTCTAAAACTTTCTATTTAATTAAGCCAGCTGCAAACTCCTGCCATTTCACAGAAGGAGCTCTTTTGTACAAGGAGCCTTTCTCAGTTTCAAAGCATTCATGAAGATCAGAATGTTTGTCAGCCCTTAATTATTTGCTGTCCACAAATATAATTCGAATATATCACATTCTATTTTTATGCACCCATAATCTAGAACAAAAGAACAACTGACAAGCAAACAGCCTCTGCTTTTATTCCTCTTCAGAAGGAACCTCACATTTCTCCCCTTCTCTTGCTTGACAGCTTTCATAGTAGAAGGAAATTAGTTTGAACCAGAAGCATTTTGGAATTATCAAATAAGATGCTGTATAACAGTGATGGCTAATCTTTTTGCCGTCGTGTGCCAAAAGCTTGGGGAGCGGGGGGGGTTTCACACGTGCACGTGCCCACACCCATAATGCAATGCCCCCATGTGCCCCACCCCCATGCATGCATGCGCAACTCCCCACCCACCACTTGCCCATGCATGCATGACCCCCCATGCATGTGTGTGTGCCTCCCAGATGTGTCCCGCCCTCACACAAGAGACTTGAAAATCAGTTGGCCAGCGGGAGGTGTGCACACATGCATGGTGGACCTGAGCTGGGCTCATGTGCCCACAGAGAGGGCTCCGCGTGCCACCTGTGCCACGGGTGCCATAGGTTCTCCATCACGGCTCTATAAACGTAGTAATTGTGCAATAAGAACACAAGAGCGATCCTGTTGGGTAACGGTCCCTTTACAAGGGGGCAAATCAGTATTTGGTAACTGGCTCTGCTGTTTCCCCTCTACTTTTAAGATGCCAGATGCCACAGGACAAAGTCATCAGATCAGATGAGCAGGAATTTAGAAAAGTCTAGGTCGTCTGGATGATTTTGTAGAATTTTCTACAAAATTATGCAAATACAGATGTTGTTAGCTATCTCCTCCCAAAAGCAGAATAAGGGAATGATAGTATGAGTTTTGTGGATTCTGGAAGTTGCAAAAAAGGAATTCAGAGCTTGCATATGGTCCATGAACTGACACCTGAAATATCTAGCACTGTCTCCTACATTGTCCAGATTCTACTTCAACATCAACACTAGGGCTCAACACAGCCTTCATTACTTAGCTATGGTCAGTGGTCTCTTATCTCTTCAGGAAAAATAACTGGGTCTTCCTTGGAAAGTTGAGAATGGACTGAGAACAAGTACAAATTGAACACGTAGTACTTCAAGCCACCATATATAAAATTGCACCATTGCAAGGAAGTGGCATTAATAGAAACACAGTGCTTTGTACTGTGCAGAAACTAGTAATATAATGGGTTTTAGCCAGTGTTATTATAGTAGGCTTCATCTTACATTATACTAACATTAAGATGTTAGAACATTAACATGAAAATCTGAACTACACTGTCCCCTTTTTCCTTTCCCCTCATGTCATAGCTTTTTGGATTATATAATGTCTGGTTTTTATTATTCTCTGAATCCTTCTGATAGGTTTTCAGACTAAAAGAGCAGTGTATAAATACTTCAGATATACCACAAATAATAATACATGGAAGGAGATGTTTTGCTGCATTTATGTGGTTGAGCAATTCCAGATAAGTTGTATCTGCTGTAAAAAGAATATTTGTCCAAGAATTATGACCACATCTCTGTTGCCCAATTAACATCGGCAGTTACAACTCTTCATTCCCAAAATTATTATTCTGTGATTGGCAAATCTTTTGTCCCAGGTTGTAACAGTGCAGACTACAGAGACCCTGAAAACTGATATGCAGTTGCTTCATCTTCTCAGCTCCTAAAATCAAAGCCTTCCTTCTGTAAATCTATTAGAGAATTGAAATGTCGAAGATGGAGATTTTTTCCAAGCAGTGACAATACCCTGGCAACTTTAATAAAAGGAGAGAGAGAGATAAAGAAAAACAGCCTAGCATCTCATCTTTAAAAAGTTGAGTAAAAATATATCTATACAATATGATCTTCAGAAGATGCTGAACCTATCAAATCTAATGTTTTTTCCTCCAAGGATTTTAAATCAAGGGCAACTTCAATATATAAAAGAAGCCTCTATTAAATATAATTGCTTTCTTCTCTGGTTTGCATAGTAATGTTACCTATGAAAAAGCAGGCTTGCTGTTAGGGAAAGAGTGATTACCAGACAAGAACAGTGTTGAAATCAAATCATAAAAGTCTTCAGTTCCATTTTCGTCCAGAGAAGCTGAAAATGAGATCCAGTTCTCACTATAGTTTTGGGGAAGAAGGAACTTGATTTACAGAAAATTGGCAAATCCATTTGATATTTTCATACATAACATAATACTCTACATTTTTTTTTTTTTTTTGCTAATCTGGTTCTTTAAATGTATTGGGCTGTGACTTCCATCATTCCCATTGGAATAATGGGGATTGTAATCCAACACTCAGGTTGAGCATCAAGCTAGGGAAATGTTTGATTATGCAATGATGGCATTTCTTTGTCAGGGCCAGAGATGTATAACTGGATATCATTAGAATTCTGATGATCCTTCACCCCAAAGCAACAGATGAGCTCACCTAGCAGCTTCCCCGGCACCTGGATGAAGCTATCTATCTGGACCCGTACCAGTTGGGCTTCAGGCAGGGGTACAGCACAGAAACGGCATTGGTCGCGTTGGTGGATGATCTCTGGAGGGCTCGGGACAGGGGTTGCTCCTCTATCCTGGTCCTATTAGATCTCTCAGCGGCTTTTGATACCATTGACCATGGTATCATGCTGCAGCGGTTGAAGGGGTTAGGAATAGGGGGCACCGTACTGCGGTGGTTCTCCTTCCTCTCCAACTGTTTGCAGTTTGTGTTGGCAGGGGGGCAGAGGTCGACCTCGAGGCACCTCGCATGGGGAGTGCCGCAAGGATCGGTTCTCTCGCCCTTCTGTTCAACATTTATGTGAAGCCGCTGGGTGAGATCATCCGTGGTTTTGGGGTGAGAGTCCATCAGTATGCTGATGACACTCAGCTGTACATCTCCACCCCAGACCACCCCAACGATGCCCTTGATGTGATGTCTCGCTGCCTGGAGGCCGTGCGGGTCTGGATGGGGAGAAATAGGCTCAGACTCAACCATCCAAGACCGAGTGCGTGTGGCTTCCGGCGTCCCAATATAGTCAGCTGGTGCCATCGCTGACTATTGGGGGTGAATCTCTGCCCCCCACAGAGAGGGCTCGCAATCTGGGAGTCCTCCTGGACACACGGCTGTCTTTAGAAGAGCATATGATGGCTGTGGCCAAGGGGGCTTTTTATCAGGTTCGCCTGATTTGCCAGTTGCAGCCCTTTCTGGACCGGGACGTGTTGCGCATGGTCACTCATGCCCTTGTCACCTCCCGGCTGCACTATTGTAATGCTCTCTACATGGAGCTCCCCTTGAAAAGCACTTGGAGGCTCCAACTGGTCCAGAATGCGGCTGCTCAGGTGGTTATGGGCTCAACCCATTGTGCCCACGTGACACCCCTCCTGCGCGAGCTGCACTGGCTCCCAGTGGTCTTCCGGGTGCGATTCAAGGTGCTGGTTACCACCTTTAAAGCGCTCCATGGCATAGGACCCAGGTACCTTCGAGACCGACTTCTGCCACCAATAGCCTCCCACCGGCCAGTCCGCTTCCACAGAGAGGGTCTCCTCAGGGTGCCATCGGACAAGTTATGTTGGCTGGAGACACCCAGGGGGAGGGCCTTCTCTGTGGGAGCCCCTGCCCTGTGGAATGAACTGCCCCTGGAAATGCGTAAGATCTCCAACCTCCGTGTATCTCGCTGTGCCCACAAGACCCTGCTGTTCCGCCAGGCCTTGCTATCAATGTAATGATTTTAAATTAGGTGTTTTAAATTTTGGGGGTTTTAAATTTGAGCCGAAACTATTTAATAATTTTAATTATTTTTAATTGATGTTTGTCTTTGTGCTTTTAATAGGCTGTACACCGCCCTGAGTCCTCCGGGAGAAGGGCGGTATAGAAATAAAATATTATTATTATTATTATTATTATTATTATTATTATTATTATTATTATTATTATTATTAATTATAGATGGTGAATAGGAGTGGAGAGAGTACCAAACCCTATGGCATACTGGAAGTAGAGTAGATCTCCCACCCCCAATTACCACCAACTGGCATTAACCCCAAAGAAAGGATAAAAACCAACATAATACTGTGCTGCCCACCCCTGATCCCCAGAGTATGTACAGAAGGATGCCATTGTCAAAAACAAGCAGAGCAAGGATGGATGCACAGAAAGACATGCTGAGAAAACAAGCAGAGCAAGGATGGATGCACAACCTCCATCCCTCTCCTGTCAGAGATTGTCCAAAAGCATGACCAATGTCATTACCATCACATACCCATACTTGAATCTTGACTGAAAGTGATAATTGACTATGAGAGAAAGTAGGAAAAAAAAGAGCATAAACCTTTTATACTAGCACTTTTTAGAAACATTTGAATTAAGCAAAAGTAACCTCAAATACATATTGATCTCTTGTTAAGTTCATGTTTAGCACATATATATATTTACTTAAAAGATGCACGATATAAACTAATAAATACAGTTAGGGTTTCTATGCTTCAAAACGCTCTAGAAGCAGTGCTTTAGATGTCATTTAGATGCAAAACCAACAGTTCTTTGCTATTTTTTCTGCCTGGGCTTCCACGTGAGCATGAAAAAAAGATGTGCTAATTTATGAGACTCAGCAGTACGCTCTTTAAAGCAGTACATCTTTTCTGAAATCAGTTAAGTGCTGTGCTCACTCTTGCACAATGTCTGAAGCACTTAGTTGAGCTATATTCAAACCACCTGTAGCCCTAACTTGACGTGTAAATTTAAGTGCTTCCAGAATTAGCCCGAGACTATTTTAGACATAGGGAATGTACAACTCATTGAGGAAAAGGACCACATTGATGAATTAAATATAATTGTGGACCACAAAGGAATAGCTGGCACGCAAATGAGTTGTTGGTGGCTAGTGTCAGTGCGGCCTTGAGAAATTGCTGGAGGCATTTGAAGGCACTTAGAAGTGTGTCTTTCAAGGGAGAGGCATTGGTGTGGCGGGGACGGACATTTAGTAGTTTGCCTGACTTTTCCAAAATGCTGTTGTTCCAAAAAAACAACTCTGTTTGATGGGCTGCATGTGGTGCTTAGGCCTGGCATACTTGTATAGGCCTAGCCGAGGCTAAGGAGAATTTAGCTTAGGCTAAGCTAAATTGGAGTACAGGAAGTAAAAAAGCTGATCAGGATCAGCTAGTAGATTTCCCAAAATTATTCTTATACTTGTACTCTTGCCTCTAGTCATGATAGAATGGCTTGCTGTTAGTTAAAGTAATCAGTTAACCGGAGAGCTAAAGAAGCTGTGTTATCAGAGAGGCAACAGAAGACCTTGGATTTTGTTTTGTTTTTTACTAGTTTTCTTTGGCTACACCAGGGGTCAGCAACCCGTGGCTCTGGAGTCACATGTGGCTCTTTCATTTCTCTGCTGTGGCTCCCTGTCGCTCAAAATATGTGTCACAACCACAATGTGTGACCCGCTGGCATGCAATTTATTGAACTTTTCAACCACTGGTAGGCCAACCATGGATAAATCCAAGAAAAGAAAAGTTTCAGAAGAAAACCAAACATTTAATTCAACTAACATATGCTAGTTTTGTGGCTGCTCAGGTGTTTTGTGGCTGCTCAGTCAGGTACGGGAAGGGTTTTGTGGCTCCCGGTGTTTTCTGTTGGAAATGGCTCCAAATGCCTCTCTGAGTGTTTAAGGTTGCCAACCACTGGGCTACACTGTCATCCATTTGTATATCTATATCTACATCCTATATCCACGGTGGCACAGGGGTTAGAGTGCAGTATTGCGGGCTACCTCTGCTCATTGCCAGGAGTTCGATCCTGACCAGCTCAAGGTTGACTCAGCCTTCCATTCTTCCAAGGTCAGTAAAATGAGGAACCAGATTGTTGAGGGCAATATACTGACTGTGTAAACTGCTTAGAGAGGGCTGTAAAGCACTGTAAAGTGGTATATAAGTCTATGTGCTATTGCTATATTTATTTATAGCTATCTCTCCAACTAGCTCTGTTTTGAGATTCAGAAAAAAAGATCCAAGCAGCTAAATAGTAATAACTTTATGATAGATGGGATTTTCATATCTTTGAAAAATAAAAACAAATTTACCTACCCAAGCTGGATGCCTAGAGGGAAATAAAAATCAATTCAATTGTCAGTATTATCATCTGCAAGAATTATGTCATAAGATTTTTCTCATGATCTTGCTTTGTTCCCCAAGTTCATTGTCTTTGGAACTAAAGTGGGGCAGAGGACAAGGACAAGAGATTCTATTATATTGAATCCAATGTTATTTTAGTTTACATAACAACTTGTGCCTGAGATGTAACTTCTTATTTGAGGAGAAAAAGTGCCAGTTAAAGAACTTTATGTGGGAGGCTGCTTTTAGTGGGCTGGTCTATTGGGAAATCGTTATTTAAAAACAAAACAAAATCTGATCTATCATAGATTTAATAGCTTGATGTAGAACCTCCCTGAAATGAGAACAAAGGTGGAAAAAACACCATTTTCTATGTGTTTCTGATGTTCTTTTCCTTTGAAAGCAATTTTATAAGAAAAACTCTGCTAATTAATTTTGATTATCAGGAAAAGGGTAGATTAACTCAGTTTATATAAAGCTGAGCTTCAGGGGCTGACAAAATCAACGAAGACTATCTGAAACAAAAAAAAAATTCTCCCTTCAAAAAATAAAAAAGCAACACAAGAAAAGATATTGTCATATCGAAATGTAACTACAGGTAGTCATCAACTTACCACAACTGAGCCCAAAATTTCTATTGTTAAGCAAGACTGTTGTTAAGTGGATTTTGCTAATTTTACGACCTTTCTTGCCACTGTTGTTAAGTGAACTACTAAAGTTGTTAAATTGGTGACACAGTTGTTAAATGAATCTGGCTTCCTCATTGACTTGTCAGAAGGTCGCAAAATATGGTCACATGACCCCAGGATACTTCAATCATCATAAATACATGCCAGTTGCCAGGTATCTCAAATTTGATCATGTGACCATGGGGGATGCTGCAACGGTCATAAGTCTGAAAAATGGTTATAAGCAGTGATGGAATACAATTTTTTTTACTACCGGTTCTGTGGGCGTGGCTTGGTGGGTGTGGTGTGGCTTAGGGGCATGGCAGGGAAAGGATACTGCAAAATCTCCATTCCCATCCCATTCCAGGGGAAGGATACTGCAAAATCCCCATTCCCTCCCTACTCCTGGGAGAAGGATATTGCAAAATCTCCATTCCCATCCCACTCTGGGGCCAGCCAGAGGTGGTATTTACTCAAAATTTCCGCTACCTGTTCTCCAGAACCTGTCAGAATCTGCTGAATAGCACCCCTGGTTATAAGTAATTTTTTTCAGTGCTGTTGGAACTTTAAATGGTCACTAAGTGAATGGTTGTAAATAGATTACTACCAACTATCAACTATTTATTTAGTTGATAGCTCTGCTTGCTTTTTTCAAGGAGTTCAATATACTATTAACAACAATAACAATATGAAGAAGGATGGATTAAAATGTAGCGATTGGGCCAAATCATCCATTAAACTTCCCTGGCTAAATGTGTATCTAAGTCACCCTGGTTAAATTCTTAAAGTATCTTAATCACCTTACTACACAGCCAGTGTAATTATCAGTGCAAACTTTCCCGAGAAAAAATTAAGCAGTAAAGCCAAAATTATGTGTCACCTCTGAATAAGGACTTTCATCCACAGTGATCTTTATGCTGCTTAAAATGATTGGACAATTTAGAAAATCCACTATTTGGCTCAGTAGATTTTTTGCATTCTGTTTTTATTCTGTGCCTGTTCAAGAAAGCTCAGAATACTTGTAGTAATTCCCCAAGCAACATTCAAGCCATCATGAATTTTAAAAGGGATATGAACTAGAAGTTTCCATTTCTGTGCATTTGAAATTCTACCTACTATTGCAGTAGATTATTGATGTATTGTTGTTACTTTTTTCATGTTTTTTTTAAAAAGAATTTTAAATCAGAGTGTTTGTTATGAATTCTGTCCAAGGAATTAAAATATTGATGATCCATGTTCATCAAATATCTGCAAGGCAACCAACAAAAATCAAAGCAGAATATTAAGAATGTACTTATTTATTGTCTAATTATGTTAAAATATATATCAAAATTTAAAAGCACTGGAGAGAAACTAATTAGCCACATTACTCACAGCAGCAGTAACAGACAAAATAGAGTTGGTGGAGGTTATGTAAAAAGGAAACGGTTATCCTCAGCTTCACCATCTGTAGACAACACAAAGAACTGAGAGTAGATTATATACGGCTAGTAGTTTTATTAGCTATATTTCTCCTCCAGAATCCAAGAAAATACGACTTTCACAGTATCAGCAACACACACAGGAACTTCACACAGCAACAACAGAAGATAGCTAGTATTCTCAGAAGACCAGTTATGGCTTCCTGAAAGTAAATAGTTGACCATTGTATTACATAAAATGCCTGTTTGATGAGGTGATCAGTCAGAATAACAGAATATCAGAGTTGGAAGGGACCTTGGAGGTCTTCTAGTCCAAACCCTGCTCAAGCAGGAGATCCTATACCCGTGATGGCGAACCTATGGCACGGGTGCCACAGGTAGCACATGGAGCCATATCTGTGGGCATGCGAGCGTTGCCCTACCTCAGTCCAGCACGCATGTGTGCACTGGCCAGCTGATTTTCGGGCCTTCTGGGCCCATCGGAAGTCGGGAAACGGGCTGTTTCCAGGCCTCCAGAGGGCCTCTGGGGGAGTGGGGAAGGCTGTTTTCACCCTCCCCAGGGCTCTGGAGCCTGGGAGGGCAAAAAAATGGTCCTACCAGGCCCACCGTGTCATTGCGTGCCAAAAGCGGGGGGAGAGTGGGGGGTGTCATGCGCTCATGTGTGGGGGACGAGGCGCATTAAATTATGGGTGTGGGCACGGGAATGCACAATCCCCCCCAC